>NW_027529934.1:6015275-6019157 GCF_008692635.1 Crocuta crocuta | reverse complement strand
ACATCGGACCTTGGCGTTCTACAGCCCGGAGGGAGGGGTAATACCTGGGCCTTAGCAGGATGTGCCCACAATTCGAGAGAGATCCGTGACCTAATCGTGGGCCAAGTAGCTGGGACCCACCAGCTTAGAACAAGTTCCCTTTCTGAACCTATCCACCTGGTTAGGGGGGGGAAACACCCCCAAATTTTCAAAAGGGCCGTCTGGCCTATGCTGGATGTGACCTGAGCCCGTGCTGGACTTGACCTCGAGGGTGCAGCCCCCTACTAACAGCGCTGCGGCCACCCGGAGTAAGGAGCCAGGGGTTCTGAGTTCCTTAGAAAACACTGGCCCCAGAGGCAGGAGCGGGGCTGCCCAGCAACCCGTCGGAGGTTTAAGGGGGGGGACCCCACTTCTCTACCCTGGGTTGCTCCAGGGATCGCTCCCAGACTCCTCTCGCCGGATTCTCCCCGAGCTTCCTGCCCCACGCCACGCCCCTCAATCGGATGAAGATCCTCAAACTGATCTCGAGAAGTCTGAGCCTGGCGTGGGCCCCATCGGGCCGCCCGTAGCTGTCGAATTGGCGAGGCTATCACTCACCCTCTAATCCCACCTCGGGGAAGCAGGAGGGGGTTAACCACGCTAACAAGTCGGCCCAGGACAGAGCAGTGGGGGGGTGGGGAGGGGAGCCGGGGGCCAGAGAGCAAGCAAGGAGGCCAAGAGAGAATTTCTTACTCTCCTCGGTCATGTTTTCCATCAAGGAGTGTAACTCAGCCACCCTCAAAAGAATAGTCTGACTGCGGGTGAAGCAAACTGGATTCAAATCCCTAAAACTGGATTCAAAACCTTAAAGCACCGCTATGAGGCTAGGACACCAGAGGGACCCAGGTTGGGGGACCCCCACATTTGTGCTCCGAAGTGCTCCATCTGTGGTGGTTCAGGGTAAGGAAAATGAATATTTGTTTGTGTGCGTCCAGCTGGGGGTCGGGGGACAACCCAAACCTTCCAGTTGTGGGGCTGGAAGAACCCTTGTGGGAGAGCCTTTCTGTTGTCTCCTCTCCTCCAAGGTTTAAACCCCCTCAGACCGGGAATGCCCCTTCTTCCTTGAGGCCCAAGGGCATGCTCCCCAACCCCACCCCACCCCAAGTCCTTAGGCCCCGGGGCCTCCTGTCCCAGGAAAGAGAATGGTGGTGTCTATGTGTGTGAGGGGACCACACCCCACCTATGCCCAGTTCCCAGCACTAACAGCTCGATGGCCAGCAGCCACATCCACTGGAAGCGGGTATGTTCCATGCACATCCCCTAAGAAAAAAAATGCTGGACTCCCCAATCTTCAGAGATTGGGCCCCTCAATTTTGGCTACTGCCTCCTTCAACCCAGACCACAGAACCAGGACAAGACAAAAGGAAGGGCAGACCAACCTCTCTGGGTTGGGCCTGACTCTGCTGGGCATGGGGGATGAGAGGCCCATTCTCTGCCTCACAGAGTTTTCCATGGTTGGAACCCAGGCTCGAGCCCTGATGAACTGTAGCTCTGAAGGCAAGCTCTTGGCATTTTAGGAAATCGAGTTCCTGAGGTGGAAATCAAAGTTTGTTTCTGAGTAAGAGAAACAAAAAGTGAGACAATCTAAGAGTGTTTTCAGAGCATCCTGAAAAAGGCTGTCAGAGCAGAGCCCCCCCCCCCATCCTTCTTTGTGGTCCTGACAGTCCACCTAAGGACTACAACTATTAAAGAACAGGTGTACTGGATAACAAGGACACGAGTCATGCACACGCCCTCTGCCCACTCACACACTCCCCCCCCCACACCCCCACGCAGAGCTACAATCGGCTTAAGGACTTGGAGCTCCTTTGCCAGCGCCTGTGTTTCTGTTTGTGCAGGGGCTGAGAACCCACTCCTTGCCCGTGGTGGGGTGGGGGCAGCAAGGGCAGCAGCCAACCCCCAAAGCCTTCTGCAGCCACATCTAGGTCAGCAGTAAACTTCCCAAGACGCGGTGCAGACGTGGAACTGTTTGCCAACAGTTGACAGGAAAAGACAATGGATAACTGCAGGATACAGCCGAAGAACAACCTAACGGGTTTGGGTGAAGCTATCCCCTTCTAGTTCTTTCTCAAAAACTTGCCACGGAAGCCCAGAACGGACGCTCCCACCCTGCGCTTTGAGATAGGGTCCAAGCAGAATCCCTGCCGCGGAGAGCTAGGGCGCAGGAGGGCGCAGCCGCGCGCCCTAGTTCGTAGGTAGACACCATTATTTTATTTACTTAAAATAAACGTCGAGAACGTAGCTACCGCTCCACGTAAGAAATCGCGGGCGGAAGCAAAGCCCCTTGGCAAGCGGAGTGAAGGGAGCTTTCCCTCTCCACGGTGCCCAGGAGTGTTCCCCAGAGCCCTCCAGCCTGCAGGGCAGGACTCGATAGGCGCCCGCCTTGCGCGCGCGATGCTCCGGGAACTGCTCGGACCTCCGCACTTATTCTCCATCGAAGACTCCGTTTGGGAGTGAGGGACACAGATTCCCTTCGGGAAAATGCCTGAGCACGCACACCCAAACACACACACAGACTTGGGATAAACACGTCCCGAGCTCTCTCGGACTTGCTAGTTTAGGGCGCGGGAAAGAAAGTGGGTGGGCGAGCAAAACGTCCAAACACCCTCCCCTTCCGAGGCCAAGCCATCCTGAGAGTGTGTCCTCGTGTGCGCAAAGGCTGTGCGCAAAGACAAGTTCACAACTTCGTCCCGGCGCTTCTCCCTCCCCTGCATTCCTCGGCTAGCTGGAACATGGCGAGTTGACTTCACTGGGAGCAGGCAGTCCCCGGCTGCGCAGGCTGCAGGCGCCGCGGGCAGCAGCGGCTGAGGACGCACCAGGCGCGCACGCCCAGCGCGCGGGGACAGAGCGTGTGGCCTGGGCTTCCGCGCCGCCAGCCCCGGGGGCGGGGGACGCGCTCTCCAACTTCCCGCCAGCTGGGGTGAAGTTGCCCAGGCGGTACTTCGAGCTTTGACCGTCACCCCGGGAAAGAGGATGATTTACGGAGACCACCCCAGCCCTCAGGCCTGGCCTGCAGCTCCTTCCCATGGTGTCCCCAAACAGCACTCTCCCAGCGCTCCTAGAAAAGCCATGGGCTGGAGATGCGAGGTTCGGTACCTTCGGCTGACCTCGAGCACGATCAAGGGGCTTTCACTTTCGGCCCCAAAAGCCAAGAGCCAGGCCCTTTAAGCGCACTCTGGCTAATGCCCCTGCCCTGTGACCGCCTCTGCGCCCGGGCCGGCGGCCCCTCTCCCCGCCCGGCCCCTCCAGTCCAGGCTACACGCAGCGTCCGACCCGCCCCGTACCGGCCAAGCCTGCTGGCTGTCTTGTTATCAAATTAAATCCGCGAGAAAGGGGGGTGTCTTACGTTGCATCGGCACACCAAGCATCTCCGGGAGCCCCTTGACAGCCCCCTCCGCGGGGACAGCTGCGCTCTGCATCATCTTGGAGCGAGAGCCAGGGAGTCGCAGTCTACCGAGATCTCCTGCTCTCTCGCTTAATAAGCCGGATTCAGAAATTTGAAAATAATAATAAAAACCCCAACCAGGNCCGCTCCATTCGGAGTAAAGGATGGAGGAAGGCGGGGCAGACCCCCCGAAGGCCCGGGCCGCACGCAGTCTTCCGCTCGCGCGCTCTCGGTCCAGGGTTTCTCTCCGCCCGGGACTCTCTCCACCACCGTCCTCCTCCTCCTCCTCTCCTCTGGCCAGATCCTTTCCCGCCGGCGCTTCCCAGCCCCTGCGCTCCCTCTCCCCCGCGTCTGGCTGAGGTTGGGCCAGGGACAGCGCGTACTTGGCCGGGAGGGCTCGAGTCACGCAGCGGGCAACGGCGGGCGGGGGAAGGCGGCCGGGGGCTGTGCGCGGAGGTGGCCGGGACACCGAGGCCCGC
>NW_027529934.1:6006732-6015252 GCF_008692635.1 Crocuta crocuta | reverse complement strand
CTGGGGCCTGGAACCTGCTCCCCTCCCCCGCCCCGTCGGGTGCCGGCACCTTTCTGGCCGCGGGGCTGCGGGCGCCGCTCTGCCCACGCCGGCTCATCTGGGTCCTGTCCAGTTCCGGAGACTGCCCTGCCTCGCCTGCTACAACCGCGGGCGATTTGAACAATTCCCGACCTCGTGCGTGCAGGGCGGCGACGCGCACACGGACACCGGGCTAACCGGCGAAGGGGCGTGGGTGGCTTATTGTGTTTACAAGGCACACATGCACGCTTAAAATTCCCAACGCAGGTTCCTGGAGGGAATAAAACAGGCCACCACTGANGGGACCTGGTGACATTTTAAGTATTTACCAAGAAAAATTTTTTTTTACAAAAATGCAACTAGTAAACAAACAGGAGAAAATGCCAGCCTCGTTAGCAATCAGACACGCAAATCAAAGTACCAGAGTGCATACTTCAGTTTTGTGTGTTAAATGACCAGCTGGGGAGGGAGGAATCCTAGAATGTGGTGCTGGTGAAAGTGCTTCAAAACTGGTATTCTCACAAATGCTGCTGGTGTGCTAACCAACTCTTAAGTCCGTTAGGAAAGCAATGTGGCAATAGTATCAACCCTCCTAATGTTTTTATACCCTGTAGCTCATATAATTCCACTTTTGACTGTTTATTCCACGGAAATAATCTAATATGTGAAGGGGAAAGTTTCATACATGAATATGCTTATGACACCATAATGGTTTGGAGGAAACCAAACCTCTGCTATCCAACAAAAGAAAAATGGTTTAGTGAAGTAGATTAATTTTGCTTGGTAAAATGTTATACAATTATTGAAACTAATTATGAAATCTAGTAACATGGGAATGCTTGTGAAATACTAAGTTTTTAAAAAGCATGATGCAATTATTATATGGTTAGAAGCCTTCCAAAATATTAGTCAAAGATAAAAGTGGTGGTAATACATATTGTTGGCTAGAGGGTGGGGAAATGAGAAAACCGTTTTCTGGTGGGGGTGTACTGAGGAACCGTATCTCCTGAGCGCACATTGACAATATATTTTATAGCCTAAAAATGTGATGGATTTGACCCAATCCATATAGAAATTTTGCCATAGAAAGTAACCAAGAATGTTTGTAAAGAGGTAATTATAAGGATGTTTATAATATTTTGAAAAGAGAATAAACTGTATATCCAACATCAGGGGATTATGAAATAGAGTAAATAAAGTGGAATGTTATATTTTTGTTAGAAAATACAACAGAAAATATTTAATAATGTAGACAAGTGAGATTTGTTAGAAAAGAGTAAACATGAAGCAGTATGAACAGCAGGGGATTTTTTTAGCAGCATACACAGAAAGTTTATGTTAAAATATAAAAGTGCTTATCTGTACAGTGGATGTTTGTATTTTCTCAGTTTTTCTAAGTTTCCTCAATTATTTTATAAAGCAGAAAAAGCTAATAAAATTGTTTTCAAAAACACTGAGAAAACACTGAAAGGAAATATGTTAAAATGCTGTTCAACAATATACTGGGAGAAAAGTATGTTAGGGAGACGTATTATGGAATTTTTTTCTCTTTTCTAGATTTTCTGTAAAGCGTTTATATTTTTCAGTAATACTAGTAAAAGAAAAAATATTTATATTATAGTATTCATATAATATTTATATTATATACTTATATTAAATTTGTTATNCTATAAATTTATATTTATATTTGTATTTATACAGAGAACGTATGTGGTACTTTCATAATTAAAAATTCTATTTTAAAAATTACAAATAAAATAAAATAAAATGCTTTCTGCAGCTCCAGCTGCCCAGGTATGAGCCCGTCCAGGCCCTGCCCTCTTTTCATTGCATGTCACTAGCCTGTCACTGGGTGAGAGACAGCATTACTGTGGTGGGGACTCTCCTGTGCCCAGTGCTGATTCAGCGGATGCCATTCTCACCTTTATCCAGTGGCAGCAGAGCCCTGGGAGGTCCCGCTGGCTCTCAGTTCTTCGACTTGTGGGCAGCAGCTCCCTGCACCCCAAAGCCTCCCCACTCATACAAACGCCGCAGCTCAGCTCATACATGCCTTTTCCACATTCTGAGACTTTTCTAGAAGTATGAGCTGGGTCCCATTCTCAACATCGTCCATTAACACCATACATTTGACAAGGCATTTCACTTCCTTCCTGGGGCCTCAGCTTTCCCATCTGTAAATGATGAAACCCCAATGAAAAGCTTTCCTTGAATAGAATTTTTAGTGCCCACTGCTGCTGATAGCCATAACAACAATATGATAGCACACAGTGGTAATAATAACAACCAACATTTATTGACAGCTTGAAACTGTGCCAGGCGCTCAGGTAAGTGCTTCTACCTGCATAATTCCATCTATTTCTCATTCCAATTCAATAAATGGTATTGTTATACCTATTTGGAGGATGAAAAAGCTGAGGCTAACAGGGGCTAAGATCGCCTTTCCCCCCAGAGGATGGGGGGAGTGGCTGAATCCCACAGGAAGACTCTCTGGAGGATCTGTGTGGACCTAAACTCTGAGCTGACTCAGCAGGGATGTTCTCAGTGATGCCCCCCCTCCCCGCCCCAGGGCTAGCTGGTGACCCCCCAGGAGCAATAGTCCTTAGGGTGGACCTCTGACCTGTGGTTTTTGGCTACAACTCAGTTGGTGGGCGCCGGAGGATGCCAGTGGTGACGTGGCGATGCCCAGGTCTAAGTTCTGTCAGGGCAGTCAGTCAATAAGAGTATCCAGGAAGCAAACCCAACACGTCAGTGGATCCAGTTCTGAGAAGACGATCTTCAGAAACCAAATTTAGGAAAATGATTATAGCTTGCATTTGTCTAGCACTTTACAGTTTACAAAGTTCCTCCACATATTTTATCTCACTTGATCTTCACAATCGTGCTGGGCTTGGATATGATTATCAGGACACGGAGAGGTTAAGTGGTTTGCCTAAGGTCACACTGCTAATAAGTTGCAGACCCATGTGGAGATTAAATCCAGCCTTTGACACCCGCTCCGGCGCTCTTTCCACTCTGCACAGACCCCTGTGTCTTCTAACCTTCCCATTTTAGGAGCGCCACAGAGCGGGCAAGTTCACCCTCGGCCACCACGAGTTCTGAACCGCGGCCCCTTTCTCCACTCACCACCCTTGCTCCCCATCACCCCATCGCCAGTCACCCCCTCCCTGTCCCCCAGGCTCTCAAACCCTCTTTCCTCATTTGCATTTTGAAACTGTTTCCTTAATTATTCCCCTGCTGTTGGAGACCTGCTCTCCCCCTTCTCCGTGGCATCCTTTGATTTATCTCTGTCTGGATAACAGCTCCCCGATTCTCCTTGGGGAATTCAATTTTCATTCATTTTTCTGCCGGGCTAGATTGATATAGACCCTCTGCCCTGGTCCATATTACTCATCCCAACAGAGAGAACCAGGGAGACCACCCCTCAACCCGGCCCCTGGGGAGCCACTGTCTTGTTCAGGGAGCCACAAGGAGTTCTCCAATAAAAGGGCAGGGGCCTTTGCTCTTACCCATCTGTCCACCCAGTCCTTCTAGTCATTTGTCAAGGGCCCCTTTCGTGAGCCCACCACTTTGTCATTTGTCTCCCTCTCTTCCCAGAACCTTCCAGGGATCTCCCCCCACCCCCAGGATGCTGATCAGAAGGCAGTGGCTGCTCAGTTTAAACCTACCCTGTGTCCTTGACACAGGCATTGAAGGGACATGGAAAAGAGATGGTCCCGTACTTGGGCATCGAGCTCTCAAGATAAGATTCCGGGGCAGTACGTGGCTGAGGAACAGAGTAAGGAAAGAGCACTGGGAGCCTTAGAGGAAGAAGGACGGTGACAATAGCTAACGCTTAAACCGCCAGCACTGCTCTGTGTGCTCCACGTGTATTAACTCATTGAATCCTCACAAACCCTTTGAGGCAGGTATTACTATTATCCCCATGTTACAGATGCGGAAACTGAGGCATGAGGAGGTCAAGTGATATATCCAAGGTTGCCCAGATAATAGGCAGTGGAATCAGGATATGGTCACAGGTGGTCTGGCTCTGTTTTCTAGCACCACCAGCACCATCATATAAGTCATATTTGGAAGTCCCTGGGCTTAGCCAGTGGTGGATCCACACAGAGCCCACTCCCTGAGGAATGAGGGAAGTCCTCTGGGATCCGTCTGTGCAGCCATCATACCCCATGGCCTGTGTGCACGAGGAGCTGGGGAATGAATCAGGGAATTTGGTCTTGTTCTAATTTCAGGGTTTATTCTCTTTATTTCCCATCAAAAATCCAGAGTATCTTAGATCGTTCCTTAATTTCTGCACTCATTGAGCATCTGCTGTATACCAGCTCCTCGCTAGACCCTGGAAGACAAGGACCTGCAGTGCCAAATGCAGACAGTCCATTGCTCACTTTGCTCCAGAATTCCGGACATTCCTGTGAGAGTGTCAGCAAATTTCCCCAGGTGCGTGTGCCTTCCTTATGCTGGGAGGGAGCTGGAGACTGGGTGGGAAAACCTTTGGGTTCTGGCTCACAATGGCTGCATTTAAATTCTGACCTGGATACAGCCTAAATGGGGCAACTTTTGGTGGGTTCCTTCCCACAGGCTATGCGTGGTAATGACGTACTCTCACAGATGGTCACCCCAAGCACCTAGGAGGCGCTGCCCTAGAAAGGTTGGCCGGCATCATTATTGTATGCCTTCTGTAATATTTTGCCCGTTTTCCTTTTTTACCCCCTTGTTTTATATTTACGGGAGAAACCAGGGGGCAAGAAACTTACTTGAGTGTTTTCAAGCAAAGACTAGAACTTGGGAGCTCAATTTCCTAAAAATGTTAGCTGGGGAAGAGAGAGACCCATGGTGGTGGTGGGGCCATTCTTTGCCCCCTCTCTTTGGGGATGGAGGAGACCTGCTCTTACAATATGGTCACAGGCTGAGTGCCCGGTGCCAGAACTGCCCCTTGGGTGAAAATCTTCCTGTCTAGTTATTTCCTAGACTAGTTATTTAAATGTGCCAGCTTTTCCTCATTTGTAAAATGGGGGATAAGACCTGCCTACATTGCAGGATCTTGTTGAATTAGAGAGAATACATATAAACCCCAGAGCCCAGTGCTCAGCACACAGACATGGTTAATAATGGTGACCCCCAGTGTTAATCAGGTGGCTCTGCTCCTTCTGATGGCTTCTCCACAACACACTGAGCTCCTTTCAGAAGCCAGTCTACCCGTGCAACCTGCAATTATGCTCTTTGGTTTTTTGTTTGCTTTTAAAGTTGGCTTAATATCTAGGTTTGTTTTTAAAAACCTGGATTCCAGAGGCTGCACCAGTGACATCCTTTCTCCCTATTTTCTTTCTTCAGTCCCCAGGGTCAAAGGCATCTCAAACCCAAGAATGATCCTAGTAACCGACATTATCATGGTGCTTTACAGATTGCTAAGGGGTGTCACATACCTCTCTCATCCAAGCCTCATAAGATAGGTGGGGCCCATCATATCAGGACTGTTTTACAGATGAGGACGCTGAAGCACAGAAAGGGAGAGCTGTCTGCACTACTGTATTAGGGCTTAGGCCCACACGACCCCGTTGCTCGGCTTCTGAAGAGGAGGCTGTGAATGGGGAGGAGGGGGAGGGGTGGGAAGTCCAGCCTGACTCCATTTGAAAATAGCTGCAGGTGTCAAGGCTAATCTATAAAATAACCCCGTCATCGTCTTGGCAAAAGACTTTTACTGGATGAGCTTAACTCAGCGATTTCCTCTCAGGAACTGACTTACAACCAAAAAATGTAGATGTGTTAGATGTGGGCAGAGGTGACAAGGGACAGGACCGAGAGGTTCCTGGGGAGAAATGGTGAGGCAAGGTTGAACTCCTGACCTTGGAACTCGGCAGACTTCATTGTTGATGGCCGCTGGAGTGTTGTTTGCTGAGCCTCGGTTTACTGATTTGTATAATGGGAGAGTAAGAGTAGTAAGAGTACCTGCCTGATAATATTGTCACAGGAGGGCTGTAGCTGTGGCATGTAGAGGGTCCCCACTGATGGCAGCTACCTTTAGTCTGAAAGGACAAAGAACTTGACACCTTTAATGTCTCTCACTGCTTGGCCTTCTCCCCTGCTCACAGCCCTGGCTTACCTGGAAGGGGCTCGCCCTCGGTCACTGAAGCTTTCTGCTTAAAAACACAGGTCCCCAGGGTAGGGACCAGGACACTGTAACTATGGCCACTTTCAATGGTCAAGGAAGAAACACTAAGAGCTTTGGGGGACAAAGGATTTCTTCAAGACCTCACCCGAGGAAGCATTCTGTAGAAAACATAAACCCTGGATCTACTCTACATCCAAGTTTTATGGCTATGAGCAGTAAAATTCTCCAAACCTCCGTTTTCCTGTGTTAATTGGGGATGATGATAGTCAGATGGTTCTCCCGTGAGGCGGTTGTTGGGAGATTGTATGAGATCCTATATGAAAAAAGTTCCTAAGGCAAAATGCTCCCTCTTCCCCTGCTCTTGCGCACAGCGGTCCTCTGATTTACTACGCACATAAATCACTGGGCGTTTTGTGTTAACACAGACTCTGATTCAGCAGGTCTGGGACCTGAGATTCTGCATTTCTAACAAGCTGCCCGACGATGCTGCTGCTGCTCGCCCGGGGGCCGCACTGGGTGGGATTCCACTGTCCAGCGCGGTGGCTGCTAGTCACATATGGCTGCTGAGTCCCGAAATGTGGCTGGTCGGAAATGAGATGTGCTATCAAGGTAAATTACATGGTGGATTTTGAAGACTTAATACAATGAAAGGAATGTAAAACATCTCATTAAGATTTAACAAATTTTTATTACACGTTGAAATGATACTATTTTGGAGATAGTGGGTTAAACAAAATCTGTTATTAATTTCACTTCTTTCTTTTATTGGCATGGCGACCAGAATATGTAAACTTACGCAAGTGGCCGGCATTATATTCCTATTGGACGGTCCCTTTCTAGGGTGTCTAGACTTCGGTGCGCGGCACGCACGCGCATGCACGCACGCGCGCACACGCGCACAGCAGTATCGCCCGCCTCCTAGCACCTCGCGCGGTTTATGGCACTGAGTAAGGGACTGCTAAGTCTTTGCTGGGTGAATAGGCGGGGAGGATGCCCACAAATGTTGCCCCACAAGAGATGGGCCCCGCTCACTGATGAAGGGACCTCAGCTGCACGAGAGAGCAGGCGGGGGCTGAGCAGGTGGCTGTGCCTGAAGAATGACCATCTCCCCCTTGCAGTTGACCCTGACCTGCCACGCATCCATTCTCCATCATCCTCAGCCCCACCCTCTGCTCTTTTCAAGGCTCTGATGGCAAAGAAAACGAATTCTGGCCCTTCCCAGAGCTTGCCAGATAAAGAGGATGGTCCTGGGACTGTCTGGAGTCCAAGGGCCACTCTGGGTCACACAGGCTTCCTTGCCTTCCCTGAAAGCCACCTCAGCTAACCTGAGGAGCCCTTCCTTTTCTTCTGTTCCCCTCCCCCAAGGCTCTCTTTGTGGTCTTTGCCCATCCCTGCTTGGAGCAGGGAGGCAGGGGGCGGGGGGAGCCCATGACCACAGGCACAGACCAAGCATGAACTTGCACAGACCTCCCTGAGCCTCTGTCACAGCCAGAGGGGCTCTCAGAGAAAGTGATGGAAAACAGCTTCTGAAGATGCTCCCCCGCGTCCACCCTGAAATTGGCAGGGGAGACAAAAAGACAACTCAGAGGCCAGATTCCCACACCTTCCATGCTCTCAATGACCAGTGTCCGGTTTCAGGACACTACAGACTGCGAGCTGGGAGTATGGGGTGTCCAGCTCCAGGAAAGGCTCTCTGAGCCAGCAATGACCTTCGGGTGCTCAGGAGCTGGGCTCTGCCCCAATTGCAGGGTGCTGAGCTGACTTCTGCCCCCTCCACCGGGTCCCGAGTGTGTGTACACGTGGCCCACACCTCCCTCCTTCAGTATCTCCCATACCCCCTCCTGACGATCTCCCCCTCCAAGCCTCTGACATTAAGCAGGACAAAGAGAATTCTCGAAGCATATGAACTTACCAGAGGTCAGGGGAAGAATCTGCCTTCATGGTGAGGACTGGAGGCTGGGAGTAGCTGTTGTCGCTGAGCCGGGCCAGCTCTACAGGAAAGTCAGAGAGTGTCTGGAAGGGGGGCAGCAGCTCCGTCTGGGCGGGAACTGGGGAAGGGGCTTGGTAGGTGGGGCAGGGGCTGCTCCCAAGGAGGAGGCCAAGTGGAGGGATTTGGACAGAGCCCGGAGGAGGCCCCTCTCCTCTTTTCTCTGAGAGAACATGCTCTGCTCCCCCCAGGAAGCTGGGGAAATAAGGGTCTGTCTGGGGGAGGGTAGCAGAGGGGCTGGAGACCGCCTCAGAGAAAATTAAATTGCACTTGAGGGCAAATTCTATTAGGGAATAGAGCCTGTCTCTCAACAGCCTGCGTCCATTTAGGTGATTAGCTCAGCCCAGCACCTCCACCCCAGAGCCTGGTGAGCTCTGTCCCTCTGGTGGGGGGGGGGGGGCAGGCT
>NW_027529934.1:5999390-6006716 GCF_008692635.1 Crocuta crocuta | reverse complement strand
CCCTGGTCAACCATGCGAGGACCCTTCTCTCACCACTGACAGCCCCCAAGCTCTTTGAAAGTGGCCAGGAGGAAATGAGCACCCCAGTGTTCGCCCAGAGCATCCTGGGTGGAGAGAGCATCCTGGAACATTCACGGAAGCAAGGACAGGCGACACCAGAGAGAACAGAGCCAGCACTTCCCCTCAGGGGTGAGACACCACTGGAGTAGGGGAGGGTCAGCTGGTGGAAAGCAGGAAGGATCTGGGTAGATGGGGAGGGGAGAAGAGAGAAGGTGATAAGAGCAAAAGCGCTCGCTTTTACGGGACAACAGGCAGGTTTGAATCAGCAGAATTTGGAAGTAGGTACAGAGAAGTACAAGTGGCTGACATTTGAGGAACATCAAGTGTAATAATAAATTAATATAATGGAATGGTAAATGGTATCATAAATTCATCTGTAAAGTGGGCATAATAGTAATACCATGTGCCTTATGGGGCTATTGTGGACACCCTAAGAGTTCAGCAAATGTTGGGGCTTATTATTATCTATTGGTTCTGTGTCCGTACACTTTGTGCCATTCCCAGGCTTTGGCAGGAGGGCGGGGAAGACCTGCTTACCAGCCCCCTATTTCCTACACCAGCGGTGCTTCAGATCCCTGAATCACAGACCAGTCTCAACTGGCTGGACCCTCCCCCAAGCCCAGGTGCTGGCCACCTGCCCGTGAAGATGGTCCCTCCCTCTCTTTCATATTGACCAGTACAAGGGTCTGTTTGATTTCCCTTGGTTTGTGGCTATAAGGCTATTTCATTTGCTTAACAAAACTTTATTGAGCACCTGAAATGCATTCTGCTTTTTAAAGATTTTTTTAATGTTTATATATTTTTGAGAGAGAGAGAGAAAGAGAGTGCACGGAGGAGGGTCAGAGAGAGGGAGCAGAGAATCCGAAGCAGGCTCCACGCTGCCAGTACAAAGCCCTACGAGGGATTCAAACCCACGAACCACGAGATCATGACTTGGGCTGAAATAGGACTGAGCCACCCAGTATCCTGAAGAGAGCAGTGCATGGCTTCCAGAACAAGGCGAAACGTAACTACATCCAACTTAAAGTGGGTTCTGAAAACATGTAATGGTGCATAAAGCATGGTCTCTGACCTGTGGTATGTTTTGTTCTAGTGTATGTGGCCCTCCTCTTTCGGGCTCTTTTACGGCCCACCCAAGTGTCCTGGGACACAGAATTCCAGCCGCAAGGGAGCTTAACCTCTAAACCAAGGATTAAACAGTGTATTTATATTGCTGGGGTGGTTGTGCCAGACCGAATAGCAAGGGATTTGTGTTCTGTGGGGGAGGGCAGTAGAGAGGGGGTTCAGAAAGGGAAGGCCCTGAGGGAGGGAAAGGGAAAGTGTGTGGTGTGCAGGGGACAGGGGTGGTCCCAGTCTTGAGGCTGCGGGCAGGTTCATCGTAGTGTTGGCTGTGGCCGGAAGAGAGAGGCCCAGGCGCCTTCTGCCATGCCTGCCGGGGGGTGCTGCTCCTGCCCGGAGATGGGCCCCGCGAGCCTCTCCCCGAACTCTGCCCTCTGCCCAATTGTCAGGGCAAGGGTTTAGTATCTGAAGGCACTTGGTGAGACAGCCTGGAGGCTGCTTGTCCCCCAGGGTCTGGGCTTCCCGGCCTCATAGGCCCCAGATGGCGTTGACAAAGCTCCTGATCACTAAGAGTACCCTCTACCCATTCATCGCTGTTACTAACAAGGAGCAGGCCCTCCTTGGGATTCCAGCCACCTTCATGACAAGAACACCCCTGATAACACATTCTGGTCCTTGGCTGTACTAGGGGCCCCCCCACCTTGTTCCGGGCACGCAGTTATAGGGACCCTCTCGGGTGACTTCGAGAAGGCATTCAAAGGCAATCATTCTCATCAGCTTCACTCTCCAAAGGCCATCTTATTACAAGAGGCCTCAGCACCGGAGGCCTTGGGGGAAGTTACTTAACCACGGGAAAGCGGGGCGACGCCTGCCTCCCAGGGTGACACACGGAGCAGTGAGTTTCAGTGCTGGCCCTTCAGAGCGCTTCGCAGACGGCGATAAATGTGGTTAGGAAGCCCCGTGCCCTGTCTTTACATCTCTCTGCTGACAGAGACACGGTCTCACCGCTGTGTCTCCAGCTCCAGGCACAGGACCCTGCATTTCACAGTATCTTTGTAAATACCTGTTCCGTGAATCGATGTGGGAGGGAGGGGTGTACGAGTGACCCACTGACCGAGAGGAGCCTGAGCACACCTCCCTGGGGCAGCGGGGAGGCTCTCGCAGCTGCTCCCACTGCGCTGGGGGCCCTGTCAGGCCTGGTTAGGCTGTCGGACCCATTACTGGTGCGGCCGCTGGCCGGATACTCACAGTTACAGCTGTCAGGGCCCCGCTCCCCTCTCGCCACTAATGGGCCCTGGCTTGTTATGGACTCCCCGCTCTCCCTCGGCGCCCTGCAGACTTTATTACGTGGGGCCCGGGGTCCCTGTGATGAGCTAAAGAAGAAGAGGAAAGCCTGAGACGGCGACCCGGACACAGAAGCACAGGAAAAGCCACACCAGCCTCCTGCTTCAGCCGCTGTCACTGGCGTGGCACTCGGCTGGCATCCCCAGGCCCAGGATGCAAGCTGCCCGCTCCCCCTTTCCAAGCGTGGGCCCCCTCCTCAAGCCCGCCTCCCACCTTGATCCCACACACCTGCAGCCTCACAGTACCAGGTCCTCCCTCTGGAAACATCTGAGAAGACCTCTAGCCCTGCCCCTGCAGAATCATGTCTGTGCACCCCTGCACGGCAGGCACGTGGCCTCTGTGTGAACACGGCCAGCGACACGGGCTCCCTCTTTTCAGGGGCAGTTAGGGCCATTTCCAGGCAGTTCTGCCCAGGACTGTTACCATTCCCACAAAACCTGCCTTTGAGTAAATTCGGCTGAAAGTATGATTCTGCTGGTGTGTGTGTGTGTGTGTGTGTGTGTGTGTGTGTTTGTGTGTGTGACGTATGCATTATAGTTAGCTCTTATTTCAAAATGACTTTACCACCTGGAGTTACTTGCCTTTCCACCATTTTCTTTAACCTGCAATGATCAGAGTAAGAGGTGATCTCCACAGTCAGATCTTGACCTTTTCAAAGTGACTAATGTTTCACTGAATGTGTGATGATTGCCTCTTTCCTGAAATCACAAAAATGAATTGCTCTCTGAGATTTGGTTAAAATTCGCGTGATCACACCCTTGAAGCGTTTTCACCCCACACTACATTCTCATGCATGGAGCAGACCTTTGGTGTTTACACTCCTCACACAGGTGACCTCTAATGAACCAGTCCCTAGTATTTGTAACCTCGTGGAGTGCCCTCCCCTTGAATCTGGGCTGGGTCTGTGACTTACTTCAAGCACTAGAATGCAGCAGAGGTGACACTGCGCCAGTTCTGTCACTGAGCATGGCATTTGGCGGGCAGGGTGGTGGGCGGGGTAGTTGAACACCCCCATCTGTGTAAGGTGTTCAACTACTGAGCTGGAGACATCACATGCCTGAAAGCTCACCAAAAAGGGTCTACCAACGTACAAATCTTGTGATGCTGCTGAGAACCNCGGACGCTCAACCGACTAAGCCACCCAAGCGCCCCGAGAACCTTAATTTAAAAAAATACATTTTGGGGCACCTGGGCGGCTCAGTCAATTAAAGCATCTGACTCGTAGCTCAGGTCATGATCATGTTCGTGGGTTTGAGCCCTGAGTTGGGCTCTGCACTGACAGCGTGGAGTTGCTTAGGATTCTCTCTCTCTCTCTCTCTCTCTCTCTCTCCCCCTCAAATAAATAACAGTTAAAAAAAATTAATAGGGGGTGCCTGGGTGGCTTAGTCGGTTAAGCATCCGACTTTCACTTAGGTCATGATCTCATGGTTCGTGGGTTCGAGCCCAGCGTCGGGCTCTGTGCTGACTGCCAGCTCAGAGCCTGGAGCCTATTTCAGTCTGTGACTCCCTCTCTCTCTGACCCTCCCCTGTTCACGCTGTCTCTCTCTCTCTCTCTCTCTCTCTCCTAGAAATAAATAAAACATTTTTAAAAAATTAATACACAACACACTTTTTAGTGCGTCTTCTCTCCCTGGGGCAGAGAGAGCGGAGTCATCCTGGGACAGAGAGGAGGAGAGGGGTGGTAGCAAAGTCAGCAAGTGCTTTACTCGCTGGTGGGAGAGGAGGCCATGTTTTCACTCGTCAGTCACTTACTGAACAGCAAGGGTGACAGGGACAGAGGGAGTGCAGACCCCGCATTCCCAGAGTTCCCAGTCTGATGGGGGAGGCCAAGCAGTCAGCACACACCTTCAGATTGCTGAACAGGATGGGAGGAAAAGGGTGGTGCTTATTGTGGCCCACGCAGGGGAGGAAGAGCTTGACTGCAAGGTGTAGCCCAAGGAGGGGTCAGGGAAGGCTTCTCAGAGGAGGTGACATTTGAACCCAGGCAGGCATTTGGTGGGGCAAGATCTCAGGTGGGCAGAAGAGCACACAAGAAGGCCTGTGGATTGAGAGCTTGAGTCCTGAGGACTCGCAAGACCTACTGTCCAGCCGGAGGGGAGGGGCACCCCGGAAATGACCAGAGACGCAGTTGGAGAGGTGGGCAGGCACAGCCAGACAACTGCACTGAGGGCTTTCGTGTTGTTGGCCCGGGAGACGTGGACCTCAGGCCTGGGCTTCTCACGCCAGGGACATCTTGCTAAAAAGTCCCCGAGACCGTGTGTCCTCTGCTGAAGCGTCCCACTGGCCCCTGAAGCCTGCAGGCTCCAGTCCAGACTTCCAGGCTGTTCCTTCAGGTCTCTGCTTAGGCCACATCCCACCCACTCACCCTTCTCTTCTCCCCCTGCCCCTTTCCTCGTGCGAGTTTCCCGGTGAGCCCTGCTCCTCTCTCCTGAAGGGGAGGTGAGTACTGGGGCTCCACTCACTGCACCCCAGCCTTCTGCGGGGGCATCTACCAGGCTGAATCGTCATGGAACCCTTGACGGGTTCCATGGTGGGTCTCCCCTTCCGGAGGGCAGGGCACCTTAATAAATATTTGCTATGAGGTTACTGCCCTTCAGGAGAAGCCCACTCAAAGCTTCCTTCTGGGGAAGGAAAGGGCCCGAGTGTCAGAAGCAGCACTTCTGGGGGAGACTGGTCCCCAGTCTGAAGCGTCGGTGACTGTGGCCTGTGGGAGCAAGTCCCCCCACCTCCAAATCACATGCACGCACCGTGGGTTCAGGCTTTCAGTCACAGAAACAGGACCCTGGTGTCAGGAAGTGTTGCCACGACCACAGGCTGGACACAGGAAGGAATTCTCCCGTGGAGAAACAGAATTAGCCCTCCTCCTCTCCCCCAGGCCTGGAGGTGACAGCTTCCTTGAGGCCGGTAATCCACCGTGAAGGCTGCGTTTCACACCTGCCACTCTGGAACAGGCCAGCGGGGAATTGCTCCCGCAGAGTGAAAATTGGAGCGTCAGGGTAATTCGTCCATTTTGCCACACACGGTTCAGGGCCGGTGCTCCCGGGCTGGCCTGCGGCTGGCGGTGACTGAACCCGGTCCTGGGGAGCCCCTCACCCTCGGCTGGGAGAGGGCCCGGCCAGCCGGCCAGCTCACCTGTCATTCACCTGTGCCATCGAGCTTTCGGTGCCGGCCCCCTCTCTGATCTGAGCACCGAGACTGTTCCGCCTACGGGGTTGTCCCGGGCAGGTCTATACTCGATGGCGATGAGGGCCCTTTTAGATGCTGCAAATACCTTTTCCCAGCCTGCGAGCTGTCTGCTCACTTGCCTGTGGTGTCCCCCTTCGAACAGAACCTCTTCATGGTGATCTAAGAAATCTGTCTGCACGTCACCTTGTGGTCTGCGCTTTTTGGGCTCTTCAGAAGTGCTTCTCTATCCCTGTGTTGCAATGATACGTTCCCTTATTTTCTATTAGCTTTATAATTTTTTTTTAAATTTTATTTCTGAGAGAGAGAGACAGCATGACCAGGGGAGGGTCAGAGAGAGAGGGAGACACAGAATCTGAAACAGGCTCCAGGCTCTGAGCTGGCTGTTAGCACAGAGCCCGACGTGGGGCTTGAACCCTTGAACCATGAGATCATGACCTGAGCCGAAGTCAGACGCTTAACCAACTGAGCTACCCAGGCGTCCCTAGCTTTATAATTTTTAATGGATCATGCTTAGGTTTTAAATCCATCTAAAAAAATAAAATGTGCAACTAACTTGGATTTAAATTTAAAAAATCCATCTAGAGTTCATTTTTGGTACAAGGCAGAAGTCCAGTTTTCTTTCTCTCCGTACTGAGTGAGCCAGTTTCCTGTCACCTTTGTGATCACCTGTCTGATCAGTTTACAATGCTACCTTAGTCATATCTCACATGGCCATATATTCGTGGGTCCCCCTTTAAACCTTTTATTAGGATGGGGCACCTGGGTGGCTCAGTCGGTTGGGCGTCCGACTTTGGCTCAGGTCACAATCTCACAGTCTGTGAATTTGAGCCCCATGTCAGGCTCTGTGCCGACAGCTCAGAACCTGGAGCCTGCTTCAGATTCTGTGTCTCCTTCTCTCTCTGCCCCTCCCCCACTTCATGCTCTGTCTCTGTCTCTCTCAAAAATAAATAAACACTGGGGCGCCTGGGTGGCTTAGTTGGTTAAGCGACCGTAGGTCATGATCTCACGGTTCGTGGGTTCGAGCCCCGCGTCGGGCTCTATGCTGACTGCCAGCTCAGAGCCTGGAGCCTGTTTCAGAGTTTGTCACTCCCTCTCTCTCTGACCCTCTCCTGCTCTCTCTCTCTCCTAGAAATAAGTAAAACATTTTAAAAAATTTTAAATCTCTTTAAAAAAAATAAATAAACATTAAAAACTTTTTAAACTTTTTATTAGGATCTATTGGTTCCTGTGGTGAACAATCACTCTTAAAAGAATTTCTCACAGGGCAGGTTCCCTCCTTTTACTCTTTCCTTCCCCCCAAAATGACTTAGCCATCTACGGACCTTTAATCACTTATATGCATTTTAGAATAAAGTTGCTGAGTTCTACCAAAAAAAAAAAATCCATCTGAACTTTTGATAGGTGTTACACTGAACTGTAGGTTAATTTGAAGATAACTTTTCTCTCTGCAGTGTTGACCTGCCCACTCATAAGCCCAGATTCTGTTTAGTGAGATCTTGATGTCTCTCATAAGAAAGTCTGTTTATTTTCTCCACAGCGTTACCACTATGTGAGATCCTTATTCATTTATTTCTTTACCTGATTATAGTCTGTCTCTTCCTCCTATCTCTTCACAACATGCAACCTGAGACCCTCTTTTACTCATCCCTGTGTCCTAAGTGCCTAGATGTTCCCGAC
>NW_027529934.1:5973192-5999128 GCF_008692635.1 Crocuta crocuta | reverse complement strand
GGGGGAGGGGGTTGGGGGGTGAGGGGAGACAGAGGTTGGGAAAGTTGAACTTCCTGCTGTGGCCCAGGTAGCCAGTCCCCCACAGGCTGTGATTCCAGGTGAGACAAGTGAGGAGAGGCTTTCCGGGGGTCACACGGGGGAGGCGCCTGCTAGACTAAGGGATTTTGGCCTCTATCCTTGTGGATACGAGGGGGGTTCTGAGAGACTGTGAGTGGTGGGCCAGGCGACAGGGAAGAGGAGAGTCCATGCACAGGACGGGCAAGGGGAGACATCCAGGCCTGGGAGAGTGAAGGGAACCCCTCGGGCTTGCCAAGAGAGGGGGCGGGCGTGCAGAGGAAGCCTCCGTCAGCGTCAACTTCAGCCATGGGGGGGTTGGAGGAGCCAGAGACGCCCAGGCAGCGGCACCTGAAGATGTAGCTGGGGCTCGGAAGGGAGACTGGAAGGGGCTGGAGATTGGGGCGCCCCAGAGACAGGACGCTGCATGCGTTGGCAGTCTGTGTCTGAGACGCCGAAGGCCTTCAACGTGCAGCGTCCCGTGACACAACCAGGTGCCAAGTGGAACTGCAGCGTGTCCCCTGGATTGGCAGAGAATGGGTCTGAAGGACACGTGGGAAACCAGCAGTGCTGTGGGCTTCCGGGGAGGGGACCTGAGTGCCTGGCAGGTGCTCTTCATCCTTTTGAATTGTTAGAATCCTCAATCCTGTATTGCCTATTGAAAACAATGAGGGAAACTAAATCTTAAAAAACAAAACAAAACAAAACAAAACAAAAACACAACCAAGTATGTGAAGGACCTTGAGTGAGTAAAGGACTTGGAAGACATAGCGATTCTGCCTTTGAGGAGTGAGGCTGGGCCTGTGTGGAGAAGCACCCTACTCCCAGGGGCACGGCTCACACTACTCCCAGGGGTATTTCCCACCTCAGGCTCCAAAACCACCCAAATCCCAATCTCTGGCCCGTTGCAGTTAGGAGAGAAGGCAAATGGTATCAAGGATGAGAATGTGTGACGAACTCCTACTATGCGCTGGGCTCGTCAGTCACACCTTATCCCCGATGGCCTTCTTTACAGATGAAGAAACTCAGGCTCAGGAGCGCCTGGGTGGCTCAGTCGGTTAAGCATCCAACTTCGGCTCAGGTCATGATCTCACGGTTCATGGGTTCGAGCCCCACGTCAGGCTCTGTGCTGACAGCTAGCTCAGAGCCTGGGGCCTGTCCTTGCATTCTGTGTCTCCCTCTCTCTGACCCTCCCCTGCTCATGCTGTCTCTCTCTCTCTCTCTCAAAAATAAATTTAAAAAAATTAAAAAAAAAAAGAAAAAAGAAAAGAAACTCAGACTCAGAGCAGTGCATATCCAAGGTTATGTGGCTAATAAGGAGCAGCATCAGGATTTGAACCCATGTCTCCTTCACCCTGAAACATCCTTTTCCACAACGGTAGCCGATCCCTAGTTTGTTGTTCACTCATTTTACCATTATTAAGCCTCTTTAATGCTCCAAGCACTCCCTGTGCGAGCCCTGAAGGTGTATAAAAAGGAACGACAAGCTGTGAGATTGCAGATGCTAGAATACATCCCCGTGTATTCAAAGACATTGACTGACCACCTGTGAGGGGCCAGGCCCCATGTTAAGTCCTAGGGCCGCAAAGGGAGAAGGAAAGACTGTCCTTGTCCTCACAGAGGACAGCCAGGTGACCACACTGGCCTGTGGTAAGTGCCCTCATGGGGGAGGGTGCGCCCAGCTCAGCCTTGAGGGTCTTGGAGGACTTATCCGAGAGAGGGATCTAAAATCAGGTCAAAACTGAGGCTCCTGGGTGGCTCAGTCGGTTAAGCATCTGACTTCTGCTCAGGTCATGATCTCACGGCTTGTGAGTTGAGCCCCAAGTCAGGCTCTGAGCTAACAGCCCAGAGCCTGAGGCTGCTTTGGATTCTGGGTCTCCTCTCTGTCCCTGCCCCCCTCTCAAAAAATCAACAAACATTAAAAAAAAAAAATAAGAATTTTTAAATCATGTCAAAACTCAAATGCCTGGAGGGCAGGCAGCCAGGTAAGGAGTGACGTGAGCTAAGTCTGTCCTCAGACATAGATGTGCTCAGCCCGAATACAGGAATGTGCTTCGCTTCCACACCGACACGGTTCTCTTCCATTTTTTCTTAAAACACGACTTGTGTAATTAAAAACAAGAGTACAGGGGAATATTTCCCTCTTCTAAATCAACAGTGCAAGTGTGGTGATAAATGGTAACTGCCCCTTGGCCTCCACACTCAGGCTGCAAGAGGGGGAGGTGAAAATTGCGGGTCTGAGAGGAGGGCCCAGTGGCCTGTTGCCCTGTGGGAAGCGGGCCCAGTGAGAGCAGGTTTTCTGATGGTAGACACGGAGGCTGTTCCAAGTTTGGGTCAGTATTTCTGACTATTAACATCTGTTTCTTTATTTTGAGAGAGAAAGTATGAGTGGGGGAGGGGGAGAGAGAGAGAGAGAGAGAGAGAGAGAGAGAGAGAGAATCCCAAGCAGGCTCCACACTGTCAGTGCAGAGCCTGACACAGGGCTTGAACTCATGAACCATGAGATCATGCCCTGAGCCGAAGTCAGATGCTTAACCAACTGAGCCACCAGGCGTCCCTGATTCTTAACATCTTTAAAGTTGATACATATTACTATATTCTTTTTCAGAATATTATGCCAACATGATCACTTTTCCAGCATCAAGTTGTATTGTTACTTGATGTATAAAAAATATTACTCTTTCGCTCTATTGATTAAAGAATATTATTNAGAGAGAGAGAGAATCCCAAGCAGGCTCCACACTGTCAGTGCAGAGCCTGACACAGGGCTCGAACTCATGAACCATGAGATCATGCCCTGAGCCGAAGTCAGATGCTTAACCAACTGAGCCACCAGGCGTCCCTGATTCTTAACATCTTTAAAGTTGATACATATTACTATATTCTTTTTCAGAATATTATGCCAACATGATCACTTTTCCAGCATCAAGTTGTATTGTTACTTGATGTATAAAAAATATTACTCTTTCGCTCTATTGATTAAAGAATATTATTTCATATATTTATTGATTTTTGTATTTCTTCTTTTGTGAATCGACANTCAAGCCCCATATCGGGCTCTGTGCTGACATCTCAGAGCCTGGAGCTGCTTCAGATTCTGTGTCTCCCTCTCTCTCTGCTCCTCCCCCACTCACGCTCTGTCTCTGTCCCTCAAAAATAATAAATAAATGTTAAAAAAGTAGTTTTTATCGTACAAGTAGTATTTAATAAAATGGGGAAATACAGGTACATAAAAACACCCATAATCCTATCCCTGACTGTTAACCACTGTTGACATTTTTTCTGTACATGTTCCTGGTTTTCACCCATGCCTTCGGTATCCGTACATATTTACGTATTCTCTTTTTCAAAAATAAGATCCTACTATATAGAACTGCTTTTGTAACTTCATATTTTCATTTAACAATATGGTGTGGAAATATTTTCAGCTTATAAAATACACATTCAAATCGTTTCTAGTGGTTATGTTGTATTCCATTGCAATGATGTACCATAACTTAATCACCTCCTATTATGGACTTTAGATCAAATTTATTTTGATGTTATAAATATTCATCATGTAGCAAATCTTAGTGAATATCTTCAATTACTTCCTTAGGAAATTCCAGAAATAAAATTGCTGGATCAAAGGTTACATATTCTCTTAAGGCTTTTAAAACATATTACCAGTTACATTATATTACAAATTACACATTTCCCAAAGGTTGTATCAGTTTTTACTTCCACAAGCAGTATACAAGGGCTCTGTGTAGCAGATCGTATTTTTTTAAGCTGGCCTTGACAATCTCTCCCATCTCATATCGTTTTCTAGAACTTGTCACGGCCCTATCAAAAGGTGGAGTCTAGGACCCCTCCCCTTGAACCTGCATTCCGGGTGAGATTTTATGTCTGTCTGTCTCAACCAATGGAGTATAGCAAACATAATCTATGTGATGTCTGAGGCTCTTATGCGAAAATGCCATGCACTTCTGCCTTGTTCTCTTTGGATACTTGCTCTCAGAGCCCAGCCACCAGGCTGTGAGGAAGTCCAGGCAGCCTGTGGAGAGACCTAGGAAGAGAAGGACCGAAGCTCCCTGCCCACAGCCTAGCCGAGGCCCCAGGGGGCACGGGCTCCCAGGTGAATCGCATCCAGATATACTGCACAGAGCAGAGATGAACCATTTTCCCCTGGACTCTGCTCAAATTGCAGATTTGTGAGCAAAATAAATGACTGTTGTTTCAAACTTCTAAGCTCTGGGGTGGCTTGTTACACAGCAATAGATAACTGGTACACCTCATTTCCCCCCTCTACCTAACACTGGGCATTATCCATTTTTCTTTCATTTTGCCAATAGGATAAAAAAAGTGACATCTCTCATTTGGTTTTCATACTTTGGCCCATTAGTTTCAACAGGGCATTAATGCTTTTCCTATTTACAACAGAACTTTAAAATCCTTTAATCCTATTTATTTACCTTGTTGTTCTTTCTTTTCAAAGAATTTCTGCACTTATTGCAGAAATTCAAAAAGGTATTTAAGTATTTCTGTCCGAGCCAGGACTAGCCTGGGGCTATGGAGACACCCACGGTCCCAAATTTAGGGTGGCGCTTGCTCTTGGGTGCTGACCCTGAGGATAAGTGTCTCCTTAAATTCTGCACCCTAGGAATCTGCCTTGCCTCGCTCTAATCCCAGCCCTGATTCAGGGCCACCCCTACCTCACTTTTTAGATATAACCACTGGTCAGAGTTTGATGTATACTTTTCCAGACTTTTTGTGGACAAACGTTACTATTTATTTATTTATTTATTTATTTATTTATTGAGAGCGCTCGAGTGGGAGAGGGGCAGAGAGAGAAACAGAGAGGAGAATCTCAAGCAGACTCTACCCTCAGCTTGGAGCCTGACCCAAGGCTTGATCTCACAACTGTGAGATCATGAGCTGAGCTGGAATCAAGAGTTGGGTGCTCAACCGACTGAGCCACCCAGGTGCCCCGACAAACATTAACATTTCTATATCTATATATAACTACATACATATTTTTAAAGATTTTAAAGTAATCTCTACACCCAACGTGGGGCTTGAATTTATAGCCCTGAGATCAAGAGTCGCACACTCTACCAATTGAGCCAGCCAGGCACCTCACTACATATGTTTTTAAATAACAAATGAATATAGTAATAAATAGTGGTATTTATGTTTACAGAAATGTATCCTTCTTGGACATCTTATGTCAATGTGTGCAAACTGATCTCATTCTTATGACTGCATATTTCTTAATAGTCATCTCCCTTTGTCATATTTAAGGCACGTATTTTCCTAGTTTCTTATCATGTAGCTTGATATCTTTTTTAACTTATTTTTAAACATTGGTGTTGTCAAGTAGATCACACTCTCACTTCAATTATATTTTCAATTGTTTTTATGCTTACAAAAACAGTAAAGTATTCAACTACACTTTCCCCTACGCCTTATTTTTTACATCACTGGGGATTTATGTTAGTGTATGGTGTGAAGGTGGGGCCGTAGCTGAATTTTCCCCAAATTATCGATATTCTCAACATCAGTAGCTAAACAGCTCCACCCTCTTCAAGGCAGAACTCTGTGACGCATCAGAAGCTTTGATGCTTGAGAACTTGACGCGGACTTTGCAGAGCAGAGTGCAGCCAGACGAGATTTGTAGTCTCAGCCACAACCTGCAGTTCTGTGGTGGCAGAGGACGCTCCTGGAGGTGGTGGAGGAAGGTGGATTAACAGGCAGCACTGAGGCCCCTTTTCCTCTGAAAGAGCCCAGCAGCTGCAGGGAAAGGCCTTCTGCTCACAGTATAGAGACAAGCAAGTCTTGCTAAAGAAGCACCTGGAAACTTGCAAACCCAGCCAAGTGGACCTCACCCTAACATCTAAAGAGATGCTTCTTGGACTCCTCCAAGGTCGGTGCCCCCACCTCGTGGACCACGTTAACTTCATCCCCTTATGTTGCAGAGGTCCCCCACGTTTGCCTTGTGACTTCTAGATTCTTTCCTTCCCGTCTGTGACCCAAGCCCGTACACACCTTCCTCAGGCTGAGGTGAAGCCTAGAGAGAGAAGGCCAGGGAGGGTGAGCAGGGAGACTGGGCCATCAACCCCATGCACTCCAGCTACCCTCCTGGAGGCCATCACACCCCGATTCGTAGGGGGGCGGTCTCTTGCAGAGAAGAGACCAGGGTTTTGAGAGGAGGCCTGAGTGCGGTGAACAGAGTTGCTCCAGGAATTTGGATCCTGAGTGCATGGGGGCGCTCACTACTGAGGAGACTACACTGCTGGGGCCGAGCCAGGAGGGATGAGAAGGGCAGCCGTCTTCCCTCTTGCGTGTGAAGGATCCCCGGGGGCAGCAGAGGAAGAGAGCAATCAGGTGTGAGGGGCAGGCTAGGCTAGCTTGGAAAACCCAGGAGAAGTCAGCGCCCTGTACTGTTGTGGGGATACGGAGGCAGGCCTGAGGAGGAGGGAATCCAGGCACAGGGCATCAGGGGTAAAAAGGACACGGTTCTTCTTGGGGCACCTGGGTGGCTTAGTCAGTCAGGTGTCTGACTTCAGCCCATCATGGTCTCACAGTCCGTGAGTTTGAGCCCCATGTCGGGCTCTGTGTTGACAGCTCAGAGCCTAGGGCCTGTTTCGGATTCTGGGTCTTCCTCTCTCTGCCCCTCCTCTGCTCACACTGTGTCTCTCCTTCTCTCTCAAAACAAAATAAACATTAAAAAAAAAATCAAATGCTTCTTGGAATTTGGTTTAAAATCCTGTATATGGGAATGGGGGAAATCCTATCCATCTAGGAAGCAGGCTTTGCCTTCATAGGAGGTTGGCCCTGAAAGGAGACAAAGGGACAGAGGAGGGGCGCCGGGGAGGGCGCTTGGGCCTGCCCTGGAGCTGGTTGGGAAGGCCAGCCCGGCGGCACCCAGGCGGTGCTGGGGCAGAGGACGGCGGTGGGGTGCAGGCTAAGGGCTGGCATGAGTAAGCCTTCCCTTCTCATAGTTGTCCTGCGCTTCCAAAAGGACACAAGTCATATAGGCTGTGATTTCTTTCTGCCACACGTCCTTCCTGGGTGGCCTTGAAGGAACAGGCCCCTCCCTGGGCTGACAAGAAAACAGCTGAAATCACTGTAAGAAAGGTAAAGGCGCCTTGGGGACCATGAGGCTCTGTCTGAAGCTTCCATCCTAAAGCTGAGGAAGTGGAGACCCAAGAGGTGAATGGGTCACCTGGTGTCACATGCAGCGGGTTAGTGGCCAAGCCTGCAGAATGAAGCAGATCTCTTCTCCTCCTCCAACTGCTGGTGACTTTCCTCCAGGGCCAAGGCTGTGAGGGTACCCTGGAGCCCAGGCCTCAACCCCACACCCAGGGAGTGATGTGCGGCTCCTGGGCACCCCACCACCCACCCAGCCCAAGGCTGCCAGCAAGGAGCCAACCTGAAGGTGGGCCACGCCGTGGGACCTCACCAGCCTGGGGGGGGCTTCTGAACACAGCAGCCCCTTAGGCTCATGGTCCTCCCACCCCTGCCCACTTCCTGGCTTCTCTTCCTTCAGGTCTCAGAGAAGCCTCCCCTAACATCCCCTGCTGGCTCCTCAAGAGCCTGGAGGGCATTTTCCTCCTCTGTCTTCCTCTTGAGTGGAAAGCTCCACGGTAGCGGAGCCACGGCTTTCTTCTGTGTATCATCAGCTTTAGCCCAGTGCAGCACTGAACAAATTCTTAAATAATTTTTTTAACAAAAAAAAGCGCCTATTTTTTTTTTTTTTTACTGAGAATTTTTTGTATTCACTCTCTCTGTTGGACTTGGCATGTGCTTCCCCCCCCGGCCTGTGATGCCTTTTTCCTGCTCATTTTCCTTGCTACACCCACTCATTTTTCAAAAGCCAGCTCAGCTGCGTCGTCTCTAAGAAACTGTTCCTGAACGCTCAGTAGGTAGCATCCCAGGCAGAGGGGGGTTTCTCCGTCCGGGTCCAGAACAAGGACCCTCTCCTGCATGGGAGCCCTCCCAAGAAGCAGAGTACAACCCAGAATGGCAAGCGGACTTCAAGTCACAGAAGCCGGAGCTCCCAGCCTGGCAGACCGGCTGGGGGAGGGGACAAGCTGGTTTATCGATGCCGATGCCGCTGAGAGCGCCCTGGGGAAATCAAGGTGAAAGGCAGCGGCCCTGCTAAGGAGGAGGCCCACCCTTGTTTATCAATCAGAGCCTCGGAGACAGCACAAGAAAGGCTTGGCTGCGAGGAGGAGGCCCACGCCCACTGAAGAGGCCCTGCTTCACAGGACCTGTGATGGCGTGCCGATGGAAATCCCCCACACTTGACACTGTGCCAGGTACCAGGTAGTAGAGGAGCAAGGCAGGTGGTCGTGGCCCCGTGGGCACTGGCCCTGGGACCTCTCTCACCATCTTGCAGGCCGGGGTCACACTGCCCAGCATGCTGGCCCATCAGCCTCCCAGCAGGGGCCCAGCAGGGTGTGGGGAGAGGAATGGGGCCAGCTTAGGAGAACGGAGGGGGCAGGCAGATGAGTAGAAGCAGGACAGAGAGGGAACCTGCAGGCAGGCTCCAGGCTGGAAGCCACGGGCATACACAGGGTTACCCAGGTAACACAGGGCTGACACACGCAGGGAGGGGGGCGTCGCCCCCAGCCCGTGTCCCCATCCCAGCTGCCCAGGCAGAGGGAGCGCGCTTGGCATCCCGCCTGCTCCACCCGGGTGCCAAAGCCGTCTGAGCAGAGTGAAGATGTCAAAGAGAAAACCCCAAATCGGATTGAGGCCCCTGCTCCCCCTTAATGAGGTTCATTATCAGCTGCTCTGATCCTTGTAAAACCTGGCAGGCGGGATTAGGGACAGGCCCTCTAATCCGGCTGGCTCCTCCCTGCCCAGCAGCCAGGGCAGGCGGGCTCTCACAAACAAGTGCTCTCCTCCCTGGGGAGAGGGGGGTGCTGTGGCCAGGCTGGTGCAGAGGAGGGTTCTTGGAGCAGGGGCAGGTGCTGCGGGGAGGCTGGGGGAACAAGAGGCCTGTCCCTGGTGCACATGGAGATGGACGGGGCCTGGGAACAGGAGCTCCGTGGGCAGAAGGAGGGCCCACCCAGGAGAAGGGGACCGGCCAGATCACCTGGTCCCCTGCGGGGCAGAAGCTNCGCGTCTGGCTGGATCCCCGCCGAGGCTGGATTCTGTGGATTCTGTCCAGATCTGGACACTAGGCCTCCAAACAGCAAGTCCAAGAACACACCAAAGCTTTGCCTTAGCAAAAATAATTTATTCCACAACCCTCCCAAGCAGTGGGGTAGAGTGGGAATCAAGCATGTGAGTCCCCCTCCCCTCAGACCCTTTTAACCTCTGCACGATGGAAGGTGGGGCCTTGAGAGAGGACGCTTCCTCACTGCAACACCCTCCACATTCAAACATGAGCATCTATTTCGGAGGGCAAAATCAAGACAGAAGACCCAGCTCTAGGAGGGGTAGAGCGCACTGGGGAGGAGACAAAGCACATTTGAAGCAACTGTCTTTCCTCTGTGGCTTCACTCTACCCTCCCAGCTAAGCCCAGAGCCAAGGCACTAAAGACAGCAGCACCCTCCCTAAATCCCACACTAGCCCTTATCAGGTCCCACCAAGCCAGCCGCTCACCACCCAGCCCCGTGGCCATCACCCATCCAGGTCCACACCAGCTCTAGCCTGTACCCCTCCTGAAGCAGAGGTTTGAAGAAGGAGCCAGAAGCTCTCCTCCCTCCAACCCTGACCCAAGCCTCACCTGGGAGACCAGCAGGACATTCAGAAGCTTCCAGATACCAACCCGGCCCCCCAAAACAAACCCCACTCCAGAGATATGAGGGGCTGGAGGATGGACAGGCCACAGAGGGGCAGAAGCAGCCCTGCCTTCTCTGGCACAAAGGCCTCTTTGCATCCGGAAGGGAGCGGGATGGACAGGGCCCGAGGCGCAGTGAAGAGTTCTGCTCTAGTGTGCCAGCCTTGGGAACGTGCCTCTGGATGGGGGACCTGGGGGACCGTGGCCTCGCTTGCCCCAGTTTAGGCCCAAGACCAGGTGGGAGACAGAGAAGCTTCAGTGAGAATGAGCAGGACTTCAAATAAGGTGATCAGAAGGAATGTGGTGCCGAGAGGCCAGGGACTGAGCCTCCCACCCCCAGGGCCACTGCTGTCCGCCATGGCCCCCCGCTCGCCCCCACTGCTGCCAGAGGAACATGGGCCCAATGCACACTTTTCCTGGCTATGGAACCTCCTTCCTAGAAGGCCTGAGAAGGTTCACTGGAGCAACTGGCTTCCCTGGGTTTCCCTGGACAAGGAACAAGGGAAAAGGGGAGAGGAGCAGGGGGCTGGCAGAGCGCCGTGAACGGCTCACAATGCGAATGGTTCAGGCTGCGGGGTGACCAGCGTGGCCCTTCAGTGCCCTCATCCTGGCCCGGAAGTAGGTGTACACAGCCAGGAGGCCCATGAAAGACAGGGAGTAGAGCCCCACACAGAGGCTGATGTCCAGGTGGGAGAAGCCGCCTCCCAGCACCTGTAGCCACTGGTCCCGGCCCCGCATGGGCCCAGCCTCCGGCTCCCCTTCGGGAATGGCGGCCACCTGCTTTGAGCTGCGGCCCACCCGGCCCAGCTCTGAAGGGCCTCTGGGGAGGTGCTTCTCGGCCAGGAACTCAGCCAGCAACACGGCTCCTGTGTCTCGCTTGGCTACGTGTTCCTGCCCCTGTGGCCGCTCCCACTTCTCCCTGTGAAGCTCTGCTACACGCTCAGGCGGTCCCTGGTCTGGCTCAGCTGTCATACCGAGGCCAATGAGCACATCCTGGGGGTGACCCGCCCCGAGTCTCTCTGCTGGGACTCTGGGGTCAGTGGTTCCTGGCCCTCCCACGATCCCCGCCTTCTCAGGGCCCACGGTAAAATTTCTGGCTGCGATCATCCGGGCAACCATCCGTGGGCCCGGCCCGGCTGAAGGAAGCTCCAGGACGACATTGCTTGGGGAGAAGTGGGTCTTGAGGAACCTGAGGGTGTTGTCCAGGTCCCACACAGGTGCACCCCGGAGTTCGTTGTGGCAGGCGGAACAGAGTTCGGCGGGCGGCCACTGCACTTTGGGGAAGTGAGGGTCCTCGCTGGGGGCGCCTGGGGAGGGAAGCACACGGGCTGGCTGTGACCCCTGGGCCCGCCTGGAAGCCCAGAGCTCATTCTTCATTCAGAAAGCCAGCTTCCCCATCTGCAAAAGGGGCTCCCCGCTGCCCTTGGCAATGGTGGGCATGAGAAGCCAGGTGAAAAAAACCTAGCACGGAGGCTCCCCCCGACCCAGCGGAGCCAGCACGGAGCTGCGCAGGGCAGGAAGAAGACTATCCCCCCAGCAGCCACACAGCCTCCTAGTGACCACCCCCTGCAGCCCCTCCGTCAACTTTGCTGCTGGGCTGTACCCCTCAACCAGGCCTGGAAAAGGGTTAGAAGACTCAATATTATCTGTCTTGCAGTCTTTGGTTGGTCTGCTAGTCATCTTCTTCTCGGCCTTTTTCTGAACTTTCCCAAGTCTTATACAGTGAAGAAAACGTCACTTTGGTAGTTCAAGGGAGAATGGTTTTTATAACCAGAGTCCGTGGCATGTGCTAATGCAGAGGTGTTCCTCGTGCCACGGCAGCCCTCCAGGGTACGCGGGGGCTGGTGGAATTTCCTTCCTGGTGGGCTCCAAGGGCAGGTAAGGGGGCGCCTGGGGGCCTGGATGGGGAAGAGGGCACTCAGGAGGGTCAGGGAGTTACCCTGATGGCTGGCATGGTGGCCAGAGCCCCAGGTCGGGCCCCACAGGGCCAGGGTCGCCCAGGGAGTGGCAGTCAGCCCAGATCTCTCGGAGGAGGCACCTCTCCTAAGGGGCGTAAGAGGGGAAGGAAAGGCGCTGGCCGGAACGAAGCAGCGGCAGGGGATGGAACAGCTGAAATGGTTATTGTGGGGAGGGGACACCAAGTCGATTCCAAAGGTCCAGCGAGAAGTAGTAGTGACCAGCCTGGCACAGCGAGCGCTGGATTGGCACCTGCTTGCTACTGTTCCTAGTTTGATCCGAAAGGACCCCACCACACAGGGCAGGGTACGCCTTCCTGGGGGCCCCGCCAGGAGAAGCCCCAGATCTACCCTCTGGCGGCAGCTGGGCCCCCAGGGAAGCGGGGAGCCTGCCCAGGTCATGGGGCCAGCTGGTCACGTGGGGCATGTGGGGGCAGGGGAGGGGGTGCAGCAGAGAGGGAAGCAGGGAGAGGAGAGACGGGCATGTGTCCTCTTTTCAAAGTCCACCAGGAGGTCCCAGGAGACGAGTGGCCTGTGCCACCACCTGCTCTATTCGGCTCCTTTTCCTTGAACCCCGGCAGTCCCAGGCCTCATCCCCAAAGCTCCCACCCCGAGGAGGTCTGTCGGCCACTACCCTCCCCCCACAGATACGCCCAGGCTCCCGACTACAGATGGCTCCCTCCCCACCGGCCAGTTTCTGGTCACCCCTTAGTTTAATGTTTTTGCCTCCTGGACCCATCAGACTCCTGTGTACCACGAACAGAAAACACTATAAATGGGGAAACTCAGAAGCCAAGGCCTCCCCCTATGGGAATCAGTCCCTGGTTTCTTCTAGGAACGACTAGATCTTTCTCTTCTGGCACATTTCATTGCTAGACCCCTCTGGTGGGTGGAAAAGCCCGGCTCTCTTCTCCCTGTTGGTGTGAGTAAGAAAGGAGCCAAGAGCCAGGAAGCAGAACAAAGAAGGCAGGAGAGGGACACTGAGAGTTCTGAGGAAGGGGCCCTGGTGCAGGGGAAAGAGTGAGCAGTGACACTGGAAGCCCACAGTCCTAGAGTGTCAAAGCCTCAGCTTCCTCATCTGGAAAATGGGCCTAAGGGCAATGACTGCCTCAGCAGGGCAGGCAGAGCGTGTGGAAAGGCGCTGTGCACTGTGAAGCACTGTGGGGATGCTACTTTGAGGATGAGTGTCCCGTCCCTACCTCTGTCCCAGGTCCCCTAAAACTCCCCCACCGCCCTGTGTCAGTGACGCCAGCCTTGGAGAGGGCCCTTCCTTACCGGCGAGGCGGGCGTTGACCTTGTTGTGGCTGGACCAGAGCCAGAGCACGGCGCTGTCCAGACTCTTCACCCGGTGCATGGAGGCCGCCGCCATCTGCTCAAAGTGGCTGGCGCAGTCTCGGCAGCCGAAGAAGAAGCGCACGTAGCCCCGGATGGCCTGCAGGACCTCTTGAGCTTTGGCTGCAGGGAGAGGGGCTGCTGTTGCCGTCGCAGGGGCCCTTCCGGCTGCCCGCACCCGCCAGACCCTCCACTGTCTGCTCCTCATGCCCAGGGTCTCCTTGCACCCCTGTCCACCTTCCAGGGGTCACGTCAGAGTTGACCCCGTCTCCTCCCAAACTCCCAGTTTCCTTTCTCTGCCACTCATCCAGGTCCCTGTCACTTACTGACACTTGGGATAAAGCCCAAACTTGTCAGCAGGACACTGTAGGCTCTTTGGGACGTGTCTGGAGAGGCAGGCAGGGGCCAGGCTGCCCACACCCCTCCCCGGCACCCCTCCTGAGCCCAGCCCACTTTGGGCTTCCTGCTCCCTCAGGCACTGCATCAGGGGTCCCTGCGATCAGGCTCCGCACATCCGCCGCTTTGTCTCCATCTCCCCTCACCCCCCACTCCCTTCCCCCGGGCCCCCGGGGCTGGCATCAGTGCCCACCTCTGAAAACTCCCCTCCCCTCCCTGCTCTGACACTGGGCTCCCCCAAACACGCCCTCTTAAACCCTTCTGTCTTCCACACACCTCAGGGGTCAGGGCTGCGGGGGGCGGAAGGACCCTCCTCGCTGCTGGTTGCTTCCAAACTCTCTCTCTGTCCTGCTGCAAAGCCCCAGCCCCTCAAAAGCAGACCCACGGCCCCACCCCTCCATCCACTGGGACCTCAGCAGGCCACTCTGTCCTGTTCTCGACCAATCCCCCCATCTTTCCTGGCAACCTGAGCGCCCCTGAAAGCCAGGCCTTGCCTTTGTCCTCGGCCCCCTCGGAGCTGCCCTCTCCTGCCCCCTCCCGGCCGCTGCCCACCCTGCAGCTGTCCATGCTGCCTCTTCCCGCTCTGGGCTCCAGGCCTTACCCCTTCTGCCCTCTGCCAGGATCTCACTCCTGTATACATATTCCCGTTACTGCAGCATCCACTTGCCCCTTAATACGGGATCCCTCTGACTGGTAAAGATGGCCCTTCTCTGACCCCTGATACTTCCCCATTATCTCCAATTTCTTGCGCCTCATTCTCTCTTCAGCCCAGTCCACCCAGGCCTTTCTCTCCAGGACTCCACTGCAACAGCTCTTGCTGGAGAGCACCGCGCCCCCCACTCGGCTGACTACACGCTCTTTCTTCAAACACTGTATTTTGAAATCCCAGTGGCTGTTCCTTCCCAGTCTCCCTTGCTGGCTCCCGTTCCTTGTCAGAGGCCCAGATGCTGCACACCCCAGAGCAGGGAGCAGGACTGGGCGGCTCCTCCAGGTCCTCCCCATCCTGGCTCTGCACTGAGTGTGCACGGCCAGCTGCACAAGGCAGGGCTGGGGCACGGGGTGTGTGCGGGCCCCAGACTCACCTGCTTCGTGTGAGGGCTCTAAGTTGTGCCGGGCTGCCTGCACGGTCAGGAAATGAAAGAGGAGCCACAAGGAGCAGGGAAAGCCCCGGAAGTGCGGCTCGCTCCCCTGGCAGCCAACCCAGTTCACCTTCTTGATGATCACGGCGCCCTAAGGAACACACATGTGTATGAGAGCATATACGGAAAAGCAAAATGAGATGGGTGGTGAGGAAAGAAGCTTCCAGGAGACTCAAAGGTCAGCACACAGCCCTAAGACAAACATATTAGGTCCCTTTCTCAGTCGCTCATCTCAAAGGCGGTATTTCCCTTCCACTGGCTACACCCATCAAAAGAGGAGCGGATCTGAAAAGCTGTGACACAGACTGAGTTACATCCTTAGTCTAGCCTCAGCTTCCCCATCTGTAAAATGGGAAATGAGGGGTCTGGCCTCTGAGGTCCCTCTGAGCCTTGGCACCCTATAGATCTGTACGGCTGCGCGCCTCTGCTGGCTGCCGTGGCCCACCTTTGCAAAGAGCGGCAGGCACAGGAGCCCAGAAAGGTGCCCCTGGAGAGGGCCAGAGAAGCCCGATGTGCCTGCGGGCCGCAGGGAGCAGCGGGTACAAACTCGCTCACGGCTGGTATCTCACACTTGGACTTAAATCCCAGCCCAATTACCTACCTATTGTCTGTGATCTCAGACAAGTTACACAATCCCTCTTAACCTCAGTTTCTTCATCTGCTAAATGGGGATAATAGCTACCTTCCACTAAAGCTGGGAGGATGAGATGGGCTACAGGGCATGCACATAGTTCAGTAAGTAGCAGTTTATTCATCACGAATGGAAGGACCCACCCGGGATCCCGGACTCCTTCCCCAGTGCAAGTTGTGGAAGGAGGTCGGAGGCACGGGGTTAACGCCCTCCACTCCCACATTATTGAGGACACAGAGAAGGACTTCAGTTGTCCCCACACTCACCTCCTTCCTGTTGTCCAGGGCAGCTTTAAAGAAACCATAGGGAATTTTCTTTCTCTGCTGCCTCTTGAGCCAGTCATTCATGGAGTGCAGGAAGTTCTGGACTAAGGGCTGGCCCGGGAAGTACTGTGGGAGGCACAAGGGAAAGCTGGGGAGTGAAAAGCAAGTCCCCCCAGAGCCCTGCAGGCCCGAGGAGGGTAGGGGGCTAAACAGTTTCGTGAAGTGTCCCCAAACCACAGGAAAACATTCCGCCTTAGATGTAAATGTGTGTTGTTACTACCTTTGCTCTGGGGCACCGGGTAAGGGGAGGGAAGGGCTGGGGAGAGGACAGAGGCTCTGAGTGAGGCTCAGTCCTCGAGGCTCCCTCTCCAGGCTGACCCTGATGCCACACTGCCCCTGGGAGGAAGGCTGGGCACCTGCGTGGCTTCCTGGGGCTGCTGGGCGCCTGGGCCACACAGTCCTCTTTGCAGGTGATCTTCTGAGAGACCAGCTGACCTGCTGACTTACTGACTGCCGGGCGAGGCTGGGGAACAGTCGCCATCTGTATTCCACAGGCTGCTGGTGGGGACAAGGTGGCCCTGGGGCACATGGGCAAGATCCAGACCTTGATGGTAACTCCCAAGAGTCTCTGAGGAGCATGAAAAGCTACTCTGACAATAAGTCAGCTGAAATCTGATTAGTATCAGCACTTTAAAGCCACAGGACTCTGGGGAGGAGGACAGATGTGTGTGCACGGGGGCGTGCACACACACCCAGGGGCGGGGGGCAGGAGAGGGGGATGTCAGCAGAGCAGGTCAGATAAAGCCACCGAGACACTGGTCAAGAGGACAACGACACTGGGAAATTTTCAGAGGAAAAAGAAAAAAGGGGGATCACCACACAGAAAAACCAGCCAGGGGAGCCGGCCCTGGGAGAGAGCCATGACAGACTCCCACCCACCCTCCAGGGCTGACGCTGCCCCTGAGGCAGAGGTGGCCAGAAGAATCCTGTCTTTGACACGCTCCCTCTGGGTCAGCTCACTCAGGCCTCTGGGCTCGCAACATGATTTTACAGCTTTAAGTCAGCGTTTCTCACTGACCTTCGCCTATCATCCTGACTTAGACCCTTCCTCCTTCTAAGGCCCTGGTGTCAGGAGGAAGGATGAATTAAGGGCTCTGGACTACAGGGAGTCACCCTCTGGCTGGAGCAGGAAACGCTGGTGACCGCACGCCACCCAGTGGCCAGTCCCACCAGCTGCTTACAGGAGGAGGCAGGGATGTCGCTGGGGAGGGACCCAAGGCTCTGGCCTCAGGCTGTAAGAGCACCACACAAGCACAAGATTGAGCCAGGTGGGCGTGAAGGCCGGGCGTGGCTGGGGTGGGGCCCCGGAGACCAGGCTGGCAAGCAGTTCCCGATGGGGAGGCACAGATCACCCCCAGAGGCAGCCCCAGCTGCCCAGAGACCTGCCCCAAGAAGGAGGGGACCTGGCACTCCAGAGCTGAGGGTGGCTGAGTCAGCAGTTGGGCTCGGAAGGAGGCCAGAGCCCGCATCTGACTCAGCGGTCCTCAGCAGCCCGCAGCCCTGGACTTCTAAGTAGGGCAGCGCTGGCAGTGGACCTGGAACCAGACAGAAGGATGCAGGCAGGGAGGAGGAGGCAGGTGTGGAGGGAAGACGGACAAGGGAGGCCGGGGCCCCACTCACCTGGGCCAGCACTGCCATGAACTTTCTCAGGGCCACCAGGCGCTGCCCTTCCAGAACAGAGAACTTGCCCACTTCCACCCGCAGGATGTAGTGCAGTGCAGAGTCCAGGTCAGCCATGTAGATCTTGGAGCTGAGGACCCCGGGGGAGGCAGAGAGAGATAAAGGGATGTTAGCCACAGGGCAGCGGCTGAGGACAAGCGCCCAGGGCTAAAGGGAGAAAAGGGGTGGGCCATCTCTGATGGTCACAGAGCATTGTAAGTTAGTGCTGGGCTCTGCCCCTGACCCACTCTGTAACCCTGAGTATGTGACTTAACTTCTCTGAGCCTCAATTCCTCATTTATTATAACAAGTAGATAATTAATTGCTCACGGGTAGGTTGCTAAGAGGATTAACAAAAGCATAAAGGTAAACCCCTCAGCAGCTCCTGGTATAGAGGAGGGGATCCCCCTCTGTAGGTTCAGGGCCCCTCCTACCCACGACTCCTTAAAGGTGCTTTGATCAGGCTGCTGGTGGAAGGCTGAGCTTCATCCTCTGTTCTGAACAAAGACTCCGAAGGACAGACAGACCAATGAAAAGCTGGCTCCTCTCTGAAAGACCATGGGTCTGGCTGCCCATCAAGTCAGGGCACAGCCGGGGCTGAGGGGTTAGGAGGAGAGGCGGTGTGTGTTTTTATTTTGGGGCTGACATCTTTGTAGCTGCCAGACCTCAGGTAGCAGGTGGGGCTCCATCTCACACCTCTTGTGCTGCCTCAGGCCCCGGCAGAAGGGCTGAAGGCTCCAACATGGCTGCTCTACCCTGCACCCATCAGGCTTGGGGCCTGGACTTCTGAAGCAAAGGGCTCCTCCTCCCCCTGCCTCTTGAGGCCTGGGTCCTGGCCTCAGTGCTACAGTGAGCTAACTCTGGAGCCTCAGTGACCTCACCTGTAAGATGGACTGATGGCTCCTGCCGTACCCACCACCTCAGGTTGCAGGGAGCCGGCAAGGTCAGCTAACAGGGGTGAGCCTATGACCACCTGCACTTCACCCTCATAGCAGAGTCCCTTCTCTGTGCCCCACTGTGACGTCCTGGGCCTCTGTACCTCACCATTCCCATGGTCTGCCTCAAGAAGTGTCGTGTCCCCCCTTCCCACCCACCCGTGACTGAAGGAGATAATGCATGGAAGGTGCCCAGCACAGTTTGGCACATCAGGTGTCAGCCATTATAATCTGAATGAGTTGAATCATCATAATCTGAATGACCATAATGACCATTCACTCCCACCTCTCAGTCTCTCTTTCCTTCTTGCCTGATTTACTAAAAATCTCTCCCTTAGCACTTTTGACCCTTAACGTCCTTCATGCGGGGATGCAAAATCCTTTAGAAATCAGCAGACCTTTCCCCCAGTTCTCTTATGCAGTTCCCTGCATTGCAGGTGGAGGGGCCACCTTCCTAAGGCAGCTCTGAGCTCCCAGGCCAGCCTTTTCTACCTGGCACACTGCTGGGCACCAGTGCAAGGTGCACAACCTCATCTGCCCAGCACGCACGCATTCTACTGCAGGAGCAGCTTCCTCGGGGTTACAGCTGTGCAGAGATCCAGGCGACCTCAAACGGTAGTGAGCTCCCCAGCACCAGAGGCACTCAAATGAGGTCAATGTCTTCTTAGAATGGAACGTAAACTCTCTGTGGGAAGGGGCTGCATATGCATGCCTGTGTTACAGGGTCTAGCCTATAGCAGGTACTCAAAACTACTTGCTGAAGACATAGATGCTTGGGTAGGAAGCTGGTTTGAAGGCCACAGATTATCCTTCTAAGATGATTCTACTTGTTCTTGAATAGCATCAAGCTTAAGGAATGTGGGCCCAGGAAGGTACTCATTCTATCATGAAGGATACAAGTACATGCTGTTTAGCACCACCCACAGCCAGTGCTGCTCCCACACATCTGAAACTCTTTCCTGTATGGCCAGCAGCCAGGGAGGCCCAAAGGCCAAGGTCAGCCCTCAGTGGGTCTGGGATTGGAAAGGCAGGTGCTAAGCTCAAGGAAGGAGTGTGGTGTGAAGGCACGGGTTCTGTCAACAGAGGGAAGGCTGGGGTGAGGGAAGGACTCTGGGGTGTAGGCGTGGCCTTACCGATCTGCGACCTTCCACACAGTGGGAGCCACTGTGTGAGCTGTGGTTGGTGCAACCGTGGTGGGTACAGCCTCCCTGGTGGTCTTGGAGAACCTCTGCAGGTAAGCGGTGTAGAAGGACCTGGATTCCTTTAGTCTGTGAGGGAAGAAAGCACAGAGGAGAGGCAGTGAGTCTGGAGAAACAGACCCCTGGGCGAACTCATGTCCGGAGAGGAGGTAGGTGGCTCACTTGACAGAACTGGTTATTAAGAAATATTTGAATCTGGTTGGGTTTTACCCTCAGCGAGGTCAAAACCAAGGCACCCATGCCTCACTTCAGCCTTTCTACCCACTGCTCATGCAATGGAAAGTTTCTTGGACACCAGCCTGATGTTAAAACCCCATCTGGAAAAGCAGCAGGGCCGAGAAGGTCTCAGCCCGCCCCGGAGAGGCTGCAGGGATGGAGCGCACAGAGGAGCAGGTGAGGTCCGCGGGCCGCTGCTGATCCTGCCTGAGGACTGGGTGTGACTCTCCTCCCCAGAAAGCGAGGAAGCTGCCTGCTCACAAGCTGGCTCGGAGGGACCAGAGGGGACGTGACTCTAGGGAGGTCACGGGAGTGTGATACTCAGTTTTTCAAAAGCAGGTAGTAACAACAACAACGGAAACGCGAACATTCTCAAATGCTTTTACAATCCTTTTGATTTCTTTCTTTCTTCTGATAGGGAGTCCTGCAGGGCAGGTGACACCTCCTGGTCCCGGCCACCTGGAGGAGGGTGTGAGGACCAGCGGCAGCATGATGGGACGCCCAGGGGACCTGACGTCGGCAAGCCCTGTTCGCCACTTGGCCGTCCTGGCCCAATGTTTATCGATGAGCAGATGGCTCAGGAGTGGCGGCGTCACAAACAATTTTCCCCTCCACCAGCTCCAAGTGAGGGAACAATGCCTCCTCTCCCCGTCAGGACTGGCACTTTCTGTCCCCCTGCAGACACCAGGCTTCCTTCCCCCAGCAGATCTCTGACGAGGCCCAGCCCAGTGCTGTCCAGTGACTGGAGCCCTCAAGGGCGAGTGGCTGCCCTGCCCAGCCTCAACGCAGGATGGCACTAATGGGCCCGCAGGGCAGCTCACTGGGCACCTCGGGCAAGTCTCCATCTCCCTGGCCCTCGAGTTCCTGCTGGCAGGGCCAGGCCACATCAATCATCTGCCCGGGGAGGGCATCCCGGCACCATCTGGCGCCATTTAACGGGCCATTCAGCAGCAGGAGCCTGACAGAGGGCTGTGGCTGGCCTGATTGTTTTCTCTTGGCATTCTGGAACTGGCTATTGTCTAGCTCCTAATGAACTTTTCTGCAATTAGAAAACCAAAGGGAGGGAGGGTCAGGCATATCTGAGAGCTTGCCAGGCCGGCAGCCTGCCAACGAGTCTGCGAGCAGAGCAGAACGGGGAGCGGGGCCGGGGCTGTGGTGGCCTCGGTGCAGAAGCACTGACGGTGACGGTGCCAGGAACCCGAGGCAGGACCGCTGAGCCGGGCCCGGGGGCCATGTTCACGGTGCTGCCCAACCCCACAAGCAGACGACTGCTCCTCCACCAGGGTGCTCCTTGCCTGTCTCAGAGGGGGCTCCTCAGAAGAAGGGCAGGAGAAAGAGCTTGTCAGCCCCTGTAAGAGGCCCGCAGCCCCTCTGTGCAGGAAGAAACAAGCAGCACAGGGAGACGGGAGGGAGGGGACAGAGGGCACTGCACTCACACGTGGACCTGAGAGGCAGAGCCATTCCGAAACAGCAGGTAGCAAGACGGGAAGTCGGTGACCCCAAACTTGCTCACCACATCACCCTCCGTGCTCAGGACCCTGCGCACCGCTATGCCCTGGTGCTGGGACAGGTCCAGAGTCACCTGCAGAGACAGACAGACATGTTGGGGGTGCAGTCCAGCCACTGGGCAGAGGGAGCCCCGGGCGGGTACCTGGCGGCGGCCATGCTCCATCCAGACTCTCAACTTTTCAGAGAGTGGACCAGTGTGCTGAGTGAGTCTCATGCCACCAACCGCACCTACCCCACAGGGGACAAGAGTCAAGCACTGCCCAGGAGAAGGGGCCTTGGAACTGTGCACTCCCTACCCCTTGAACTTCCTAGAGCAGTCCAATATAATATAATTTTCTCTCCCATGAAAACAATCTGTGGTAGGCATAATAAAATGTGGTTTCATTTTTATTCTTATATATACAAGGCTTTCTATCTATATTCCTAATGAGAAAACATATTAGATGTGATTTTAATTTTAGAAAGAAATAAGGGAAAAATAGTATGAGCTAATTTTACTGAGTAGTTATGATGTGCTGTATACACATTGCTTCATTGAATCTTCAAAATAAGACTAAGAAACAGGAAGTACTGTTAGGAGACCAAGCCAGGAGGCACAGTCTACTATGGCTGTCCAGGCGTGCATCCTGATCCCAGTGGCCTAAGCCTCCCCCTGACTCAATTTCCTTACTTGCAAAATTGAAACAACGATTGGATTATTAACAAAACTGGAATGTAACAAAATTGGAATTGTAACAGCAACTAGCGCATAGTAGGTACATAAGTGTTCATTAAAAAAATAAATGCCTATTGCAAATGAAAAACCTGAGGCTTCGAAGTGAAGTCAAGCGTCCAGGTCATACGTAGCACACTGGCTAGCATCCTTGCTAACTAGCAAGAGCCTGAATGGGGCAATAAATCCAGGTCAGTTGGCTCCAGAGCCTGGGCTCTTGGTCACTGTGTCCTCCTGCTTTTCACACTAACCATCTCTGAGCACCTCTGCGTGGACACAGGGCGCCAGACTCAGTCCACAGGGGCCCCTGACCCTGGTTTCCCAGGGGATTAGGGCGTGGGCACCTGGAAGAGGAGCTGATTCCAATGAACATTTAACAATCACTTCCTCGTGACAAGCGTGACCCCAGGCCTGGACTGGGACCCCAGAAGGGTCAGGCAGTCCTTTGGCAAAACTCTGTACCCCCTTCCTGCTTCCCTCTGTTTCTCCTCTTATGGCTCAGAGGCCTGGAAACAGCCCAGAGCCCTCTTGACTGTGCTTGCTGAGTTTCGGGAGGAAAGCCATTCAGAGCCAACAGTGATACTTAATTTCATCCCCACTCTCATGCCTCCTCTATGTCGCTGTCCTGCCTTGCACCTCACCCATGTTCTGGCCCATCATCCCACCTCTGCACCTGGGAAAAGCCCACAAGTGATCTACAGAAGTCTGTGCACCAGTGGGAGAATGCAGGGCTCCTCGCATGAGGCCAGGGGCATGCATCTGTCAAAAGCACTATTCTGGGCCAGCTACCGATCCAGGCCCATTACCTAAACTGCCTCATTGGACTGTCCCAGCAATACTCGGAGGAAAGGTAATTATCACTGCTTTAGAGATGGAAATGGGGCTTCGGGAAGCTAAGTAACTTGATCACAGATCATCACGAAATGGAAAGTCAGACCTGCCTGTTCAGTAACCTGTTCACCTGGTAAGGGATCTCACTCCCTTAGGAGGCACTGCATGAGCTTTGATGTTCCTTCCCTCCACCCAAGTTTTCTACTCCAATTCTACAGGCGCCAGCCTCACAGACCTGGTTCAAAGCCCTACTCCACCAGTTCACTGGCCGTGGGATCCTCAATGTGTTACCTGATTAATCTACCTTAATTTTGAAGATTAGCGACTCGACTACGTGTGCCAGCAATCAGGAGACAGGAGGTGATATATGTGCAGTTTCAGTGAGGGAGGTAAAAAACAGACATAAAGGTTTTCAAACAAAAAAGTCCAGCTCCCACACTTCCTGAGTCCCCCAGCAGGGGTCAGGCCAGTGCTGAGCTAAGAAGTGCACGGGGCCGACAGCCTAGAATTCCCAGGAACAGCTCTGCCCTTGAACTCCCTGGGCTCCTCTGGAGCTGCGGGGACCCTGGGGGCAGCTCACCTCTCTACCCAGATAGGAGCCTGGCTTTTCAAAGATCAGGGCCAGGTATTCTTCGTCGTTTCTCGCAAAGAATCCATCAATCTCCTCCAGCCTGTAAGAGATAACAGTGGCAGTGACAGTCCACAGCTGGTGGCAGTAAAGCAGAGCCGCTGGGGACACAGGTACGGCCAGCACAGCACTGTGAGCACAGCCACATAAACCTCCTCCCGTTTCCACAGGCAGCTCCATGGCAGCCTCCCCCGGCCAGCCTTGCGGGGGTGGGGGGGAGATAAGCCAAACCCTTAGGTTTAGAGCACACTGCCTCTGCTACCTCACACTGGTTCTCCATTTGTTTATTGATTTGTTTTTTTTAATGTTTATTTATTTTTGAGAGAGAGAGAGAGATGGTGAGCGAGCATGAGAGTGTGCGGGGGGAGGTCAGAGAGAGAGGGAGACAGAGAAGCAGGCTCCACACTGTTAGTGCAGAGCCTGAGGTGGGGCTTGATCCCATGAACCATGAGATAGTGACCTGAGCTGAAATCAAGTCTGATGCCCAACCGACTGAGCCACTCACGTGCCCCTTGATTTGTTTTTTTGTTGCTGTTTCTTTTAAAGATCCAGTGTTACATGGAAACCAACTTGATAATAAACTGTATATAAAAAAATAATCCACAGTGATTACGAGGTGGTCTGTGGAGCAGGATGTGGATGGGGAAGCACTGCTTTGAGACTAGCGCTCTTTCTGTTCTGGGCAAGGCCCAGGCTTAGAGAATATGGTTTTTATTTGTCCCCTAAGGACCAGTGTTTAGCACCATTCAGATATGAGCGTTGGTCTTGGTAGCAGCAAGTCACTACCAATGGGGAGACCTGTTTTTTCCTCTCCTGGAGGAGGCCTTCAAAGGGAATTAAAGAAAGTCCCAGGTGCAGGAGACCTTAGAAGCTATCTAATCCAACTTTCTTATTCTAATTTGAAGAAACTGAGACCCAGAACAAAGGTGGAAATTGGTAAGATAAATTTTATAATCACCTCAAATCATAGAATTAGCTCCAAATGGTTTTAGAAACTCAAAGTGGAGGCAGAAAATAATTGCACAAAAGTGATTTGTTTCCTTATGCCAATTAAAAACAGCACATCGTCACACATGCTTAAGAGGCCAACACGTACGAAGGCACTGGGAGACTGTATCTTTTCAGCCCTAACCTGATGACCTATTTCCTTCTAGTGGATCCAGTGACAGATGCAGCACAATCACACCCAAACAGAACACACAAAATGGGGCCGATGCGGGAGCCCAGCCCAGCGACAATACAAAAGGATATGCTAGAGAGGCGGGGGGCCAGAGTACACCCCAGCGGGGGAATGAAAAGGAGAGCTGTGGATTCCGCCAGCCTTGCAGACCACTTCGCCAGACCTCCCCTCGGCTGGCAGAAGAGCAACATGGTGGCCAACATCCCCCAGCCCATCCATTCCCACTCAGACTTCCGGAAGAGGCAGCTCACCTTTCATCATACATCTCTGCCTCCCTCCTAAAGCTCGTTAGGAGGGTCACTTTGAAGGAGGTTGGCAGGGGTATCTGACTTGCTGCCTTTGCGATCCCTTGGGGCTGAAAATGGACCGTGAGGGATATGTGTGCGTAAGAAAGACAGACACAGTCACTGGGAAATGGAAATAAGGAGCAGGCTGGTTGGGTGTTTCCTGGAGAGATGGAGTCGAGTTGTGCGGCCCCGACTATGGCAGACTAATGCTGGGTCCAGGGTCTCTGCAGGGCCCTCTGGGAGGATGGACAATTGGGGGAGATTACAAAAAGTCATCGTGGGTTGACTGACGCTTAGAAGCACAACCTCTCAGCAGGGCTTTGAAGAACATCATGAAACCAACATGGAGGGCCCGCAGCACCAGCACCCGTCTCGCGAGGCCTTCTCAGCCCCTGGAACCCTCCCTGTGCTCTAAGGCTGGGCTCCTCTCAGCACTGCCTGCTGCTTTCTGGATTTGTTCCTTCTTGGCAGGAGTCCCTGAGGTGGGCTCCATCCGGTCTCGAGAGCTTATCCGGGAGGGCGGGACCCGGCGTTCTCAACTTACCCTCTGCGGGCGAGCTAGAGCAAAACACGGTGCACCTGCCTCTCTTAGAACAGACAATCCTGGAAGCCTGCCTGGCAGGCAGATACGGGCCACCAGCCACCATGCCTGACGCTCTGCGGCACAACAGGCACACGCCCCACCCCCAGTCACAGCCACAGCTCAGAGACACAACCACTTTCCTTTAACAGGAACCACTTTCCCTTTTCCTCTGAGCCTACCTTCTTCCTCCCCACGTCCACCCTCTCGGTGCCCTCTCCAGCTTAGATCACGTGAACAGACCATGAGGTCGGGTTATGAAGAGCAGCAGCAGGTAGGACCTGGGAACCCCTGCCCGTCCCTTCCTTCCCGCCCCTCAGGACAGACCCTTGCACCCGGCAGCCGGGGAGGACCTCCAGCAACAGGGAATCTTCTCCCAGCTGCCCCGGAGTGGCTCTAGCCCACAGAGGTGTCTGCCCCTAAGACACAGGCCTTCACCTCCCCTGCCCAGCTGTCCCCTCTACCCTCTCACTCCCAGGCCTGTGATCCTGGCCCACACTGCGCCAGGTCTGCTCCACCCAGAATACCTGGCGGGCTCCAGTGGGGGGCAGGCGGGCGGCCACGTGTCACTATGGGACTCGAGGGCGTCGATGA
>NW_027529934.1:5957606-5973181 GCF_008692635.1 Crocuta crocuta | reverse complement strand
AGGAGGGACATGGGGGGGGGGGGAGGTGGCGGCATGAGGAGGGAAGGAGAATGAATCCCAGCGCCCTTGCCAGCTTCTCTGAAACAAAGGGCCTGGGGCACAGGCTGGTTCTGAGAGACACAGCATGGCTCAGTCCTCTGCACTGGGGGTGAGGTCTTCTTCTGTGGCCCTAAGTTACGCAAGGAGACCCATCCCTGAGGGGACAGGAAAGAGTCCCTCAGACCTGGGACCCATGAGGCTTTCCCTGGAGGCTATCAGGTCTGTCCCTCTGGATGCCAACCCCATTCTGACATGAAGGGCTAGCGTGGATACACCATGACCCTCCCCTCTTCCCAGGATCCCGAACGGGCCAAACCAGAGGGCTTCTCCAGCTTCCTTTTCCTGATGGTATCTTCCAGGCTGGCCAGGAAGGACACAGGAGAACACAAAGTCCACTTTCCCCTGGGACATCCTTCACCTTGTAGACCTTACCAGGCTCTCCCTACCTCAGCAGAAACCCAGCAGAAAGAAAAAGAGGAAGGCGTGGGCAACTGGGCTCAGGACACCCACCTGGCAGTGCTGTTCCCGAGCCATTCTTGCTGAAGGCCTTGAAGAACTGGAAGCAAACACACAGGCAAGAGTCAGTACCACACAGAGCCCAGACCACAACAGCGGTGCCAGATGGATCCGTGTCTAGGACCTGGCTACTTTCTCAAGGGGCTGACTTGGAGCAAATGACTTAACCTTTCTGAGCCTCAGTCTCCTCACCTGTAAAAGGGGGAACAGGAGGGTTTCTGCCCCTGGACCTGGCCGCGGATTCCTGTCCCCACCGTCTCCGTATCCAATCCCTACCCCCATGGCCCTGATGCACCCAGGGCCGCACGGGCAGCAGCGGACACTTACACAGTGTACTCGCCATGCGTGGTATCCTAACACACCGGCACCTAGCACATCATGACCAGAAAACATTCGCTACATGAATGAAAGGAGGAGGCAAACCCAACTGGATAAACAAAGTCCCTTCATACTTCCTCCAGAAAACGTAAGCGACCCTCTGAGGTGGTCTGTGCTTAGAGGCTGGTGTCTGTCTGTCCCCTGGGAACGCCCAGCCTGGCACAGCAGACACTCCATGAGGGGAGGGGTCTCCAGTTCAGGTCCTGGTGGAGGGCGAGCCCAAGACCCCTGAAGAAACAAGTCTTGTTACAGACAGGTCAGTTTAACCCACCACTTTGTTCTCTTCCCCACATTTATACGAATGACACTGCAGCCTCAGTCTATCATCTCCTTGGGCACGAAGACAGAGAGAACAGGGGACACGTCCTCAGAATCTGGGCCTCTGCCTCAGTGCCAAGGCCGCTGGCAGAGCTCTGGCCCGTGCCCCCCTGGGCTCAGGAGGGAACAAAGTTCAGTTGTCCTGACAGACAGACAGACAGCAACTTAAAGGCCTGGGACAGGGCCTGCTGGTAGGAAGAGGCCTCTTCCTGAGGACCTCCGGGGCCACTTGTAGCTGCCTTTGGGCCTCTGTCTGCAACAGCATGGCCATATGGCCTCACCCCAAGCTGGTGGTTGAGTGCAGGCCCTGTGGTCTACGAGACCCGGGTTCAAGACCTGACTCTGCTACTCCTGCTGTGTGACCTTGGGCAATCCATTAGCCCCTCTCTCCCTTCTCATTTTCAAGATGAGGATGACCTTGAAGATTTGCTGTGAGGAGTCAAAGATAATACACCTCAAGTGCTTGTGTCCGACGCATACAGTAAGGGATCAATGAATGTTAACTGCAGGATTATTATCGTCTCCTTGCCTTGTTCCACCTTTTAAACGCTAGGAAACACTGATCAGCTAGCAGGTGTTTATTCCAGCCACTTGTAGGCGGAAAGCTAAAATCCACAGGCCACCAGCCCACCCTCCCATATGAGGAAAAACAAAGATACGGAGAAGCCACTCACTTCTTCCTGCCTACACCCTTCTCCTTCTCTGATCTCATCTGGCTCCTAACTCCTGTTCACTGCTTTACTTTCCCTCATTTCAGACAAGACCATTAATATGAACTTTTATTCTGGGTGAAGACCATCCGAGGAGACGTGCTACATATATTTATCTATTTTTATTTTTTAATGCTTATTTATTTATTTTTTGAGAGACAGACAGGCAGACTGTGAGGAGAAGGGGCAGAGAGAAAGGGAGACACAGAATCCGAAGCAGGCTCCAGGCCCTGAGCTATCAGCACAGAGCCTGACACTGGGCTCGAACCCACGGACTGTGAGATCATGACCTGAGCTGAAGTCGAACGCTTAACTGACTGAGCCACCCAGGCGCCCCCACCACGTATATTTATAATAATGTTCTTTGCGGTTATTGAATAAATTCTGAGTGAAATTATACATTATCCTAATATCTGTAAAAACAATCACAAAGTTCCTGAATTGTGATGAGATCGAGCAGAGAAAGCATGCGAAGGCATTTATGGACGAACACTGCTACGGGTGTTATTTTCAGCTATGAGAAGTAGCATGGCAACTTTCCTTCTTCAACCACCAGGTCGCCCAGGTCTGAGCAGGTGCGTTAGTTAAAGGGGCTGGCACATTACCTCCATCAAAAGGCAACCTTCCTGGACCCCAGGGGAGCCTTCTGAAGGCGCCGGCCATGGGCAGTGGGGAGTCGGACAGGAGCCCCAGCAAGACTGACCCAGGGGAATGCACAGGGACTTTGGGACACACCCCCAGGAAGACCTCCCACGTCCCTTCACGTGCCCCTGTACCACCACACAGCCTTCCCTCTGTCCTCAGTTGCCTCCCATCTACCTTCCAGGACGATGTCACCACTGGGGCTCTGGCTCCTACACTTCATGCTCTTAGGAACTTTTTCCTATTAATTCGTCTTTTTCCCCTTTCCTGCCAGCAACTTCTTGATGCCTAGGAATAGATTCCAATCCTCCTCATCTAATTTTTCTTTTAAAAAAGGACAGGAAGGGAGGCCGGATGAGAATAGACAGAAGCCCTCCTTCCGCCTCGTTATGGCACTTCCCGTTTCCCTGCACTGCCAAACCTCTCAAAGCAGGGTCTGTGCTCCCTCTCTGACTGCCCCTCGCTTCACTCCCATGCCTGGTTGGCTGTGGCATGTGTCCCCACTGCTCAGCCGACCCCTTGGGCCAATCCAATGACCTCTCTAGCCCCTCCTTGCTTTCTCTGCAGTGTGTGCTTTGCCCCATGGCCAGGTTTTGCCTTTTTTTTTGGTACCATATATTCCTGACATCCTCTTTCTTAGCCTTCATGTTGCCACCTCCCTTGGTTTGCCTGACACTGACCAGACCTTCTTCGCCACTTTCACAGCCTTCCTCTCACCCTTGTTCTGGCCTCGCCCTGGACTCCCCTCTCATGTCCCCACCAACTCCTGTACCCAGTCGTCAGCCATGCATCAGCTCTTAACACTCTTCTGTTTAAAAAGCCCTGGGAGAGGGGCACCTGGGCAGCTCAGTTGGTTAAGTGTCCGACTTTGGCTCAGGTCATGATCTCACAGTTCATGGGTTCAAGCTCTGCATCAGGTTCTGTGCTGACAGCTCAGAGCCTAGCGCCTGCTTCCGATTCTGTGTCCCCCAACCCCTGCCTCTGCCCTTCCTCTGTCTCTCAAAAATAAATAAACATTAAAAAAAAAAAAAAGCCCTGGGAGGCATTCTCATAAACAAGAGGGTTAATCTATACTTTTGAATGAAAGAGCGAGTGAATGAGTGAACAAGTCTACTGTTTGTCTCCCTTGCCAATGTCATCTACTTGGTCTAAATGATTTGCAATCTGAACCTCTGTCTCAGGTCCTCACCTGTCCTAGACTTCCGTTTTCTCCTGGAGCCCTCCACACAGGTGCTACCCCTCCCCCAACTCTCTAAGACTGAGTCGCCCCTCCCCCAACTTGTTTCTCCATTTATTTTCCTATTTCACCCCATGTTCATCTTTCTCCCCCCATTATCCAGACCAGCATCTTGTCTTCCTCCAAACCCCACCAGCCAGTCAGTGGACAAGTTCTGTGACTCTGACCTCTGTGATTCTTCACCAGTCCTCGGGGCTAGTTGCCCTGGTCCACACCAGGGCTTACCCGCTATTTCCTGGACTAACGCAACAGTCCTCACCTGTCCCTCTGTGAGCTCAGACATTTTAATCTACTCAACCTCTGCGTTCCCCAACTATGTTCCTCGTTGCCACTTTGCTTAGTGGCACAGTTCTGGTCTGATCGTGTCATTCTCCCTCAAATTCCTTCCATGACTCCCCATTACCGATGAATAATGGCTAAACCCACTGGGTCCGAGGCCTTCCAGGACCTGACTCAAACTTACCTCCCACTGCCCACTTTCCTCCCTACACTTGAGCTACGACGGACCCAAAACCTGAACTTTCTCGAGGACAGGACTGTACTTTGGCACCTCTGCAAGCCCTACGGTGTCAAGAACATGGAAGTACCCAGAAGACATCTGTGCAGCTGAACAGAGAACCTCTGCCCTTTGATCATCTTAGATGCCCATGTGAAAATCATATTAAAATCTAGTCAGGGCACATTTCTGTGCTCCTATTAAAACACATCCTTCTTAAGTCAGCTGCTGGAGGAGGCGTGTGCCCTCCCCAAGGGAAACCACCACAGCTCCTGGAAACAGGTCATTAAGACATCATCAGGGAGCTTTCTTTTTTCCGGGAGCAGTCAGCACCCGGTCCCTTTCCTTCCCTCACATCGCACAGGCCCCCTCCCCAACTCCGGCGTCCCTGGAAGACCTCCACATCTCCCCAAAGGCAGGAGGCCAAGTGGCTTCAGGTGGGTCTTTACCAATCTGTCAAGAAGCAACACCAATATCAGGGAGTAACTGCCTTTCTAGGGGTCAAATAAGGCTGACTGGAAAGCACACACTCCAGTGGTGACCATCGATAACACTGAATCCAAGCTTTTAAAGCAAGTTTCAAGGAAAATGACCCAGTCTCCAAATATCTTACGGTGATCCCAGAAGGATCCACAGGCCTAACCACTGCTGCGCTGGGGCCTGAATGTGGAGGGGCTGCAGGAGCGCAGGCGTCTGCTGACTGGGGCCCCATATCCTTCTGAGAGCCAGCCGTCCCCCTCCCTGACATCCCACCCTCCTGCAAGAGCCAGTAAGGTAAGAGCCCAGACTCGGTACCCCCCCCCCCCAAGGGTGTCCACATTCCCAGCCTCGAATTCAGGCGCCTGCCATTCCTGGGCCCCACCGCCCCGCCTCAGCCCCGCACAGGAGCCCCTGCTCCAGCCAGACCAGCCTTCTGAACGTGTCACACAGTTCTGCCCACACAGGGCCTCTGCTCCTACCCCCTCCTCTGCCCGCACTGCTCTCCTCCCAGCCGAACCCCATGCGTCCTTCAACACCGAGTGGAAGTCCCCTTCCTCCATGAACCCTCTCTGACGTGTGAGGCAGAGGTTCTCAGGGGGCCCAGTGGACGCTCTGGCGTTTGCTGCCTACAGGTCACCCACTGCCTGCCACCTAGCTGGTGAGCTCGATGTGTCCCCCCACAGCAAGCACAGTGCCGTGCGCCCGGCAGACAGTCCCACAGCGGCTGCTGCTGGACGGGCTGCCTAAAGGCGGTGCCCACGGAGGGGCTACCGGGAGCTCCATGGGATGATTTAGGAAGGAGGTCGGACGATGGGAAGGAAGCCAAGTAACATTTACTGAACTCCAAGTGACCCTCCACGATGCCCTGGCACTCTCACGTGTAAGACCTCACTTCACCCTTGGCCACGATCCTGTTAGGTGGAGGTATTAGCATCCCATCTCTTACAGACAAGGAGAGGCATGGTGAAACAACTTTCTGAGTCATAGACAAAAAGCAGTGGAACCAGGATTTGAACCCACGTCAAGTATTTCCTCAGAATCTTGCAAGGGGGAGGCTTTTGTCTTCTCCCACCCTAATGCGGATGCTCTCTGTAATCCTGACCCCAGGTTACAAGGGGTCCTGATAGAATACCCCCTGAAGGCACTCCCGTGGCCCATGGCAGTGCCCCTGTCCCCTCAGATCCAGCCTCTAGGTCTCCCAGCGCCAGCCAGAACCTGTTGCCAACTAGCCCCTCCCTCCCCCACACCTTTGTTTTCTTCCAGCTGGGCTCCGGCTCCAGTCGGATGGGCACCCGACACAGCCAGCTTGCCCTGCAGGGCCAGATGTTTGCTAAACAGGCTGGGCTAGTAGAAGCTCACTGTTTGCTAATGGTGACAAATGGGTAGGAGACAGAAGAAAGGGACAATGACACATGTAACTGAGGGTGGCCAGACTCTTATGTGTGTCTGCCTCCATCATACCAGCGATACTCTCTCTCTGCCCTGAGCCCAGAGGTAGGAGTGTAGACAGGTCCAGCCCGGGGGGTGGGGGGTGGGCAGCAGGCGGGGCACAGGGCTATCTCTCTGGCCCGCTGGTAGCCAGGCTGACCTCTAGGCTCTGCTCTGCTTTCTAGGGAGTCCAGCTGGGATGCCCAGAGGCACACCAGACTCTAGACGGGCCAGAGTTTCTGGAGATCTGGAATCTGTCTGAGTAGCATTTTCCAAACATTTGGAGCAACCTAGTAAATAGTAAGACGGGACATCGATTCAGCGAATCATAGCTAGCAGTTAAAAAAAAATAAACGGAACAGAAAATAGTAGCAGGTACTGTGTTTAGGAAGAGTATATACAGTTTTATGGAATTTTCATTTTAGTGATCACATACAAAGCAACTTCTGGATCTCACTGGAAAATGTATATGTCTTATCGTAGATGACATCAAAAGGTTTGAAAGCCAGTGCCTCAGAGCAGAGACCCACCGGGAGCTGGAACCACTTGTTCCCCTGGGCCAGAGTCCTGACGACAGGACACTAAGTGCCTCTCCCTGCTGCAACTGGACTGCCGGGCCCAGCCAGGCACTGCCCGCGTGGAGGCTGGGAAAGGTCACGACGACCAGCGTGGGGCCCTCCCTCCCAGCAGCTCCCCTCCCACGGCCAGCAGGGCGGTGCAGGAGATGATTAATCTCTTGAGGTATTCGGGCTGCGTGTGCTGCGTGACTTGGGGAGGCCGGGCGCTGGGAGCCCGGGGGCCTCCTGACGGCCTGGGCCGCCTCCCTCACACCCACTGAGCCCCAGCCTCTCCCAGGCAGAAACACAAAGGGAGCCAGGTCCCACAGAAGACTGCCAGGAGGTCCTGACGCGGCCTGGCACTGATGCCAATCCCTCTCCCAGGGGCTGAGCAGGGGCTGGGCCCTGTGAACGAGGACGCTTCCAGCCACACTCGTTTTCCCACAACTTTCCACACTAGCTGCTCACCCTGGCTCAGCCAAAGGAACAGAGGACCCCCCGCAAAGTAATTCTGAGTATTTCCAGTTACATGGTTCAGGACACGGATAAAGCAATGGCCACGCCAGGGAGGTCCTTGACTTGCAAGGGATGACTGGTAAGCACTATCTTCACTGCCACTAATGATACGGCAGGAGGTGCTGGCTCACCACGCCGTTCCCCACACAGGCCTAGCCTCGGCTGCACCTGGGGTTTAGGCCTGACCCCCAGAGGGAACAACAGTGTGCGGAGGAGCTCGCTCGGGCTGTGGAAACCCTGAACCTAGGAGGATTTCACTGGGTGTGAGGAGCAGAAAGCTCACATGGGGGTCGAGCGGGACATTCTTGATGGAGTCTGGAGCCTTGCTTTCTAGACACATTTCTCTTGGAGTCATTAGGCCGAAGCGTGGCTGGTGGTTCTGCCTGGAACTTGAGGCCCCTGAGTTTGGATATCTTGTTCTAGGAACGATGCTTAGCATTTTAACCTTCAGAGGCCTTTCCTGATCTTTCTTCATGGTTATAGAGGAAATGCTTTTCTAGATGCCATTCTGGTAGAAGGAGGCTAATTATTTATAGCTGGAGGTAGGGAGAGAGATTCTGATTCTTTAATGTGGAAGCGAACTAATTGGATTACAGCTGGGGCTGAGCCCTGGGGACGGCACTAAGTATAACTGCACAGCCTTGCTGTTCTGGGCTTTCCAGAACCTCCTACGTGAGAGCCTTGGAAGTTGTTCAGATGTTAATTAAGCTGCTGCTGCCCCACAGTGGGCAGGTTGCCAGGCAAGGCCTCGCTGGAGAGCTCAGGCTATTTTCAGCCAGCTCCGGGGTGACGGAGCCCTCACGCGCTGGCTCCCATGATGGGGATCCCTGTGGCCTGAGGCAGCGCCATTTGACCATGGGGTGAGGCTACCCTGACGGGTCACTTCTCAGCTACTTGGACTCAAGGCACTGGCCTGATGAGGATGAAGCTTGCTGGTATTTTCTGGAGGATCATCAGGCCCCCTGAGGCAGATGCTGCCCATGGGCGGGTCAGAGCCCCAGTCAGGTTTTATAGGGTTAGATCAGACCTCTAAGGCTGGGAGGTCGGGAGGGAGAGGAGTTGGAAAGAGGTTCCTGGGAGCTGAGGGTTCTCACCAGCTTAGGCAAGAACCACCTCACAGCTCAAATCAGAGAGGTTGAAATCAGCCCCTGGCCTCCTTATAAAGGGCAGAACTTGCCAGATGAAACGAACCTCTCAATTCACACCCTTTCTGCCTCTGCAATAGGTGTCTGTTCAAGCACAGGGACGGTGCTCCGGAGGCCGTGATTGAAGCAGATCAAGGCCAGAAGCGTCAGAGGACGCCACGGGGCTCGGGTGCCGGGGCAGCATGGCGCAGCTGGTGGCACGCGCCGCCAGCGCCAGGCCCTCTCTCCCCTCCCTGTCACGCACCCTCACGGTCGGGAAGCCGGGGATGTTGAAGTCCCTGCAGACTTCACTGTTGGTCTCCTCAGCACAGTCCAGTGCAGCAAGATGCAGTGCCGGCTTCCAGTCTGAAAGGAAAAGCAAAGAAATCAGGTAAAGGAAGAGGGACCACCACCTCCACCTGCTTACTTCCCACACGTAACCCTCCACCCTCACCAACGCCCAGAGCACCTGCCCCTAAGGCTCTCATGGGAAAGGTCACCCCTTCCTCAGGAAGGGTCTCTGAGATCGTCTGGTTATTTTGTACTTAGCCCGTGCTTAGGACACGGTGAAACAGCACACGCGACACTGTCCTGTAATGGCATCTATGTTCCTTCATTTTCTGCAGTGGGGGAGGGGCACAGAGGCTGCAGGGGCTGAAGAAAGATGTGAGATGAGCTTGAACCCCCTGGGATAGAGCCCTGACACTGGCTGCCCTCTAGAGAGCATCCGTTCCAGAAGGGCGGAGAGCATGCCCCGGGAGGTTTAGAATTCCCTGGTGGATGATCAGAGAAGGCTTCTGAGGCCAGAGGCCCTGGCTGTCCGCCCGCCTCGCTTGGGCAGCCCACGGGGTGGTGAGAACCGGCTCCCCCATCAGACATGGAGGCAGGAAAGCCAGGGGAGGGAGGGAAAGGCACCTGGAATCCAGGAACCGCAGGGAAAGAGGCCTGAGGCCAGAGTCTGGAAGGCCCGAGCTTCCTGGGCACCGGCTCCTTCAGCAGGCCCCAGGCCACAAGCCCCCCTCCGCCGAAACCTACAGGCAGAGAAAATAATGGCCCGGTTCTGGGCCACAGCCCAGGATCTGTGAAACAGCAAACAAACCTCTCTACCCGGCACGTGGCAGGGAGCTCTCACGGGGTGTGGACACACGGGAGACCAGCCCTGGGGACCAAGCATGGGCTCCGCTGGAAGGGCAGAAATGGAGTGGAAGCCTGTCAGTTGGCTGACAGGGGCCTGTGTGAGCAATAAGCACAGGGCCCTGCTCGTGTCTCCACGATGGTCACAAGCCCATCCGCCCCAAGCGCCTCCTCACGTTGTATCCTCGCTGCCCAGCTTCCCCGCTGCGCAGCACACAAGAGGTGCTCAGGGAGCACGGACGGCCTTACACAATGGGCCCTGGCCCTCTGCTCTCTGCTCCATCGAGCAGGCCCGGGCTGGGGGGAGCGTAATGCCAGTCACCCGAGAAGGCACACGAGCAGAGCTCCCCGGGCACAGGGTTTTGCCTGGATCACAGGCGACAGCACCCCAGGCCTCCCTCGTACGGCTCCTTCCCTGCCCAAGGGAGGCCCGGGGGAGAGTGGGAAGTTCAGGTGGCCTCCTACGGCCATCCGCACACTCAAGGCTTGGCGCCTTCTGTTCTGCATCTCGGGCTCTGCTCACCTTGTGCGGGGAGACCCACAGGGGAGACTTGGCTACTCTCAAAGGAGTAAGTCAACTAGACAAAAGCGTGGGAGAGAAGCACTTTCATGTCCTTCCACCGGTGAGGGCCCCTGGTAGGGGTCTCACAAAGCCACCTGGCAGGCTGAGCAGGTATTGAAGGCCTCAACTGCTCCCCTCTTCTCCAAGAGTACAGGCCACCGTCCCTTGGGCCAGAGTCAGTGCCCACTGCCCCTGGGACACGAAGACTGAAGGGACAGGGAAGGGAGAGAACAGAAAGCTGGTGCTCAGTGAGCATCCACGATACCCCCTCTCTCCAGCAAGGCCACTGGAGGGGGGCATCATTTCCCCCACTTTACAAATGAGGAAAGCAGGGGCACCTGGGTGGCTCATTCGGTTAAGCGTCCGGCTTCAGCTCAGGTCATGATCTCGTGGTTTGTTGAGTTCAAGCCCCACGTTGGGCTCTGTGCTGACAGCTCAGAGCCTGGAGCCTGCTTTGGATTCTGTGTTTCCCTCTCTCTCTGCTCTTTCCCTGTTCACGCTCTGTCTCTCTCAAAAATAAATAAATATTTTTTTAAAAATGAGGAAAGCAACTGAAGCTGTCCCCAAGTTGTCCAAAGGCTACCAGCCTCCAACCCACTTCCTTTCCCTCTCCACCTCACCGGGGTCAGCATATGACCCTTCTATTTTTGCTCTTTGCTCTGATCACAACCTTCCCCGTGAAAGAGAGAATGTAAAAACAACGCTGTCTTCAAGTAGCATAAATTCTTTAACTCAAACACTCAGTCACTATCACATACTCTCACCTCCTAGATGGTATCATACGTACAGAGTTTACGAAGAGGTCATTGTGTGCCTAATTTATCTAGTTAATGTGCAACTACCCCAGGAGGGAAGTGAGAAGGTATCCACTGTAAGAAAAGATCAGAGAGCTGGGCCCGAGGCACACAGGAATCAGTGGTAGATCTGGGATCTGAACCCAGGATTCAAGCCTCTCTTCTGATCTCAAGAGGGCCCAAGACAGAACAGAGACCTGCTCTGTTGGCCTCCCAACCAGGAAGCCCGGGGACGGTGGTATGGAGGGGGTGTTAGTAGTGGAGGCAAGGGGGACAGGTGATGCCTGGGAGTTCTCAGCCCCTTGCTCCCAGGCAGGGCTTTGACTCCTTCTCTTTACACCCTGATTCTCTACCTCCCCCATGAAATGGAACCAGTGCCTCTTCAGCCATAGGGGAAGTGGAGGGGTAGGCTGAGGCCAGTCAGGTGCGAGAGTCCCAGCTAAGGCAGGTTTCTCAGGAATATCAATGTCAATACCTTAATGAGCCATAAAGACATATAATGATCTGGTTTGATGTTAATCACCACAGGCCTGACCATTCATCATTCTAGTAACAGTACAAGGAACACAGAGGACCCTTATCTGGGTGCTCCACCCGTAATGCAGAGCTGCATTTAAGTAAAGTGCACTCCTGTCAAAGAGGAACAGAACTGGGCGAGGGAGGCTTTTTAAAGTGTCAGGTGACTTAAACACGGCAATCTGCAGGCTTAATATCTAACATTAGCAGTTTTAGCCCAGCCCCACTCTTGGGGATAAAAAAGTTTCCTGGTGCAATTACTGCCCTGGCAAAGTAATTTCTCTATTAACAACAGAGTAAATGAGCAAATGGAGAGGGGAGGTTGGGGACACAAGCCTAATTAGGATGGCTATGGTCTCTGGGGTGGTGAGTGAAGGGACACCCTGTAGTGAGGGGGTCACGGGCTCCTTGTGGAGTGCTAGGCAGTATTCCCGTGCCCACTCACCAGTCCAGGAAGGGGGATGGACCCAGAGCCACATGACTTGCTTATTGCTTTAAGTGGGCAAAGCACCAAGAGCTGCACATGTCTTCTTCCTGAGCCTCACGGGTCAAACGGGGCCAGGGTGGATGGTCTCTCCTCTCTTTTCCAGCTTCAAGAGCTGTTCAAGTGCTCAATGGCAACCAACTCTTGCCAAGAAAAATGGCCATGGGTCCTCTGAGTGTTAAGAAAGCCCCTATTAAGACAGAGGCCAGATCCACCCAAACCACCAAGAGCCAGTCAAGTCGAGTGGTTGGAATGGGACCCCCCATCCAAGTCCAAGTCTCCGGGAGTCCTCCTGACAGGGAGTTAGCCAGTGCCATGCTGTCACCACTGCATCCTTGCCTCCCCGTTGCAGACTTTGGGGCAGTGAGGTCACGGGATAGACCAAATGCCTCTCCTAGGCCTCATACCCGGCTGACACTCCAGGTCTGAGTCCAGAAGAGCCACGGCATCAGCAGGACGCCCGGTCACCACATTCTCACTTGGAATCCTGTGAGGCCTGCGCAGGAATCCTGCCACTGGCCTGCGCGAGTGTTCAGTGGGCTCCGACCCTGTGCCAGGCTCTGCACTAAGGCATCACGGGGGTACAGCAAGAGAGGTGGTCTACACCACGGGGAAAAAAAAGAGGCAAACCAATATGTTCAGAGTCACTCAAACATCCATGCCTTATAAATGTCATCTCAGTGACTTTGCGGAAGCCATTTTCCCACCTGTACCCTTCCTCCTTCACCCACCTCTCCCCCTGCCTAGGTTCTAGAGAGGGAGCGATGGGCTCAAGAACCTCCTCCAGCATCTGTACTGTCTTGGGCAAGTTACTTAATCCGTTAAAAACGAAAAACAATCAATTGCTCCAGTATTTTCTCATAAAGATTATAGGTAATAGTGGCCTTTAGCAAAGTGTGTAAGGCTTATTAAGTTTGTAAACTGCTTAAACCATGGCCTCTGGCAACCAGATTAGCCTCTGTGACTTCCCCCTTCCATCAATGCCTACAACAAATGGCTGAGCCACTACCTTGTCCTTTTTCAAACACAGATTCTTACTGTTGCCAGTTCTCCTACTGTGTGTAGCTCACTTCCCAAACCCAAACTAAACAACAGAGGTCATTTTGCACACAGAGGCCACTCAGCAGATATTTACTCATTGATTAGCCGGTGAAGAGTAATGAAGATCTAGAATGAACACAGTCCGTTTCCCAAACATCTGGTGACACAATAAGAGCTGCTGGGAATAGGAAGGGACAAGCGGGATCTTTAGAAGCCAGTGTGCTGGCCCATGGCAATGACCGCCCCAGAGAACCTCCCCCACAAGTCACCGAACACAGGAGCCCCAGCCAGTCAGATGAAATGCCCGAGGCCAGCTGGGCAGGGTTGCAAACTCCCCCCACCCCTTGACCTTCCGCACTCTCACTGCTCCTACCCCAGATACTCATCCCATTGGCAGGAGGCAGGGACCACACTCCCACAGGCCCTGATGGTGTTTGAGCCCTCTGCTGGCCCACAACCATTTTCTCAAGGAACCTCGGGAACACAGAGATGATGTGAGAATAACCCTGGCTTCTCAGCAGGGCCTCCCCCTTGGACTGGAGTGGGGCAGCTGGCTGACACCAGATTCGGCCACTGCTATCCTCCCACGCGATCTTGTTAAGGGGGGGTGACCCATCCCCGTGGCTCATGGGAGAACTCTGGTTCCTACCTCAATTTCCTACTTCCCACTGACTGTGGTTCATCTCCACACACTTTGAGGCTTCCATTTTCCTTGCTGGGATTAAGTTTTGATTCGCGTTTTTAAGGGGAGGGCTGTCCCTCTATGCACTAGGGAAAGACCCCTTTTGGAAGTGGCAACCCTCATCCAGGAGTAAGCTGGGTCAGTGTCTGGCTATGCAATTCATTGGAAAACTCCAGGTTGCAAGAGGCCAAACACATGAGTCAGCTGGAAGCTAAACCTTCCCTCCAACATTCTTAAGATAGAAGAGTCTTCTAGGTTGGGTTCATCTGCAACCATTAAAGACCTCTCACAGCCTCAAGATGGAAACAGATCTGGGGATTTTTGTGATTTTCAAGCTCACAATGTTCCCTGAACACCTAATGTCCCCTGAGGTGTTCCAGCCAGCTGCATGTTCAACATTCTTCTTCCTCCCTCCCGCCCTGACCAGATGTGTTGACATCACTGAAATAGTGTGAAGAGCTGCTAAGAAATGGCACATTCCACTGATGGGACCAGAGAGGCATGTACACTACATGTACACTGGAGTTAAAACGGTTTATCAGTTTTATTAAAAATAGCATTCTGCGACCATATGGCTAACAGGTGTATGTATGCACCTCTCCAGCAAGCCACTTCAGTCACCGCTATGCAAGCTGCTCAAGGGGAGTGGTGGCCTCGGTTTGAAAACCAGCACCTACAAATGCACCATTCCACCGCGAATGGTTGAGTTTATCAAGAAATACCAACAGCACAACAAGGAAACAAATGTTCTAGTTCTCTCTCTAGAAAGAGGCCTATTCCCCAAGATGCCCTCATTCAATGACCATTTCCTTCAGGGGCCCTTCGAGGCCCTAGCACCACAATCAGGAAGTAGCTCCATTCAGAGGCAGCAAATCAATACCACCCCATTCACCAAACACCCACTACCCTGGGCAGGGTAGATGTGTGAACGCACAGAGATCTTTAAATTGTGGAAAGGAAACTGAGATAATGCGTGTTGTGTACTTACCTAGGAAGGTGTCAGACATATGGTAAGCACTCAGTACATATTAGTGACTATTATTACCATATTTTTTCAGCTCTAGTCTTAAGTTTTTAGAAAATTTACCATTTCTGCAACAGAGTACACCTTTAAATCTCTGTACATTTAGTGGTCTTGTGATCTCTCTACCCTTCAGGCTGTTAGTAAATGAATGAGGGGCTCTTAGAATCAAGGGAATATGGGACGAGTGGTCAGCCCAGCCAACAAGAACGCGGAGCAAGGGCCAAACACACACCCAGAGGCTGTCTTCAGTCAGGCCTCGGAGTTCGTTTGGTTAAAGCCGAAGGGTGTGGAAGGATGCATGGCCAAGGGGAAGAGAGAGAAGGATGTGGCCCAGAAGCTAATGAACCGGAGGCAGCAGGAGAGGCCTGGAGCCCAGGCAGGAAAACTCTTGTCTCCAAAGTAGAACTAAGAAAAGAAGTCTATGTAGCAGCTGGGTCACCTAGCCAAGGGGCTGCGGGGGCGGCAGACGGAGTGTCAGTCCCTTTTGTCCCCAGGGCCGATCCCACAGCAGCCCAGGAACTCCGCAGGAAGGCAAGACGGGTCCCTGGGCGAGAGGAAGGGGGCTGCCACCGGCCACGGGAGAAGAGGCCTTAAGGTGTCGGCCGAGCAAGAGGAGGAACAAAGGACCCCGGCGCAGGGATGGGGGCAGTAAGCCGGCAGGGGACGGGCAAGAAAGCAGAGCAGGTGTGAGGGCCCAGGCCGCCGGGAGGGGAGAGAAGCTCGGCACGCCCGCCGAGGGGAGCGAGGAGGCGCGGGAGCCAAAAACGGAGTTGAAGGCTGGAACCCGGGGAGAAGTGCCAGGGAGCCGAGAAAAGAGGTGGGCGCGGCGATGCGCCCGGCGGGAGAGGCCCTCGGCCGGACAGGTGGAAGGGGTCGGCCCCGGGGGGAGGGGGGGTG
>NW_027529934.1:5957102-5957314 GCF_008692635.1 Crocuta crocuta | reverse complement strand
AGAGGCCCTCCGGCCCGCCTCTCACCTTTGACGTCGTTGGCCAGCGCCTTCCACGTCGGGGCGAAGGCGATGCAGTGGCCGCACCAGGAGGCGAAGAACTCCACGGCCCAGGCGCTGTGGGAGCCCAGCACGGCGCCGCGCACCGTATCCGCCTGCAGCAGCGTCAGCGGGTCGGAGGACGAGTAGAGCGCGGAGCGCGGGACCGCGCCGGC
>NW_027529934.1:5950172-5956502 GCF_008692635.1 Crocuta crocuta | reverse complement strand
GTGGTGGGGAGGAGCCACGGGCCCCGCCCCCGCAGCCAGGCCCCGCCCCTTTCCCCGCCCCGTGTCCGCAGAGGCCTCCGAGTCAGCGCTGGAGTGTTCTCCGCCGGCTGGGGGCAGGGAGCGCAATCCCCGGCCCTCGAGTCCCCCTTCCCCAACCCCAAATGAGAGGGGTGTTTGCCTTACAGAGGCCCCGACCGGTGTTCCGGTCGCTGCTGGGGACTCGAGGAGGTCATTTGGTTTCTCACGAGCCCCGTATCTAACGGAAAAGGAGTAAGTTGGAATAGATTGGATCGGTTTATGCTGTACCAAGAAAGTTCTGGGGATCCCTCCACGCAAAATGACGTGAATTAGAAGCAGGTGAGAGAGAAGAGGGAAGGCCTCTGAGTCTGTGATCATCATGACCCCACAGGGATGAGATGTGCCCACACTCCTGAGATCTGTGACCGTCCAAGGGAAACCGTATTTGAGGGCTTCCTAGTCGTGGATGAGAAGCCCCCCTCTCCACACTTCGCCAGGCTGGATTGGCGTGGCCATTGCGGTGGAATCGGGCTATATCCTCAGCACACAGGCCTGGCCACCCTGGTGAGGGGGTTTCTCCAGTGGGGGCTGCCAGCCACCGGGGACCCCCCCACATCTAACTCCCCAGCCTACTGGAAGCCCCCGCTACTCAAGTGTCCGTCTGGAAAATAACCTGATAACTGAATTTGTGTTCGTGTGTCCTAAGGTGTTAATGGTTAATTTTCCCCCCTGCTCACCTTTTGTAGATACCTCCTAGACTGAGTTATTTTACGGGAGGAAGAACTCCTGGGAGAGTTGTCACATATCATCTTTTTCCTTTATTTGTGGGGTTAGCCCACTCATCTGTGAGCCGCGTCAGACTGGACTCATTATTCATTTAACATTTATTGAGTGGTTTCTTTGTGCCAGGCACTGCTCTAGGTACTAAAAATAAGACCGTAAACAAAACCGAGATTCTGCAGTCAGGGGCTTACATTCTAGTGGGGATAGGGACAGACAGATGAGACAAAAGTAGATGTAGATGTGATGGTGACAAGTGCTGTGAAGAACCAGGGTGGGAATAGAGTGACAGAGGAAGTGCTATTTTATTTTAGACAGTGTGGTCAGGGATGGGCCTACCCCTAATATGCACAGGGCCGTGGGCAGCAGCACAAATAGAGGCCCACATGTCGTATGCGTACGTTTTGAAAAAGTACAAACCAAGTTAAACTGGTAGGTAAAATTCCTATCCTTTCATTGTGCCAAGTATACCTTCATCATAATTTGGAAGACCAAATTTAGGTTTAGGATTCTTTGACTCCCCCAAGATGTGCACTGGACTGGGGTGGCTTAGGTGGTAACCAGTCCCTGGCCCTCCTACTCTGCACTCCAGCTCTGTCCCATACGTCAAGGGGCCGTGTGCCCACACCTATAATATCTGGGTCTGTGCATCCACACCTACAAATAGCTGTTCTTCGCTCCTCCAGAGGACAGAAAGGCTGACACAGTCTCTAGAAGCTGGCCCGGTGCTATGGGGACAGAGAATTCTAGGGTCTCAGGTATGCACAGTATTGACTAAGAAGAGGTGAGGAGCAGAAGCTTTGGGTGGGCACAGCCCCTTGGTGTGTGGACTTCTTGCTCTGTGGAAAGGGGTGTGCTTAGATGAGGGCCAGAGAGGGGCGCCTGGGTGGCTCAGTTGGTTGAACGTCCAACTTTGGCCCAGGTCATTAGCTCCTAGTTCATGGGTTCGAGCTCCTCATTGGGCTGTGTGCTGACAGCTCAGAGCCTGGAGCTCAGATTCTGTGTCTCTGTCTCTCTTTCTGTCCCTCCGCTGCTTGTGCTCTCTCTCTCTCAAAAATAAATAAACATTTAAAAAGAAAGAAAAAGAAGCAGGCCAAAGAGCTCAGAACCCAGGGTAGAGGCTTCTCTTGCCCTCCTCTTTTTTTTTTTTTTTTAATGTTTACTTATTTTTGAGAGAGAGTGCCAGTAGGGGAGGAGCAGAGAGAGAGGGAGACAGAGGATCCAAAGCCAGGTCCACGCTGACAGCACAGAGCCCAGTGCAGGGCTCGAATTCACGAGCTTGAGATCATGACCTGAACTGAAGTCGGACGCTTAACTGACTGAGCCACCCAGGCGCCTCTTGCTCTCTTCTTAAGGAGTTTTAATGAGGTAACATTTGAGCCAAATGACTTACGAGAGGCAGCCTTGTGGCAATCTGGGCTAAGAGCATTCCAGGCGGAGATCTGGAGGTAAAGGCTTTTGCTCCTTTCCTGTATGCATAGTCTCAATGCCCAACGTCTTGAACTGCATAAAGAAATTATATGTTGACCGCTTGGAGTGGTAGTACCTCCCCAAACTCCCACAGCCAGTTCCAGATGCTGAGTACTCCTCCCTGCCCGTCCCTGAACCAGCTTTTGCTTCCCCACTTCCCTCACTCCTCACAGCCATTAGGACCAGGCCTGGCCCAGGGTCATCAGGATAGAGTCCTAATCGTCTTTTGATTCCTGGGGTTGGAAGTATTCCAGTGGCTACATCAGGTGCCAGTAAAAGCCAAGTGCCTTTAAATGTGTCTATTGTTAAACAGCGCTGTAGTTATCTTCCCCCAGAGGCCTGAGAATTAAGGAGACAATGTCTGCTAAACATGGTGAGCACCTGGCAGGGACAGTGCAGATGAGTACACAAAGATTTGCTTGTTGACATCTCTGTTTCAGAGCATCAGAAGTGGAAAAGAATCCAAACTATTTGAATGACGTAGAGAAAGTTTCTTGGCAATGGGGGTCAAAGAAGTTAAGAGTGAGAGTTGTCATATCTAAGGCTTCGCTATCTCAGAATAGGGATTTTCAACTTTTTTACATCTTGGAAGCCTATGTTCAAACAGAATCTTGAAAGGAAACAGATAAAAAAGCGAGCTAAGGGGTGTGACCTAGAGCAAAACCCACTTTCTGTGGTCTGTGGGGCTTCTTGGGAGCCCCAGGGCTCTCTGGACCACCATCTAAACCTCCTGTCTAGAAGTGGAAGCAGAGAACATAAGAATCACAACTTGCCCTGATTGCCCTTCCAGAAACTTCCTGGGATAAATAGATAGTAAAGAAGGAGATCTACTCGGAAGTGGGGTATGGAGGGGGAGGGGAAAGATGAGGAAAATGTTGAAAGGCGGGGGCGCTTAGGAATTTCTACCCAGGTCCCCTGCTCCCCTTCCTACATACAAGCTGTAGGAAAGTGAGCCAAAAGGAACCAGTTGAGAGAGTATCGTAATAGTATTAGACAATACTCTGCACCTGCTTTTCTAGACACAGACATTACTCATTGAATCCTGACACCAACTCTATGAGGTTGATAGTATTATTATCCCATTTATACAGATGAGGAGACTGAGGTAGAAGGAGCCCTGTTGACTTTCCCACTTGTGAATCATTCATGTATTATGCATGAATAAAAGAGAGGGAATTTGGGAGTCTGTCAACCAAAAATAAGACAGATGGTCAGAGGAATGCAGCTTACATACAAATACAGATAATTATGGTGAGCAACAGGACTGTGTCTCGCAAAACATGTCACCCGGTAGCAGACCATTAGATGACTTCCCACTCACTCATTTGCACCGAGGATGAGAAAGGGTGTGTGCAGCTGGAAGGCAAGTACCCAGCTGCCCAGGGACCTTTGCTTGGTCCCTCTGAGACACCTCTTGGTCTTACAGATGAACCTATAAGAGTTTTATATACTCTTATATACCTATAAGAGTCTGTCAGATAGGTATGGCAGGAGAGAGAAAGCACATTTGAAGGGTTCATTAACGGAAGGACTTTACAGAGGTGTGTGCAGGGTGAAGGGAACTGACAAGGCCTGTGAGGTCCCTAGAGACTAACAACTAGCAGAAAGCTTTTTAGTCCCCCTCCTCTGGGGGAGATAAGGTGAAGGAACCTTGTGAGGGAAACCCGTGGGAGGAAGAGGAGCCACCCAACCACAGCCGTAACTGCAACACGTCCGGAACACAGGGAAGTGTGGAGGGGAGCAGCGAGGCACCAGGAGAGCCTCACCTCTACTACCTCTTTCTCTTCTAGGCCTCTCACAGTGCCTCCCGTTGGCGAAACCCAATCCAAGCCAGAAGTGGAAGGAGGCCCTGGCAATGGTCCATGGAAGTTGGTTTCCAAGACAAAAGGCGGGTTGAAAGAGGGTGGAGAGTGGACAGAATACCACTAGTAGAGGATGCCCTAGTACAGGGTCCCTAAATGTGGGTCTCTCAGGCCTTAGAAATGCGAATGGAAAACACACAAATGCCTGACCGTCCTTCTGTGAGACTCTTGGGTGGGAGCAGAAGGCTAGAGACCCACCTGACCGCTGGGGAGAGAAAGCCATTGGAAGAAGGCTGCTAAGCAGTTCCTTCCCGGCTCCCCGTTCACCCTGTCCCCACTTAGTCCTGTTGTCTTATTCTCATCTGTAGAGGAGACAGAGGCTCAGAAAAGTGAAGGGATTTGCTCAAGGCCACACAGCGATACGGGTTCATAACCCTCCCGGGAGCTTCCCTGAAGTACTCTGAAACTGGCCCCTATACTTGGAGGGCAGGGAGAGACCGAAGAAAGAAGTGGCCACTCCAGGTTGGCAGCTGGCCGTTCTAATAAGCGAAGGGAACCTACATAGGAGGCTTGTCTTGGGCGGCAGCATGACTGATGGATTCTGGCGCTCGCCTGCCAAATCTTAAGAGCCTCTAACTGGGTTCAGTCACATAAACCACGTCGGTGTTCTTCACACCGTATCACTATCTCAAGACTATGTCCTTAGGGGAGCCCCTCAGAGTCGGAAAGGCAAGCAGAACCCACATTCCAAGGACGGGGGTGGGGGATGAGGAACCTCTCAGTGCCCGGGTCCAGATTATGAGGAAATCGACAGTCACATCTTTTTGATGACCTTCCTCAACAGCACGGTAATGGTAGAGTCCACTTGTGTTGGGCTTTCCAACATGGCTGGTGGAGTATTGAGAAGAGGACAGGTGTGAATGGTATACCTCGGCTAGAACCCAGTGTTCACGTAGAGCTTCCCCGGTCCTTAGGTCACTTGATAGCAATCAAAAGGAACAGGCAGCCCCAGCCTTTTCACACACACATGGCCCTCCCGTTCCCCGCCCCCCCAGAAGGAAACTATTTAAAGTGGAATGGAGATGAAAGTCTATAAACTCAAGACCTTATTTGGGTTCTCTGACTAATATCAGGAATGAAACATTTTGGGAACTTGCAAGTCATCAAATGAGACCTGAGGTCAAAGGCAAGAAGACCAGAAGATCATATCCTGAGTGCTGGGAAGGAGACTGCCCAGTCTTCCCCCTACAATGCTTCTGGAGATTTGGCCAACTTTGTAATACTGTGAGATTTTTTTGGGGGGAACTTTAGGTTTCTGGAGTAGGTGACCTAATTTAAAATATTATCTGCTGTTGGGGCGCCTGGGTGGCTCAGTCAGTTAAGCGTCTGACTTCGGCTCAGGTCACGATCTCACAGTTCGTGTGTTCGAGCCCCGCATCGGGCTCTGTGCTGACTGCCAGCTCAGAGCCTGGAGCCTGCTTCAGATTCTGTGTCTCCCTCTCCCTTTGACCCTACTCTGCTCAGCTGTCTCTCTCTCTCAGAAATAAATAAAAAACATTAAAAAATTTAAAAAAATATTATCTGCTGTGGCTTAAGGGTGTGTCCTATAGTTTTTGTATAACAGATAAATATAAATAATGATAAAGTATAACACTAGTCCTGGGAAGGGGCAGAATTTATAAACTGTGTTTATAACAAAAGCCTTTGCAGAATTTGCCTGATGAGAGGACAAATACATTTCGTACATGTTGGAAGCTGAATGCTGTATGTGCATGTGGAGAGGGAGGAACAGGAAGAGCAGGCACAGGCTGGACGACCGCAGTCACCTGAGGCTAGCGTGGGGACACCCTCCTTCCTCCTCAAAGCTACTAGTTTGGGAACTCTTTTGGAAGATACTGGGTATGACAGATAAGCACCTGGTCTTTGGAGTGAAGATACTTGCTTTCAATCCTTGGCAACTGCCCTCACCTCTCTGAGCTTCAGTTTCCTCATCTGTAAAATGGGCGTAGAGAGTACCTGAGTTTTGGAGTTCTTGTCTATGAATGTGGTGGTGATTGTCTCTTTTCTTTCCTTTTTTTTTTCTTTTCTCTTTTTAGAAAGAGAACTCAAGTTGGAGGAGAGAGAGAGAGAGAGAGAGAGAGAGAATCCTAAGCAGGCTCCACACTGAGTACAGAACCTGACTCGGGGCTCAATTTCCTGAACCGTGACCTGAGCCAAAATTGAGAGTAAGATGCTTAACCAACTGAGACCCCCCCCCCCC
>NW_027529934.1:5946951-5949882 GCF_008692635.1 Crocuta crocuta | reverse complement strand
AGAGTAAGATGCCTAACCAACTGAGGCCCCCCTCCCCTTTGTGATTTTCTTACTCAGCTGTGGTTCCACCGCTCCTCAGACTAGTTTCACCAGTCCAAGTGGTAAAAGTTTCTATTTTGAAATACCTTTCCAATTTTCAATTTCTTAAGTGCTTTTTTTTTTAATGAAATGAATAAGGGCTGAATAGATGAGCACAGAGTACTATGAGGGCAGTAAAACTATTCTGTGTGATATGGTAGGGGTGGATATTTGTCTTTTTACATTTGTCAAAAACCACAGAACGCCCAACACCAAGAGGGAACCCTAAGGTAAACCGTAGACTTAGGGTGATAATGATGTGCTGTAGGGGTTTCATAGGTCTTAACACATGTACCACCCAGGAAGCAGGAAGTTGATGGGGGTGGGGGTGGTATGCATGGTGACAGGGGTATGTGAGAACTCTCTGTACTTTCTGCTGAATTCTTCTGTGAAGCTAAAATGCTCAATAAGATACTATCTGGTTTTTTTTTAATGAAATGATGAGGGGTGTATGGGTGGTTCAATGGGTTAAGTGTCTGACTTCGGTTCAAGTCATGATCTTGTGGTTCATGAGTTCAAGCCCCGCGTTGGGCTCTGTACTGACAGCTCAGAGCCTGGAGCCTGCTTTGGATTCTGTGTTTCCCTCTTTTTCTACCCCTCCCCCACTCATTCTCTGTCTCTCAAAAATAAATTAAAAAATTTTTTAATGAATAAAATGATATAGCAGATGGATAACTAAAAAAATGTATCCTTAATGGAAAAATTTTAAGTTGGCACCCTATTTAAAAAAAAATTTTTTTTAGTGTTTATTTATTTTTGAGAGAGAGATAGAGCACCAGTAGGGGAAAAGCAGAGAGAGAGAGAGGGAGACACATAATCAGAAGCAGGCTCCAGGCCCCAAGCTGTCAGCACAGAGCCCAAGGCAGGGCTCGCAGGGCTCAAACTCATGAATAGGGAGATGGTGACCTGAAGTCGGACACCCAACCACCTGAGCCACCCAGGTGTCCTGTTGTCACCATATTTTGGTCCCTCAAATAATTTGGGAATTTTGGTGGCCCATAAAAACCTCATGTGATCACCTTATGTGATCGACTTGCTGTTGAATGGGTAAAGGTAAGAGGCCCTGTCTCGCCATCAGGGTGAGGGCATTTCTGGTGCCAATTACCCACCTGCAAAAAGACATTTTCCCCAATCTGGAATTTGGAGCTTGGAGAAAGCAGCCTGGTGAGCTGTAGAGAAAGGCATAATCTTATGCACGGATCTCAGCAGAAAGCTAACAGTAGTAATCTCTCTGTTGGCGATCATTGCTTGCTTGCCGTGTCCGTAAAGTGTTCCTTATACTTCACCTTAGAATTAAAGCTGTCTCCCAACCCCAGGCCCTCTCTACAGGGGCTGAGCCCGTCTAGTAAGCTGACCAGGTGGATGAGAAGATACCCTCCCACAGGCTGGCAGATCTCAGAGGAGACTCAGCCTCTTGGCACAAGAAACCTCCACATGGGGAGAGGAATTTCTGTGTCATGGGGTCGGTGTACACACAGTGGCCCCAGCCCCCATCCACAGTTTTCCTCTCCATGGTTTCAGTTACCTGCAATCAAGAGGAGCCAGGAGCAGATCATCCTCCTTCTGACTGATGGTCAGAAGGTCAGCAGTAGCCTAACGCTACATCACAAGGCCTGGGTCGTCCCCTCCCTTCAACTCATCACGTAGGCGTTTTATCACCTCATGTCATCACAGGAAGAAGGGTGAGTAGTACAGTACAGTAAGAGAAAGACATTTACATAACTTTTATTATAGTATATTATTACAATTGTTCTATCTAATATTATTGTTCATCTCTTACTGTGCCTAATTTCTAAATTAAACTATCATAGGTGTGTATGTATACGAAGAACACGGCATATATGGAGTACAGTGGTTTTGGCATCCACTGAGGGTCTTGGAATAAATCCCCTGCAGAAATGGGGGGCAGATTGGGGGTTTCCAGACCTTTTCTCAAAGTGGTGTGCCATTTGATAGTCCCACCAGCAACATATGAGAGTCCAGCTTGCACGCATTCTTGCCAATATTTGGTGGTATCCGCCTTTTTTAATGGTAGCTATTTGGTAGGTGGGTAGTGGCATCTCATTTTGTTTTCATTTGCATTTCCCTGGTAACTCATGGTTGGACATAGTGGTTCTTAAATCTTTTTGTGTGTATGAAGTATCGAAGTTTTGTAGACCTTTTTAAAGCTTGGGTTGACTTATTACTGAGTTGTAAGAGTTCTGCATATATATATATGCATATTTGCTAGATGCAAATCCTTGCAGATATATACCTTACACACATTTTCTCTCAACCAATAGCTCACCTATTCATCTTCTTGATAGTGTCCTAAGAAATCTTTGCCTACCTCAGAGTCACAAAGATTTTCTTATGTTTCCTTCTGAATTTCTTTTAGAAATTTTGTAGTTTTAGCTTTTACATTTGTTTACATATATTTAACTTTTTGCGGAATTCTTTAATTAGGAGAAGTCCTGATTTTGTTTCTTTTTTTTTTTTTAATTATTTTGGGTATTCTAGTTCTTTACATTTCTATAGGGATTTTATTTTTTTTAAATATAGTTTATTGTCACATTGGTTTCCATATAACACCCAGTGTCCATCCCAACAAGTGCCCTCCTCCATGCCCATTACCCATTTTCCCCTCTCCCCCATCCCCCATCAACCCTCAATTTGTTCTCAGTATTTAAGAGTCTCTCGTGGTTTGCTTCCCTCTCTCTCAACTGTTTTCCCCCCATCCCCTCCCCTATGGTCCTCTGTTAAGTTTCTCCTGTTCAATGGGAATTTTAGAATCAGCTTGTCAATTCTAAAATGTTTAAACGCCTGCTGGGATTTTCATTAGGATTGCATTGCATCTATAAATCAATTTGGTCT
>NW_027529934.1:5874012-5946275 GCF_008692635.1 Crocuta crocuta | reverse complement strand
TTTTTTTTTTTTTTTAATTATTTTGGGTATTCTAGTTCTTTACATTTCTATAGGGATTTTATTTTTTTTAAATATAGTTTATTGTCACATTGGTTTCCATATAACACCCAGTGTCCATCCCAACAAGTGCCCTCCTCCATGCCCATTACCCATTTTCCCCTCTCCCCCATCCCCCATCAACCCTCAATTTGTTCTCAGTATTTAAGAGTCTCTCGTGGTTTGCTTCCCTCTCTCTCAACTGTTTTCCCCCCATCCCCTCCCCTATGGTCCTCTGTTAAGTTTCTCCTGTTCAATGGGAATTTTAGAATCAGCTTGTCAATTCTAAAATGTTTAAACGCCTGCTGGGATTTTCATTAGGATTGCATTGCATCTATAAATCAATTTGGTCTACCACATTTTAATTTTTTAAATTAGCTAATGTTTTAAGCAATGCTCTATACGTAATCAGACTAAGAAGCAGGGATCCCAGGCTGGATTGCTAAAGCCTTTTGCCACACCATGAGGGTGAGACTGAAGCAATCTCAGTATAGCTCATGCAACAGAATAGGTCTGCGGGCCCTGAAGCAACTAGCTGCAGACTTCTGCTCTGTAACCATGTCTGTTTTGTGCACTTATTACTCATGTTATTTATTTGCTTGCTGTTACCTCTCAGAATTTTAGTCAAGTCTTTGAAAAAGCGTATCTTAGCAGTGCTATGAGCTGAAGCCAGGGCTGCGAGCTTAGCCAGTGTGGTGGGGGTAGCTCTTTTAAAGGAAGCAGGAGGATTTCAAAAGCATGTCAAAACTCAACAGGAACAAGATCTAAGACTCTTGGTCAACTGCAGGGGCTGCCTGAGATTCTGGGATTTGTCTGAACAAAGAACACCTTCAGAAGACTCTTGATTACATTGAATGAAATCCTTACCTGAACTGCAAAAGCAGGAAAGGGGAACCGATTGCCTGGAGGAACCAAATCGAGAGTAGGGCAAGGGTCTATCTGGCCCCAGAGCTACCATAGCTCCATCCTTCTCTCTGTACTTCTGGTCTCCACATTGGCTTTATTCTCTTAGCCTGGCTGCTTCCAAAAGTCTAGAACTATAGTCATATGCTTTCATCTTTGGGGGCGGGAGGAAAAGACAACACTTCTCTCCTGACCCTAGTTTGAAAAATACTGGGGCAAAACTCTGGCCAGGCTTGGGTTATGTGTTCATCCCCGGTCAGTCGCTGTGATCAGGGAGATGGGGTATCACCTCTGGCTCATCCCAGGCAGTGTATCCATTCCTGTAGGTAGCGGGGTGAGCACAGTAATTAATTGGCAGCCCCAACCAGAACTACATGTCTGGAGTAAGAAAGGAGTTTTCTAGAGAAAACAGATTACTGCCATGTGGGAAAGAGGTCAGATGGGACTGTGTAGACCAAGGCAGACGATGGCCATCGCTAGGAGGTATGAGTGTAGGGATCACCTGGGAGAATGTGAGGGTCTAGCACAGTGCCTGGGACAGTAGGGGTCAACTAATTGTTGTTTTTAAAAATAGTCAGGAAGGCTGAAGTCTGCGTACACCTGGAGATCACAATACCTATGTCAAGGTGTATCCTGAATGTCCCAGGGATTTTCAGGTGTCCAGATAAACTTGGCTCAAGCATTTAGGTGCAAAAATGAGGAGAAACTTATGTAAAGAAGAACGAATATCTTGCAAGAATCTGCCTAGCCCACAGGGGGCTCTCAGTGCTTGTTGTACGAGTCACCGAAATGAAATATTGAGTGTTCTTATGTTCCCAGGTGACCCTATCAGCATCCAAATGTTATTTTATACATTCTTATTTCATGATGGTATTGCTGTCAGCAAATACTGTGGACAGAGGCAGAGAGGGTGTTTCAGACTTCTTCCCAGACTCTGTCCTCTGGACCTTTCCCATGGCGCCTCATTCCCTGCTTGACACCTTCCAGTGACTTCCCATCCACTTAGGAAATCCACATCTGTACCTCAGCTTAAAGGCACTGCGTGTGGCTCAGACCCCATCTCCCACCCCTACTGCTGTGCCCCTCATTGGCCATGCCACGAGTCTGTGCTCACCGATGCAGTTTTCTTTTTTAATTTTAAATCCAGCATAGTTAACACACGGTGTTATATTAGTTTCAAGCGTACAATACTTGATTCAACAATTCTGTAGTACTCAGAGCTCATCATGATAAGTATTCTCTTGATCCCCTTCACCTATTTCACCCATCCCCCCACTTCCCCTCTGTGGTTCATTTGTTTTCTTCTCCCCCTTTTTTCATTTGTTTTATTTCTTAAATTCACATATGAGTGAAATCATTTGGTGTTTGTCTTTCTCTGATTTTTTCACTTAGCATTATATCCTGTAGCCCCATCCATACTATTGCAAATAGCAAGATCTCATTCTTTTTAGGACTGAGTAATATTCCATTGTGTATGCACACCATATCTTCTTTATCCATTCATCAGTCAGTGTACAGTTCGGGTGCTTCTGTCTCGGCTACTGTAAATATTGCTGCAGTAAACATATAGGGGTGCATATACCTTTTCAAGTTAGTGTTTTCATTTTCTTTGGGTAAATATCCAGAAGCAGAATTACTGGATCATATGGTAATTCTATTTTTTAATTTTTATTTTATTTTATTTATGTTTTTAAAAAAATTTAATGTTTTATTTATTTCTGAGAGAGAGAGAGAAGAGAGAGTGCGAGCGTGAGCAGAGGAGGGTCGGAGAGAGAGGGAGATACAGAATCTGAAACAGACTCTAGGCTCTGAGCTGCTGTCAGCACAGAGCCCAACGCAGGGCTTGAACCTATGAACTGTGAGCTCATGACCTGAGCCAAAGTCAGATGCTTAACCGACTGAGCCACCCAGGCATCCCTCTATTTTTTATTTTTTTAAAGGACACTCCATACTGTTTTCCACAGCAGTGGCCTCAATTTACATTCCCATCAACAGTGCACAGGGTTCCTTTTTCTCTATATCCTTACCAACACTTGTTATTTCTTGTCTTTTTTATTTTAGCCATTCTGACAGGTGTGAGGTAGTAACTTACTGAGATTTTTATTTGCATTTCCCTGATGATGAGTGATGTTGAACTTCTTTTCATGTGTCTGTTGGTCGTTTATATGTCTTCTTTGGAAAAAATGTCTATTTGGGTCCTCTGTCCATTTTCTAACTGAGTTGTCTGGTTTTTTGGTGTTGAGTTGTAGAAATTCTTCATATATATTGGTTATTAACCCCTTATCGGATACATCATTTGCAAATATCTTCTTCCATTTAGTAGGCTGCCTCATTATTTGTTGATGGTTTCCTTCACTGTACAAAAGCTTTTTATTTTGGCGTAGTCTCAGTAGTTTAATTTTGTTTTTGTTTCCCTTGCCTGAGGAAACATCTAGAAAAATGTTTCTATGGCTGATGTCAAGGAAATTGCTGCCTTCTAGGAGTTTTACGGTTTCAGGGCTCACAGTTAGGTCTTTAATCCATTTTATATTTTTGTATATGGTGTGAGAAATTAGTGAAGTTTCATTCTTTTGCATGTAGCTGTCCAGTTTCCCCAACACTGTTGAAGAGACTGTGTTTTCCTTATTGTATATTCTTGCCTCCTTTGTCATAGATTAAGTGACCATATATGCATGGGTTTATTTCTGGGCTCTCTAGCCTATTCTGTTGGCCTATGTGTCTGTTTTTTGTGCCAATAGCATGCTGTTTTGATTACTACATCTTTGTAGTATATCTTGAAATCTGGGATTGTGATACCTCCGGCTTTGTTCTTTCTCAAGATTGGTTTGGCTATCTGTGGTCTGTTGTGGTTACATAAAAATTTTAGTATTATTTGGTCTCATTCTGTGAAAAATGTTGAAACATTTTTTAATATCCTTTCTTTTTTTTAAGTTTATTTATTTATGTTGAGAGAGAGACAGTGTGAGTGGTGGAGGGACAAAGAGAAAGGGAGAGAGAGAATCCCAAGCAAGTCTCTGTGCTGGCAGCACAGAACCTGACACAGGGCTCGAACTCACAAAACCATGAGATCGTGACCTGAACCAAAACCAAGAGTCAGACACTTAGCCAACTGAGCCACCCAGGCACCCCTAAAAATGTTGATATTTTGATAAGGATTTCATTAATTCTATATTTTGCTTTGGGTTGTATGGACATTTTAACACTATTGGTTATTTGAGTCATGAGCATGGAATGAATATCTTTTCATTTGTGCTGTCTTCAGCTTCATCATATTGTATAGTTTTGGTGGTACAGGTCTTTCATTTTCCTTTTATTATTTTTTTGGTAGTCTTTATTTTTTTAAGTAGGTTCTGTGCCCAGCATGGAGGCCAAGTTGGGGCTTGAACTCATGAGTCTGAGATCCAGACCTAAGCTGAGATCAAGAGTTGGACACTTCATCATGAAGTATGATCTGTCCAGAAAGGTCAATATTGCCACTATTGAGAAACACTTGACTTTTCAGTGTTCACTTAGGATTAATATTGTACCATTTCATTTAAATGCAGAAACTTTACCATTGTATATGTCTTTTTACCATCCTACTGCCATGTTCCTTTATAGGAGTTGACAAACCTGTGGTTAGTGAGCCAGATCCAGCCTGCTGCCTATTTTTGTACATAAAGTTTGATTGGAACATAGCCACCGCTATGTGCTTATGTTTATCTGCAGCTGCTTTCACACTCCAGTGTGGAGTTGAGCACTTGTGACAGAGATCTCATGGCCCTCAAATCCATGATACTTACTCTCTTGCCCTTTACAGGAGAAGTGTGCCATCTCCTGCTTTATGTTGTATTGATGGGTATTATTTATATCTACTTATATCATAAAACCCACAAGAAAATATTTCTTTGCTTCAAATAGTCATACATATTTTAAAGAAATTAAGAGGAAAAATAGACTTTTCTATTTGTCTAGTTAGTTACATTTCCAGAGCACTGCATTCCTTCGAGAAGATCTGAATATCAATCTGGTATTGTTTTCCTTTAGCATGAAGAATTTTATCATTTCTTAGAGTGGAGCTCTGCTGTCAATGAGTCTTCTTAATTTTATCTTTACTTTATTTTTATTTTTTATTTCATTTTAGTATTTTTTTTAAAAGTAGGCTTCATGTCTAATGCAGAGCCCACTGTGGGGCTTGAACTCATGACCTTGAGATCAAGACCTGAGCTGAGATCAAGAATGGGACCCTTAACTGACCAAGCCACTCAGGTCCTTCTCTTAATTTTATCTGAAATTGTCTTTGCCCTCATTCTTGAAGGATATTTTCACTAGCTCTAGAATCTACTTTTTTTTTTTCTTTTCAGCACTTTAAAGATGTTTCCATGGCTTCTGGCGAGAAGTTAGCAGTAGTTTATATCACTGTTCCTCTGTATGTAACATGTTGTTTTTCTCTGACTGTTTTCTCTTTCTCTGTTTTTCAACAGATTGATGTGCGCAGGCATAGTTTTCTTCATGTTTATCTTGCCTCAGGCTCACTGAGCTTCTTAAGTCTATAGATTTATGTCTTTCACCATATTTGGGGAAGGTTCAGCCATTATTTCTTCAAATATTTTTGTTCTGCTCCACTCTCTCATTCTTTTCTTGCTGTGACTCCACTTATATGTATGTTAGACATGTGCTCCATGAGTTCCACAGATCTCTGAAAGTCTTCTGATTTCTTTTTAAATTTGTTTTTCTTCTCTGTTCTTAGATTAATTTCTGTTGATCTTGTGTTGAGTTCACTGAATTTTTCTTTAGTCCTCTCCATTCTGCTGTTAAACTCATTCCATAATTTGTTTTTGTTCCAGATACTGTAATTTTAGTTTATTTCATAGATTGCATTTTTTTGTTCTAGAATTACCATTTTATTACATTTTATGATATCTGGGTTCCCTACTTTTCTCTTAGTTGCAAGCGTATTTTTCCTTACATCATTGAACACAAATATGTAGATGCTTTGAAGTCTTGTTTCCTGATTCCAGCAGCTGAGTCCTTTGTGGTCATTTTCTACTGAGAATAGGCTACATTTCCTTATCTCTTCACAAGTCAAAAGTTTGGGATTATCTTCTGTACATTGTGAATATCATGCTTTAGAGACTCTGGATTCTAATGTATTCCTCCAAAGAGTTGATTTTTTTTTTTTTATTTGACACTCTGGGTTTTAGCAAGTCATCAACTTGGCCAGACATAAACTACAGACACTTTATCTTGGGAATCAGCTCAAAATCAGTTTTACATTCATCTCTACCACTTGAATGTCTCTGTGAGTTTTGAAGGTGTCCCATCCCATCTTCATTCCCCTGAAAAATGTTCTTTTGTCTACTTCTTCCTACTTTGGAGGGAAAAAATGGGTCATTTTTATGGCATTAGGAGGGCAGATGGGAGGGGTAGAGAAGGCGGTTGCAGAAAAGAGCATGGTGCCCTGTTGTTGTTCCTGGTTCTTCTGTCTTAGGTGATGAGGACCAGATGTTGAGCTCGGCCTGGCTTCTGTGCCAGAGCATAAGTTTCCCATAGGCCTCCAGTTGCGGGGGGGTAGTCACAAAACGACCTCTGTCTGTGTTACACAGAGACTCTCAGCCACCCGGAGTTGTGCCTTCCCCCTGCCCTCCTGCAGAGAGAGCCAGAACAGAAGCCTGACCCCTGGTATGCAAGCACTCTGTAAATGCCGGTGCTTACCCATCACCCCCCTTCCCTGGAAGCAGGCAGGTTTGTTGGATCCAGGAAGGCAGTGGTATATGGTGGGGGGGAAACATGAGCTTGGAGTCAAATAGACTTCATCTGGACTCCCAGGTCCTCACCTGAGCTGTGTCTGACCCTGGATGGTGTCCCCTTGCTCTCTGATCCCTGCTTTCCACCGGGAGAACCCGCTCTCTCTCTCATCAGTGAGGCTTATTTAAGTTTTATAAAGTAGCCCTTCTCCAAACCCCCCGCACAACGAGTCCTAATCTACCAGAGAGCTTTCACAGGGAAGCTTAGTTAGACTACATATTGCCACGCTGGGGCAGTTCCAGGGAGCAGACATTGAGCAAGCGGCCAGCCAGGGGACAGCTGCAGACATTATAGCTGGAGGAGCTCCCCAAGGAGAGCAAGCCCCAACACAGATTATTACTCCCTTTGTTCCAGGTACCAGGACAGCAAACTCAAGCCTGAGTTTTTCTTGGGACTGGGTGGAGGTGGAAGGAATTGCTCATGCCTTGGAAGGGAGTGATCTCGGAATGCAGAGCTGTTGCTGGACAGACACCCCCCACTTACACTCATCTCCAGCCTTCCGGGGATCTCCGCCTTCGGTGGCCGGGCAGTGTAAGATGGACCCCGCCCATAAAGGAAGACAGGGCTTGACAGGCCATGAAACACTTTGGCACCTGCTGTTTCCTTTGATGAAAGTAGGCGGGGCAAGCGTGAAGCTGAAAACACGGAGGCCCCAGCAGCTAAGAAAGTTGCTGAGGGTTATTTGTGTATTAAGTAACATCCCCTGGGGCCCAAAGTAGATCCAACAGATGCCCCCACCCCCCCAGGCCAAGCATCAGGTCCCGAAGGGAGGTGACAGAGGCACTTCCTTCCTGGAGCAATGCTGCTCCACTTTGTCATCAGGTGGTTTCCCACATTTCACGAGAGACCATGTCTTTTTTTCTCTCCTCAAACCTCCGGCACACCTCCCTCTCCTCACACCCTCACAGGAGACCTCACTTCAGTCGTTTTGGTGACGAAGTAGAAGCCATCAGACAAGAACTCCTTTCCCCCTCCACCAAACTACAACCTCCCCCCCCCCACGCACCTGTGCTCGCCTTCTTTGTTTTCCTTCCAGCTGTTTCTTCTCTCCACATGTACCTTGGGTCAGGCCCTTCTTATCACTCAGGGACTCTTGACCCTCATCCACACCCTCCGCAAACCTAACTACTCTCTGCTCAGTCGATTCCTTCAGCAAACAGACATGTTCTCTGGCTCCCACTAAAACCAAGAAAACAAAACCTGATGGACACACCCTTCTCCAGATACCGTCCTATTTCCTTCCTTCTCTTTGCAACCAAACTTTACAACAGAGTCGTCTGTGTTCACTGCCCTGCCCTTTATTCCTCAACCCACTCCAGCCTGGTCTCTGACCTCACCATGCCACTGAAACTGCTTGTCCAGGCTGCCAGCAAGCTCGGTGTTACCCCATCCAAAGCTCACACCTGTCTTCCTCTGACTCAACCTCACACAGCCTTTGACACGGCTGATGGCTCCCTCTTCCTCGAAACCATTTCTCCTTAGGCTTCTAAACCACATGGATTCATTTTCTATTGCTGCAGTATCAAGTGACCACAAACTGAGTGTCTTAAAACAATGTAAATTTATCTTAACAATTCTGTAGGTTAGAGCCCAGCGCAGGTCTCACTGGCCGACATGAGGTGCTGGCGGCGCCATGTTCCCTTCCGGGAGTTCTAGAGGAGACCCTTGCCTTGCTCATTCAGGTCGTTGGCAGAATTCATCCCTTGCTGTTGGGGGACTTGGGTTCGATGTCTTTGCTAGCTGCCCACTGAAGGCCATTCCTATGTTCCGGAATTGGCTTCTCCGTCTTCAAAGCCTGCAGCCATAGGTCAAGTTTTTCTCGTGTTTCAAATTTCTTGTGTGTCTTCTTCCATCTTCACATATCTCTGACCCCCTTTCCTGCCTTCCATTTTATTTTTATTTTTTATTTATTTTAATGTTTTTTATTTATTTCTGAGAGAGAGAGAGAGACAGTGTGAGCAGGGGAAGGTCAGAGAGAGAGGGAGACACAGACTCTGAAACAGGCTCCAGACTCCGAGCTAGCTGTCAGCACTCACAAACTGTGAGATCATGACCTGAGCCGAAGTTGGACGCTTAGCCACCCAGGCGCCCCCCATTTTATTTTTAAAGGCTGTGGTGGTTAGATTGGGCCCATCTGGATAATCCAGGATAATCTCTCACCTCTAATTCCTTGTCTGTCATTGCTCTGCATAGTGGCTTTTGCCATGTAAGATAATATATTCATAGGTTCCGTGGACTAGGGAGGGGATGTCCACTGTTAAGCCCACCAGGCCACTCGCCTGTTCTCCTACATCACCAGCGCATTCTCACTCTCCTTTCCTGGCTCCTCTTCACCCTGTGACCCCGAAATGTTAGCAACCTGCAGCTTAAGCTCTCAGATCTTCTTATCTGCTACCTGCTCTCCATAAGCAAGCCCTTCCAGTCCTGTGGCTTTAAAATACCATCTGAAAACCAATGCTCCTAAATGCTTATTTTCAGTGCCATTTCAGCCCCAGATTCACTCTTGAGTCCAAGACTCATCTATCTGGGGGTGCCTGGGTGGCTCAGTTGGCTGAGCATCTGACTTTGGCTTAGGTCATGATCTCGTGGTTTGTGGGTTCGAGCCCCACACCAGGCTGTGTGCTAACAGCTCAGCCTGGAGCCTGCTTCAGATTCTGTGTCTCCCTCTCTCTGCCCCTGCCCTGCTCAATCTGTCTCTCACAAGTGAATAAACATTAAAAAGGGAAACTAAAAATAAAGATTTATCTATCTGACTCAACATTTTCAGTTGAGTATGTGAACTGCCATCTCAAACTGAAACTCTGGGTATTTTTTTTTTAATGCTGTAGCCTTGGCCACACCACTGAAGGCATTGACTTAGCTTCTAGCTCAGGGCCTACACCTAGGAGTCATGCTGGATTTCTCTCTCTCTCTCTCTCTCTCTGTGTTTTAATGCTTTGTTTTGTTTTTTGAGAGAGAGTACTAGTGGGGGAAAGGGGAGAGAGAGAGAAAGAGAGAGAGAGAGAGAGAGAGAGAGAGAATCCCAAGCAGGCTCCACACTGTCAGTGCAGAGCCTAATGCAGGGCTCAAACTCACGAACCATGAGATCATGACCTGAGTCGAAATCAAGAGTTGGAAGCTTAACCGACAGCCACCCGGGCGCCCCTGGATCTCAGTGTTTAACTCTACCCCTTCATGCAGTCAAGTAGCCAGGCTCATTGACTTGTTCTCCACCACTTCTCTCTGGCTCACTGCCTCCCGCCGCCGATGCAGGCTGCTTCTCCCTTTCACCAGGGCCACTGTCATTGCTCTTCTGCTGGTGTCCAGCCTTTTCTCGTACCCCCAGCCCATTCTCCACACTGCAGCCAGAGCAGGCTTTAAAAATATAGCCAGACCGAGTCACATCTCTGCTTACTATCTGTTGCCTAAAGCCCGGCTAGTCCAAGTGTGGTCCACGGGCCAGCGGCATTGGCCCAGCCTGGGAGCATGTTAGGAGCACAGGATTTCAGGCCCCCACCGCAGACCTTCTGAATCTGAATCTGTACTTTACCAGGACCCCAGACGCTTTGTGGGCATCTTTAACTGTGAGAAGTGCATGACTGGGTCTCTCTCTACTTTTCTGACTTCTGTTTCCTGTCACTCTTTCCCTTGCTAAGTGACTGCCTTCAAGGGACATAGGCCTTCTCTCCGTTTCTCATATTATGTCAAGCACACAACCACCTCAGGGCCCTTGCACTAGCCGATTTTGTTTCTTGGCACATCCTTTCCCTGATTCTTTATACCACTGGTTCCTCCTAATTATTCAGGTCTTAGTTTTAATGTCACCTCATCAGAGGCCATCGGGGAGCATCCTACTGCATGTAGTTCACCCTCACCATCTCCCCTCACCAGACGTCCACTCTCAATTTATCCTATTTGATTTCTTTCACTCCCCTTATCTCTGTAAGGCACATGTTTATTTCTTTGCTGCTTGTTACACATCTTCCGTCTATCCCCCCTGCCCACCCAACCCCAAGGAGGTAGGATGAATGGAGGCAGGGACCCTGTCTCGCTCACTCCTGTTATCTGGTGCCTGGAAAAGTATCTGCCCGAGAAACTCTGAATAAACTGGCAGCAAAAACTCTGCCCTTCTTTCTGTCCCATTCTCCTCTGTTCCGCGTCTCCACAGTTTCCGTTCTACTCACAAGCTCTGGCCTGAGGCCAGAGCAGGTAACCAGACTACCTGGTTCTTGGAATACTCCAGGTCTCCAAAATAGCTTTTGCCCATCACCAGTCAGGAAGTAAGGGTTTCTTGCAGCACTTAACCTGGTAACAACTTTGAGGATGCTTGAGTCCACATACTAATTACACTTAGTGGGCAGTACCTGATTAACACTTACTGTTTAAGCACTTTACCCCTGCAGAAGCTCACTTATTTCTGTTATCCCTTACTGACATTATTTCCATTCTCCAGACATGGAAAACAAGGTGCAGAGAGATTAATTAACACGCTCAAAGTTTCACAATAAGGACTGGCAGCCGCAACATCCTTTGACCCAGACTGGAGGGACCTCTTCCCTGGGCCTCATGCTTTAGAAGGCCCTGCTCTGGAACCATCCCTGCCTCCTGGAGCGCAGAACCCTGGGGGGCAAGGGGAGAGCCCACCCCCTGCCTTGCACCCCACGCTTGGGTACCTGGGACTGTGGAATTGCCCGCCCAGATGCCCCTTTCCTGGCTCCATCTTCCTGAGGGTGGACGGCGCCCCTGAGCGGGCCCAAATGGTGGCCAAGTGGAGGCTTGTTGTATGAGGCATGGGCAGAGCTCAAACATGTAGGCTCAGCATCCACACGCTTTGGGGAAGGGCCCTTAGGGGGTGCGGCAGAGCAGGGCCTCGAAGAGAGGGGGCCGCTTTCCCCACAGCTCCTCACCCAGTCAGAGTCTGGGTGCACTTCGAGTGTGCGAAAGCCAAACCGGCCTCTGGGTCTTTGTGAAGCTTCCTGTGTCAAGATGGGAGGAGAGAACGTATTTTACTTAACAGTTTGTTGACTGGATTGATAACTTTAAAATATCAGAAGTACTGAGACATGTGGTCCATGCCTCCATTTGTCCTCCTGCCTGGGCCGCACAAGTGTTGGGGGTGGGTCCGAGTGGACCNGTAACTGGGAAGCCTCTGTGCTCTGAGCCCGTGCACCGTCCAGAGTCTGGACCCTCAGCTCCAGGGAAGCTTGGCCCAGTCTGTCCAGTCCTGTCCTCCAGCTGCTCCTCCCCAGGGAGCTCCAATATCGGCCATCACTGTATCGGCAAAACTTGTGATACTCCCACTGGTGCCCCCCGAGGCTGAAGGCTTAGGGAGACTGGCTCTGGCTGGTGTCCTGGTGCTGCATATGACTTGGGTTCAAATCCCAGCTCTGCCATTTATAAGCTGTGTGACCTTGGGCGAATTATGTCACCTTTGGCCTGTTCTGTGTTCTACCTTCAAAGATGAAATGGGAAAGTCTACACACTCGGTAATGTTTCTCATCACCGTCATCCCCTCTTACCCTTTGCTCAGAGGCCCAGGGGATAGAGCTCAGCGGCCTCTCCGGGAGGCTCTCCCAACCCATCCCCAGCACCGAGCTGGCAAGGAACCCAAGTAACAGGCAACGGAGACCCCTCATGGTTAGGTCCTGGGGCCTGGGCACAGCTGAGCTGGAAGGGGTGTGGGGTGTGGTCTGCTGCAGTGCTCGCAAGCAGCATCCTGTGGGGCTCTCGGGCCTCACCTCCCCTTCAGATCTCTCTTTTCCCCTTTGATGTTCCTTCCTGTGAACTGCGAAGGTCTCTGGCCTTCTCCTTTACTAAGAATGATTGAAACACACACACACACACACACACTCACACACACACGCGCGCGCACACACACACACATCCATAGACATCAAACTGTTTTAGGTGAAGTCATTCTTAGTTGCTAAATATAGATCATCATTTGACAAGAATTTAATGTTCTTATTGAGAAAGGAAGGCTTCCTTTTAACTCATCATGAAGCCCTCCGCAAGTAAGATGTCACTAAGGGTGGGGCTGGGGAGGAAAGCACCAGGCGTTTCCATAGAATAGGATGCTAAAGCTAACATTCCTTCCTTTGCCCTGTGTGGGCAAAGGTGGCATCTGAATCCCTAGAAATTGAACCTGTGTGGTCCTAACCGGGGCCCAGAGACTCTCTGAAGGGCCTGGTCCAAGTGCTGGCCCCACGCCCACATGGTTTTCTCTCTTCTCTGCACCGATACCCAGAAGTCAGGCTGCAGCAGCCTGTATTCAGAAGAAAATAAGCGACCACATTCAGGATCTGGGAGCTAATGGCAGTGGGCGTCTGCAGGCAGACGCAGCACAGAGCTCTTTAATTCCATTATTGGGATCCCAGGCCAGCACCACCACCGGCTGGCTGGCTGAGATTGGGCAAGAGAATTACTCAACCTGTGCCTCAATCATCTCATCTATGAGATGGCTCTACTAATAGTACCGGTTTCATAGTGTAATTTCAGATTAAGTAAATTAGTGTACATTAACACGTGTAAACACTTAGATGCGTAGTGTTTAGAATGGCTACTAACGAGTAAATACTCAGTCGTGTTGTTTATCATTATTATAAATCATCCAAGGGGAAACAAGATGCCACAGATACCAAGAACAGATTTGTAGTTGCCAGAGGGGAGGCTGAGTGGAGGGTAGGCAACATGGGTGAAGGGGATGGAGAGGCACAAACTTCCAGTAAAGTCACAGGATGCAGGGGACAGCATGCTGACTAGAGTTGATAATCCTGTATTACAGATTTGAAAGACGCTAAGAAGATGCTTAAAAGTTCCCATCCCACACGCACACACACAAACCCCACAGTTTTTGTAACTTTGCGTGGTGACAGCCTTCCTGTGGTGGTCATTTCCAGACATCCACAAATGTCGAGTCATTATGTTGTACACCTGAAACTAATATAACGTTGTGTGTCAATCATACCTCAGTAAAACAGAAACAGGGAAACAAGAGAAAGGGTTGGGTCAGAAACAGGATGCGGGAGTTTTGTCCGCTACTCATCTGACTTTTACCACGTCTGAGTCTCTGTTTCTCGATCGCGAATTAAAGTGCTTGCTTCACCGATTTTTATAACAGTTAAATACAATAATGTAGGTAAAGCATCGGAGGGAGAGGAGTGGGAAAAAGACTTAGACTCCTTAACATGTTCATCAAACTTGCTTTCCATTAACGAAACAACCTCTGGGCAGAGACAAGGGGAGGGGGTGTAGTTGTAGATAGAAAATGGGAGCGTGTGGGTCTTGAGAAAACGATGCCTCCTCTTCAAGTTAGTCAGAAGGCTTTCTGGTTTTTTCTTCCAATTTATGAGACTTACTCTCACTTCTCCAGAGTTCCTGTGCACCCCTGGGAGACCTGGCACCTCCCAGTTGCTCAATCTCTCAGGCTGGGGAACGGAGCCCTGGTTGTAGTAAATTACTGGGTCCCCCTTCACATTCCCCCCTGCCCCACCCCGCACCCCCCCCCAGCCGATAACCATCACCCTGCGGCTGCTCAGGAACTGGCAAGAGGAATCATCTGCTAATGTGGTTGAAAGTAGATATTTGTGAATGAATGAACGAACGAATGAATGAATGAATGAATGAACGGAGGGCTGAACCCAGCCCTGGATGGATATTGCCTCCTGGTGCCCCTCACTTATTTGCCTGTGTGTGTTTTGTCTCCACATCCTCATCTGAAGTCGTACAAGGGAAATTTGAAGACCTTCTAGCTAAGGAATGAGATCAAGAATGATGGCTCCTTCTTGAGCGTTTTTAAAGCTGGAGAAATAGTCCCACTTGGCTGCTGGGCACGTGGTTGCGCCCAAGCGTGGAGGGACGGGGAAGATGACTCCTCACGTACTTCAGGTCATAACAGAGCACACGGAAGGGCGGCGGCGTGGTGATGGAACAGGCCAGCAGTGCTCCTCAGTTACACCTCTCTTTAGTCACAAACTCAGAATTTCTCCAAGGAAGTCAACAGCTCAGCACGAATACATTCTCAGGCACTGGTGGTTGTGAAATAAACAGCCATATTCCCACTCTTCTTCTTTATTCATGGGACCTGCCTTCAGAAGCTGAAAATTCTCGACGCTTGCTTTCTGAGTTTCTCTTACAACTCGGGGAGGACATTTTTGCCAACAACACCAGAGGCAAGTTCGCTGAAGACTTACGGAAATAATTTTTAAACTATTTTTACAATTCACATATTAAAATGGTAAATTTTAGGAAGGGTAAATAGTTAAAATTTACAGGGTACCTGGAGCTGTTCCAGCCCTCTAGCCATCCTGATCAAGAGAGTCAAGGGGGAGCTGACAGAGAGCTCTGAGGCATTGACGAACCCTGACTTTGTCTGCCTCTGGATTCCTTGTGATGTGACAAGTATGAGCTCCAACTGTCAAACTACTTTTCATTAAGTGTTCTGTTCCTTGCAGTCAAGTGCATCCTGGCTGCTACAGTTCTTAGTAAAATTTACTTTTCACATTGGTTATTTCACACATTGAGATTCTTAGCTCTTTCTATAAGTAAGGATGTAGAAACCAAAATGATTTCGTTTCCACTCACTGGCTCCTCTCAGAAGAACAAAACTCTTAAATGGTTCAACTTCTTCACCAGTAACTAGCAGATTCTCCTCTCTTCTATTCCAGGCCTCCAAAATACTAAAAATAGCACAGAAACTTAAGACAAACTCTCTTGTTATGTATATTTTGGGCAGTATTACTTTCAGAAAGTAGAATTAACAAGGTAATGACCTAGAAGGCCAGAAGCAGAGATTAATCAATATTGCAACTCCCGAGGAATTCTTGACTAAATGCCCTTTCTGCCCCTTTTCTCCGAGGAAACTCAACCTTGGGACTCGTGGTAAGAATATGGAGTTATAATTCCATTTTGCTCATCTAATTGTTTGAATTAATTTTCTCAAAATAGAAGCAATCATACTGACAGACCAGTCAGGGAAGTTATTCAGATGATTATTATTTAAAAAAATATTCTGGCCGTACTTACAATGGGTCATCACACAAGCCTCTCTGTGTGGCGGGAACTCCAAATCCTGGCATGTGTTTGGAGCTAAAAGAGTGGTTTTGAGTTTCCTGACCTGCATTCTTCAGGTGGGAAGACAAGTTGCATGTAATGTATTTTTCAGTGGTGTGCTTGTTGGAAACAAAGGCACAAGGAAGTTGGATATCTGCTTGTAAAAGGTGCCAGTGTCATGTCAACAAAATAAATTTGAATAGGTAATAGAGTTATAGATGCAAGAGAAACACCGACCTCCGATTCCATGCAAGTTGACTCACCGAGGCCACTAGTTAATGCTAAGATACAATGATTCCTTTCCCTACACCATCTACCTACCATCAAATGCGTGTCTTTAAAGAACTTTTTTAATATGCAGGAGTACTAAAATATTATTAAAAGTTTTCTATTTAAGAGAGAGTGGGGGAGGGGCAGAGAGAAGGAGAGAGAGAGAGAGAGAAAATCTTAAGCAGGCTCCATGCTCAGCACAGAGCCTGGTGTGGGGCTCGATCCCACCACCCTGGGATCATGACCTGAGCCAAAATCAAGAGTCAGACCCTCAACCGACTGCGGGGCCCCAGCCCCCCTAAAATACTTTTACTTAATGTTAAATGCATCACTTAAATTGTGATGTATTTAACATAAGTAAACATTACTTTGAATATTTTCATTACTTTGAATCTAGTTCTAACTTGAAATAGAAAAATATTCAGGTTGACAAGCTGTGACCCAAATTTAGCTTCTACAGAAAGTAGTACTGGAATAGCTTTGAGGTTACAAGAGGAAGGGGAGAGGGTTAGAATTCCATCTAAATATGCCCTCTTTACATTTAGCAGAGAAGTCAATGAAGAGAGGCTGAATTGGTCCTTTTTTGGTGATGCTTTAGTTTTGGGTAGAGGGAATATTAATTTTTATTACCAAGATGATACTTGTATGTAGCAAAAAAAATACCTATTAATTAAACACACACACACACACACACACACACATTTGTGGAACACGTGAGTAGTCTTCAGCCCCATTTTCTCCTCCTCCATCAGCCAGAGGCACCCGTTCTGAATCATTTCATTCCAGCATCTTTGTTCTGGTCTTTACCTCTGTATCTAAGAAAATATGCTATATCTTAAATCACTGGTTTTATACTTTAGCTATTGACTTCCCATATTTCTTAAGCTCTCCAGAGAAACAGAACCCAGATGGGTTGTGTATGGAGAGAGAAAATAAAGGAGAAAGGCAAGGGGCATGAGAGAGAGAGAGACAGAGGGACAGGCATGGAAGGAATTGGCTCCTGCGATTGCAGGGGTTTGCAGGCACAAAATGTACAGAGCAGGCTGGAGACCAAGGGAAGAGCTGATGTTGCAGCTCAAGTCCAAAGGCAGTCTGGAGGCACTTAATTCTCTTCCCTGTGGGACCTCAGTCTTTTTAAGGCCTTCGCCTGATTGGATGAGGCCCACCACACTATGAGAGATATGAAGGGTAACCTGCTTTATTCAAAACCTACTGGTTTAAATGTTAATCTTGTATTAAAAATACCTTCATAGAAACATCTAGACCAGTGTTTGACCAAATACCTGGCTGCTGTGGCCTGGCTAAGTTGACACAGAAAATTAACCATCACACTTCCTTATATGGGTAGACGTAGGTTTAGCTCCCTGATACCTCCCTCCCTTCCCTGTCCTCATCCTCTCAATTCAGTGATATCACAGCATTCACATTATTGTAACTATAAATATTGTTCATAGCTGAGCCAAGAAGTGTATTGTGATTGTTTCTTACTCACACAATGCTTTGCTTTTCCTCATATTTCATTACTCACTCCTTGAACCCATTACTCAGTCTTTCCTTGTCCTCCAGCAGCTTCTCAATTAAAATTTTCACGTTGTTAAAAACATACTCCTCTCTCCTCCCCTTCCCTGCCACCTGGGAATGCTCCTTCCGGAGCTCTCTGTCCCTCTGCTCCACTCTGGATGGATGACTTCCTGGGTGCACCAGACGGCCGTCACCCTGGGGATTTCCCTCACAGTCTTCCTGGTGGAGCCGCCATTTCTGGATCTCAAGGTTTCATCTTTCAGGGTTTATGCCTCCCATGAAAGGATGCGTGAGAAGTAAGGACTTCCCCACACACGTCTACATTACACCCTAATGCTTGAGTCACGATTTGGCTGTGTGCAGACTTTTGCACGAAAACAGTTTTCATTTGAGTTTTGAAAATTCTGTTGTATTTTCTTATGGTTTCCAATGTTTCTGTTCAGGAGAGTGGTGACATTTTTCTTCATCAGCCTTTTCCCGCAGTGTCCTGATACATCCCCACGATGTGCCTCACTGGGGGGTTATTTCTTGTGCGAGGCACTCAGCAGATCATTTCCACCAGGAGACTCATATAAGTAAGTCCGGAATTCTTTTCATGTCCAATTCCCCCGTTTCTCTGTTTTTGTTAGATTCCAATTAATTAGATGTTGGATTTCCTGGGTTGGCTCTCTAACTTTACTTGTTTCTTATTTTTGTCTACTTTTTGCTTTACTTTTTAGGGGAGTTCCTCCACTTGACCTTCTGACTTCCTACTAAGTTTCAAATTATGACTGCTCTCCATTTAATTCTCAAGAGCTTCATCTGGTTCTCTGGCTCATTACTCTGGTAATGCGTGCTGGGCCCATTTCATGGACGCAGTGTTACAGTGCTTTTTGTCATTATGGTTTTGTCACTATGGTTTTTGTGGCTTGGGATGTTTTCTTCAGTGCCGTGCATTGTTTCACTGGGCTTTCTTTGTGTTTTCCTTTTGGGGTTGGGCTAGCTCATATTGGTGGCTTTCCACGAACGTCTGGAGGCGGCTGGCTGTTTGGTCATATCTGAGTGAGGCACTAAAATGTGATGAATAGCTCAGTAGGCACATGTGGGACTTTTGACTGGTCAGAGATCAGGTAGCAAACCAACTTTTCCTCTTGAGGAATCTCCTCAGTGCCTCTACGTCCTTCCTCCAAAGTCATCCCGTTTTTCCAGAAGAGGGTCCTCCAGTCTTCTTTCTGGAGAAGGGGGTCCTGGATAAGCCTGACTAGATCCTTCCATTCAATCCACAGACTTTAACTTCATTTTCATTTTGGTTTTATTGCCTCCTCTTTGTGCTTTGTTGTGCCTGGAGCCCTCACGTTCGGGAACTCTCTGGTTCAGTTTCTCCAGAGAATCAATGATCTCCTGAGGGGATTGGCAGTGACCCGCATCCAGCAGACAGGCATGGGTCCCAAGGGGGTCTAGCTGTTCCTTTCAGAATTCAGTCACGGTCTCTCTCTCCGTCCCTGCCGGGAAAGGCAGTCGTGCACAGCCTTGTGCTTCCCGCTCGGTCCCGTTCGCAGGGGCCTCGGACCTGGCACGCTTCCTCGACCGGGAGATGGAGTCCTCAGGCCTGCGCGGGGCCTGTCACCACGTGTGGGACTGCATCTCCCCGCTTCCGTCTCAGCCTGTGCGCTTTCTGCATTTCAGACCCACGGTGGGCGGGGGAGGGCGCCCCGGTCCTTCCTCTGCAGCACAACTCGGGGCACGTGCAGTCCCGTCTCCCCTCCCCCCTGCAGAATGGCCGTGCTTGCCGCGGGGACTTGCCTTGAGAGAGGGGGCTTGCGCGTGGTGAGGGGCTGGATCTTGGGCGCTTCCCTTCCTCTCCGGACCGGGAGCCGGGGTGCATGTTGTCTGCCCTCCGTGACCTCGTGTCCTGTGCTCATCTCTTCCCTGGATGCCACTTAGGTGCCTTTCAACTTTGGCTGCAGGGCCTGGCCCGCGGGCGATCGATCGGTGAGACAGATTGGGTGCTCTGAGCGGGGTTGCTGAGAGCACGTCCTGAATGTGTCCCCCAAGACGCCACCCCAGAGTGATGCTGGGCCACCCCCGGGGATGCCGGGGCTCTCGAGGAGAGTGAGGAACACGCTGGCCTGCCCTCAGGCCACTGGCCGCACAAGAGTGTCCCTGTGAACCTCACCGAGGTGACTGGTTGGGGTGGAAGTACAGGCAAGGAGTCCTAGGAGGGGCAGGAGATGCACATCGGATCCCGGCCCCGCCACCCCATCCCGCACGCACCTGGGCCACCTGCCAACCACCCCCCCTCCCAGGGGCACCGACCACATCCCCGGATGTCTGGGGCCCCATGCAGGGAGCTGTGCCAGGCCTGGGTTACCTGTAGGCCTCAGATAAGACCTGTTTTCTCTCAACACAAAAACCGATGGCATTGCTGAAACGAAGCTGTTAAAATGAGGTCCTTCTCTGGAAAGAAAGTGCAGAAACTGAAGCACAGGGTTGGACAGAAGCCAGGGAGTCACGTGCAGTCTGGTTAGCACGTCTGTTTGGTAAAGGAGCACTGACACCCACGTGTGCTGGCCGTTACAGACACTGATGCTTGGGCCACTTTGGACGTACAGCACCACCCGCCACCTGACGGTGGAGGCCCCCTCACCACAAAGGGCTCCCGCCATAATAGCAGGACAGCCACTCCTGCCGCCTGAGTCACCCAAACGCCACCGGAACAGCCCATGAATGCACTACCACATACCAAGTGGAAAGAAAGAAACGACCCTCAGTTCAGGCCGTGGTGCCGTCAGGAACGTTACTACTGCTCTGCCGCAATCTAACAACTCAGTGCGGCCCATGAAAAAGGCCTCAGGAGTCTGGAGGCCAACAGTGGACCCCCCTTTGGCCCCTCAGAACCTGACACTGCTGTCCCCTGGGCGGTAACGGTGCACATGGGAGACCAGTATGCTGTTATTGATCTGGCCAATGTCTTCTTCCCAATGCCTTGTAGGATAAGGGTCAAGAGCGATTTGCATTACATGCAACGGCCTGTGGTCCACTTTCACTTTGCAGGGAAACCTCAGCCCCCTTGCCATCCTCCGGAGCGGGCAGGGCTCGACCTGTAGCCAGCCTGGTTCCTCCCAGGAGTGCTTGGCACCCACCCTACTGAGGACAGCCTCATTGCTGGCCTGGGAAGCGAGCTGGCCAGGCCCTGCGTGAGGTCATGGATACTACGACACACGCAGGCTGGGCCGCCCACCCTGGGAGGTCCAGGACCCGTTCAGCAGCTGCAGTCCTGGGGAGCCACATAGGCTGGGAATCGGAAAAAGATTCTGGACAAGATTAAACCAAAGTCACTGTCCTAGACAGGTCCTAGCAACAAAAAAGAGACTCAATGCCCAGCAGGCCCAGGTGGCTGCTAAAAATCATGCATCACATCTGGGTGTTCTTTCGGCCCTTTCTGTCAAGGTTACCCACACCGCGGCTCCTTTGGATGGGGCCTCTGACAACAGCAGGTCCCAGAGGCCATGCAAGGCCCTGCATTGGGCCACCGGAGTCCACCAGCCTTATGAACCTACAGGTTTCGTTGACTCCTAGCCATGTGGATTAGGGCCTGGGATAACAAGAGACTGCTGTGGAGGTGCGTTGGCCCCTTGGGTTTTGAACACATAAACTACTTGAGGGAAGTGCCAGACATTCTCCACTCACATGTCAGCTTCTGTCCTGCCTTTGGGCCTTGCCGAAAAGAGAGTGCCTGACCGCCAGAGCCTGACAACTTGTGTGACCATAAGACCCACGCCGCCCATCCCCATGTGGGTACCCACTGGTGCCACTAATAAAATAGGACAGGTTTAGCAAACTCCGTCTTTAAATAAAAATAGTACAGCCAAGGTCAAGCCCACTTGGGCCCCAGGAGGCTCGCCCACAGGAGGCTAAACAGCTGTAGCGGCTGCTCCTGCCCCTCCCTTTATGAAGTGTGGCCACAGTTCGGAGGTGTCCCAGCTGCAAAGCTCAAAGCTGGTAGAGTCATTTGGGTCGCCATGGCCATCTTCTCCAAGGATGACCGCCTTCTAACTGAGGCTGGACAAGAATACTCTGCCCTAAGGGCCAAAGTGCATCTGATAATGATGCTGTAGCCAGCCCCTCCATGAGCAACTCTGCTACTTATTATTTTTTAAGTTTTTTTTTTTTTTAATTTATTTCTGAGAGAGAGAGAGAGCATGAGCTGGGGAGGGCCAGAGAGGAGGGAGGTACAGAATCTGAAACAGGCTCCAGGCTCTGAGCTAGCTGTCAGCACAGAGCCCGACGCGGGGCTCAAACCCACGAACTGTGAGATCATGACCTGAGCCGAAGTCGGATGCTTAACCGACTGAGCCACCCAGGTGCCCCACTCTGCTACTTATTTATAGGCCCATGGGCTACTACATACCATCTAGCTATATGTAAAGGCTCCCCCTGTGTAGGGACAGTGATTGTGACAACGGCTTGTGGACTGGGGGAAAAAAAAGAAGCTGATTCATCACTCATATTAATGCCTATGACAAAGAACCATTAAAAAACAAACAAACACAAATGGAACTCACAAGTTGACCTAACATGCACTCAGCAAACCACCACGTTCCCCCGTTGGGTCCGCTACAGAGTGGAACCTCAAAGTCTACCTCGACACAAAAATGAACTGAATCGCAGCGGCTCACCCGCCAAAACTGAAAGCCAAAGATAACAAAACAGTTGTCACAATTGTGTGACTACCGCTATTGAATGCAGACCGTGCAATGTAATGAACACATCCACATCAAGTGGGCTTCGGCCTCACACAAATAGGGCAAACTGACCACTTTGGGCCACTAGTCCGCAGACATGGATGCCAGCAATGCTCGCTGCGAGGACATAGTGGGCCATAGAGACACAGAGATCACTATTGTGCCTTCAAAACACACCATTGTCATATGTTCAGGTACTCAACAAAATTCCCATCTGATCAAGACACTACATTCACAGCCCCCAAAAACATAGTGATGGACATTTTCCTGTGACATAAGGGGAAGCTTTCAAGCTCCCTGTCACCCCCAGACAGATTGGGGGTGGGGAGGAAACACTGTAGTGAGTGGCTTAAGCAACAACTATACAAAGACCATAAAAAAAAAGAAAAAACCCAACTTACCAGAGGTAGCTTCGCTTAAGAAAAGTCGTTGAACATTTAACGGGAGGCTCCACCACATGGCGGGCCATACTTGGGGTGGGCAGTCACCTGATTAGGCTGCACCAGCAGAATCCCAACTTCAGTGCACCCAACCACTCGTTCTCTTTTCTCCCTCGGGACATACTTCCTACGCGTGACTTGTTGTCAGGACCACAGCGGCAGGTGCCTCACTAGTGAGGGACCCCAGGAAGATGGGGGAAGGGGCGAAAGAACATCTGAGCTGTAGGGTTCCCCTGGCCATGCTGGGATCTCCAACTCAAGTGGGTGATATTATGAAATATGTCAAGTTCATTCAGACTGTGACTTCCCTCCCCAGGTTGGATGATTGGGCCCAAAGATTTGGGTCAAGCAATGGCAGTGGATCCCAAGGAAGTAGGGGACAAGCGTACCTCTGGCCTCGGGAGGTTTGTGGCATAGGAGTGAGGTGGGAGCTTTCACCTGTCTTCACTTCCTCAGGAGCCTCCGCTGTGCCTGGCACAACACAGGGCAGCACAGCCGTGGGGAGAGGAGGCAAACTTGAACAATGCTGAATCTGTCATCCCAGAATAAAGTTCCTTTGATCTCACATTCCCATTTGAATGTCCTGGCTGGTACACAACAACTTGGACTTCCCTCTAGACCAACAAGAATGCCTAACCCAAGTAGCCTCCAGTTATCTGCTGGCAGAACACGGTGGCTGTGGTGTCATTGCCAACGTCTCTTGCTGGGACATGCCAACAATGCAGGAGAGGGGGAAGCCCTGTGTTCCGGTGGGATGGTTATCGGACTCATTTTCTGACCTCTTCAGTTGGGTTAGGCCAGGCATTGGAGGTTTCTAGCCGAGGACCATCCTCTAGAGAGGCCTCATCATTGTCCTGGGTCTGGTTCTTCTAGTGACTCTGGTGAATGTCTCAAAGTGACAGGAAGGCCCTGTGAACTGTATCCACATGCATTATCCAGGGGGCCCTGGACCCAGCTCCACCTGCCCATTTGTGGCAAACAATGGCCCTACCGGATCTGCTGTGCTTTATCCGCTAGTTCAGTGGCAGAGCAGGGGACGTGGGGTGGATTGTTGGGAAAGGCAGTCATACACAGCTTCTCGCCTCCCACACAGTCTCAGAAAAATGGGCCTTGGACCTGGCACACTGCCTTAACCAAGAGACAGAGTCCTCACAGCCTGTGCTGAGCTTATCACCTTGTCTGGGAACGCGTTTCCCTCCTTCAGACTCAACGTGGGCGCATTGTTCTGTGGAAGGGCGTGTGTCGGTGGCCCGCAGGCACACCCCCACTTTCTGTATTTCAGACCCCACAGGAGGGCTCTGGTCCTTCCTCTGCAGCACAACATGGGGTGCGTGCAGTCCCATCTCCGCCTTTGACTGGGGAGTAGAACTGCTGCCCACGGGAGAGCCAAGCACCGCAAGAGCTAGATCTTGTGCACGGACTGTCCTCCCTGGCTGTCAGGAAACGATGTGCCATTTGAGCCTGAGGCGCTCTTGTCTGTTCTCAGCAACCTGGTACCACAGCATTGGTCTTTTCCCGGGGTGCCACTTATCTGCCTTCTAACCTTGGCCACGCATAGCCTGGCCGCCAGTGAATGGTGGAACATTCCACCCAGTGAGTGGTGCTTCTCACTTTGCTCGTGGCAGTCACTGTCTTCCATTCCTGAGCTTCTTCGTAGGGCACTGGCTGGTTCTCCAGCGTTCGCTTCTGCGGGCACTGCCCCCTGTAGATCGCACCCCTCTCGGTGTCACTGTTCTTAGCTCTGCCATCTATCTATCTGTGCCACATTCATCTACTTTGATTCAAGGATGCAGACATTTGGGTTCCCCCCCCACCCCGCCCCAGGATTCAACCGGTCATTCCTATTGTGCCCCGAGCACCAAACACAGCATCTGGCACATAATGGGCACTCACTCACACATCTCTTCTAGGAATCAGAAGAAATTTCTTAGAATCTGCAACACTTTGGGGTCAGCCCTCTTCTGAGAATTCCTTTAAGGTTCATGGTTGTGTGGGGAATAAAGGTACAGCAGGGTTAGCCATCAGGAAGCTACTAGAGGAATTCAGGTGTGATGATGGTGGTTACTTCTAGTCTGTTGGACCCGAGAGGATTCATGATCCTGAGGGCCACACATTGCCATCTTTGAAATTCTTTTATTCTTCTAGATCTCTAGCTCCACTCTTCTCCAAGCTTGTATTTCTAGAAATAAATTAGAGCCTCCACACCTAGTCATTGGATGGTTGCTCTTTTTTGTGGCCCACTTAATCGTGTGTGACTTTTCCATGTGTTATGTTGCAAGGGTGATCAGAATTCAAGTCACCTGGGAGAAGAGAGGTTTCCCATGAATTATAGGGGAAGAAGCCCATCACTATAGAACACAAAGTTATCATTTATCAGGGAGCTCTTCTCTGACCTATCCCCACCCTTGCCGGGTTCTTCTGTTAATAAGATTCTCAAACCCCGTGTGTGCTTCATTTCAGCACCTCCTGCAATCTGTGAGGCCTTGTTTTGGAACTTAGTTTTTGATGAGACTTTCATTAGACTTTAAGCTCCATGAGATCAGGGACCACATCCATTGCCCCCACTACCTCCCCAGCCCTGCGGCCAGTTATCAGGATATGAAGGTGTGCCCAATGACTGTACAAAGGAGTGACGAACGTCACAGTCCAGGCTGCTCAGCTGTGTGCGGCGATGGCGTCCGTGAGCCCTGCAAACAGCTCCGCCACACAGCGCAGCCTACGCTGCCGTCCCGCAGGCAACCAGAAACCCATGAACTTCACGGGGACTGGCTTTCTATACTTGGCTCCAAAGGTAAGGAAGCAAACACCTAACACGAAATTAACTTATAAATCAGTTTATTTACAGATTTTATCTCTTCTTAAAGTACATTTCAGTTAACAAATCTATTTACATAGGTATACATGGGAGTCCATCCCAGTTATTTTACAGGTCATACTTACAAACCACACCCCAAGTGTCGTGTGCAAGCTGCACCGGATGTGACTATTGGCTGAAAATGGCCTGGTGACCAGGCTATTTACACATACACAGTAAACGGGTTTGTTTTTTCATGTCTGCACAGTACAGTACACACACGGAGGCCAGGCCTCCCAGAGAACGCTTTGCAACGTGTTTACCGAGAAGGCTTTGCAAAGTCCGGAAGGGAAAGCTATTAAACATAGGTTAATTAAAATGACAGTACCTCCTTTACATCAGTTTACATTTTTTTCTTCACATTTTTATAATACAAAGATTATTTTATTGAATTGCTGCACAACCAGTTTAAGATGATTTGTAAACATGTAAGTTCCTACAATTTGCATTAAACATCATTGTAGTTTCTATCATTTGCTCTTTGAATTAATGTTTTTATTCACTAGTATTCTTAAGGTAGTAAAAGAAGATGTAAGTTTGAACTTCTTGCAGAAAAGTTACGCTGTGCGAGTACACACTTTATTCAAGTATTGCAAAAAAGCTAAGGCCACTTTTTTTCAAGACAAGAAAGTGAACAAAATTGTTTTTATCAATAGGCCACAACACTCTTATGAGCAATGAAATCTCTTCTGAAAGATAATTTCTCAGAGACCTGTAGTCGCAGAAGGAATTTTCTTTCTTTCGGGTAAAAGAAAAACAAATTACCTTCCTTATTAACTACTTTTGAGCTCTTCCCACTTTTCCCTAGAATAAAAATTCCTGTTTAGACCTGAAGAGGGAATCTATACCCTGTACTTATTTAACCCAGAGTTAAGTACCCTGGATAGCACAAATTATTTTGGACTCAGAAATAAATCTGAAGCCTCTATGTTGGTTTACTACTAAATTCTGATAGTGCTATTCTAAAAGATATTACTGCTGATGCAAAGATCTTTTTCTTAGAGGAATTACGAAGAAAGAGTGAAAGAGGATGGGAGTGTGGGGAGAAGGAACAAAGATTAGGAAAGAGGGACTATTTAGTTAGATTCTTGGTGAAGAGGCAGAGCTGGATTAAAAAGATCCCAATATGGAACGAGTGTCTGGGTATCCACAGTCATCAGTCCTAACGCTAACAATAAACACCTTTTCCGTTATATCCAATAGTTAAAATAATAAGAAATCTGCTAATCATAGATTCCTTTGTATTCTGCTACCAAACTATGGACAACCATTTCTAACAAGGGGCAAGACGGACCGACTGCTGCCTCCACGGCAGAGCCCGGATTTCTGAGGCCCGCACTCCCTGGCAGCGTCCTCACCATGGAACTCCACGGCCAGGTGGCTGACTCCGCACTCTGATCTACTTTCTTCCTGTTCTGGAATCATAATGTCATAAAGAGTAAAGATTAACTTTCTTATTAAAAATTGATTTAGGTCCAAATAATGAGAATGTAGAAAAACAACCTATGTTCCTATTATATTATTTTTATATTCACTTATAAAAAATTTATAGCAGCTGTAAAGTTTCAATATCCTAAGGACAATGTAATCCTACAAACAGCCAAAGGATGTAGACAAGATGTTTTTCTGTCTTCCAAATAACACAGACTAAAAAGAAAGGCCTTTGCTTTTCCTTGGCCGCATGAGAACAAGATCTCCACACTACTGGTTAATAACCCCAAGAAACCCTAGCTTCTCTTAGTCAATCTGCTCGTTATGGCTACAAGACTGGAACTCAACATCAAAAGCCCAGAAGAAATGCTGGCAATGCGTCCAACTGCGCATTTCCCGAGACCCAGTCACCACATTTCAGTGCTTTCCTTATTTGTCAAGAGCTATCAGACCAGTCATTGTGCAAAATGCAAATATTCCAATGATCATTTCAGTAAGTTTCTCATAATGACAGGATGAAACCAAGGAGGAATGGACGTGTGCATAGTGAAACGTTTGAGACGCAAAGGCAAGTTGGGAGGGGAGATGCAGAAATGAACGAACGTGCACTCTTAAAGATTATACCATCTTTGGGGTTTTTCTAACATATTTTGAAGCTCTAACATTCCAGGATATTTGTAAATAGAAATCCAGTGGATGTCGTATATCATGCTTCTAATCAGGACCTTCCAACATTAAGGCATTTACATTCACGCCTAAGATTATCCACATTCTTCTAGATTACTCGAAGAAGGACGGGACTGGTCGAGAAAGACCAGTCAAGAAGGCAGTGTACTGAGGTCCCGGAGAGCAGCACGTGTGCTCTAATGTAGCAGCTGGAGTCTATATATTTCTTTTCAGGTACAGGTAAGCGTTGTGAGAAGCAAAGCTGCAGGAGAGGCAGAACTGAGTTGTACAGTGTCTTTCGATCACCTTATTCCATTCCTGCTACTGCAGGGGATCTCGGAAAAGCTCATCTTCTTTTCACCGAATCAAACTGCCTTCTTCGATATGTGTCTGGGTTTGTTGAAACCATAGATTTCCTGTGCAAAGACTATGAACCACAGAAGCTTCAAGACGGAAGCTTAACTATTACAAGAAGAATCTTTCACCTCGGAATAGGGACGCGCATTTCCATCTTAATAATTTATCTGAAAATAAATTAAAAAAAAAAAGTTCCATAGCGCAAAACAAGCACACGAACAATAGACAATATCTTTGTGTCTTTGGTGCACACACTCATTTCCTAAATCATTCAAGTAACAGCGTCTCTGACTTCTTGGGGAGAGATGGGGGAGTTGAAAGTCTGAAGGCCAAAATGAATCATTTCCACTTTTGCCATGCCTGGATGCCTGAGATGGTCCTGAGGATCTGGGATTCTGGGAGCAGCTGGTAGAGGTTCGGAAGGAGTAAGCAAAGTGCAGGGACAGAAGAAGGGGTAGAAGAGCCAGCCCCGCATCCGTCCTTTGAGCCCGGTCTTCAGTGGGGGCATGCCTCGTTTTCATGCCCACAGAGAGAGAACTAAAACTAATGCAAAAGTTTAAAATCCTTTAGATGGTGCTCAGAAAGCAAGGCTACCACTGATTTCTGTTAACTCGACAGTCCACTCGGTGCTGCTCAACTGCAAGAATGGAAGAAAACAGTCTTCAAAAAGAAACAAATTCCAGAATGTGAAATAGGCACACATTATTAAACCTGCCTATTTAGAAGTGGTTAAAAGGGTTTAATACTGTTTAGAGACTATAATGTCCATTTATGACTTTCATGGTATAGACCGGGATTACATCTCCAGAATGGTAGGACGCACGTTATCTATACACCTCACCCGCCTGACTTCAGAGTCAACGAAGTGATAGCCTCTAAGCTAGTCTAAGCTAAGAGGTGAGTCTGGGGTTTTCAGCCCACATCTGCGACCCAGTAGGGGTGCTAACAAGAGGTGTAGGATTATACTGCATGTCAACATCAGGAGTGCGGCCCTGCCCACCGAAAATAACCAATCAATCCAGTGGACGGTCTCTAAAGGCAAAGGCTGTCATACCAGATATACCGCATTGTCCCATGAACTCCAAACCAGTAGTCTTTAAGGAAAGGTACCAAGTCCAGAAGCACTCTTGTTATGATGGAGATGGGGTGTGTATCAGGAGGCAGAAAGGCCCAGGACTCATATTAGCACTCAGTGTTCGATTTATTTGCAAGATGTCACACAAGTAGCATTCTCCCCTGTTTTTCACTGATCTGATTCAGAACATCGATAGTATCTCTGATCAAGCTCTCAAAGATCCCGTCGGCCAGCTGCATCTTCACACACAGCTCATCCTCGTCATAGTTCACCCACTGTGCCTCCTCTTCATGTAGCTCCTGGACCTGGAATTGAGAGAACAAAAAGGCTGGAAAATTAATCATATTAATATAAATGCATGATATTATACATTATTATATACCAATATTTATTATGAGAATACAGCCCAAAGAAATAAGTCAGAGAAAAAGGTCGTTTATATGATAACTTCAAGATCCTTTTAAAGTTGCAAGAAGAATGGAAAAACTCAACTGCTGAGTAAAATAAAAATGGCCTCAAAACTGTCAAAATGGAATTTAAATATTCCACTATTTTATTAAGATATTTTAGATACTGGGTGGGCACCTGGGTGGCTTAGTCAGTTAGGCGTCTGACTTTGACTCAGGTCATGATTTCACAGATCATGAGTTCGAGCCTCACGTTGGGCTCTGTGCTGACGGCTCAGAGCCTGGAGCCTGTTCAGATTCTGTGTCTCTGTCTCTCTCTCCCCCACCTCCCCTGCTCACACTCTGTCTCTCTGTCTCAAAGGTAAACATTAAAAAATTTTTTTTCAAGATATTTTAGATATTAAGGATTTTTAATTTTATGTTGTCTATGACAACATAAGTGAATGTGTATAAAGATTTAAGGGAAAGAGAAGAATGTAAACTATTAGATATATGGATTTACAATGATAAAATGTATATATCCAAAAAAATACTGAATGTGATTTTAGAATATTATAAGTAAATGAAGTCTAATATTTATTACAGTATATTTATTTTTTTAATGTTTATTTTTTGAGAGAGAGAGACAGACAGACACAGAGCTCTGAGCTGTCAGCACAGAGACTGACGTGGGGCTCAAACTCATGAACCATGAGATTATGACATGAAGTAAGTAAGATGCTTAACAGACTGAGCCACCCAGGCACCCCTTCATTACACTATTTTTAAAATGTATTACTGCTTAAATTTATTTTAAAAATCAGTTATGTAACACTTGCTCTTTTTTTTTTAAACTGAAGTATAGATGACACAGAATATTAATTAGTTTCAGGTGTATGACACAGTGATTCAACAATTCCATACATTAGGCCCTACTCACCATGGCAAGTGTAGTTACCATCTGTTATCCTACAATGTTATTACATTGTATGTACCATCTGTTATCATACAATGTTATTACAATATTAATTGCATCTTAGGGATTGGGGATTCCCAAGGTAAAACCAATCAAGTTAGAACTGTCCAAGACATTTTTGCTTGCTTACAATTTTTAAAGAGTACTTAAAAAAAAAAAACAAAAAAAAAAACACGTGCTACTTACAGTATGTAACGATACTCTATGTGGGTTGGAGGTCAGGTGGAGAAGTGGATGGTAAAACCTGATCTAGTGAGAAATTCAGTGCCTGCAGTGTCTACCATAAATCTAACTTGGCAAAAAAGCCCTATGACCACAAATACCTGACTTGCCCTGATCAGAGTTTCATCTCGAAAGAGGCAGGGGAAGTGAAGGTGGGCATTTGTACCCTGTTTCCTGTTAGGAGGAAATGCGAAGACTCTCCACTGCCCTGGAGTTTGAGAACAGGATGGAAGAACAGCCTTGCCTGACACGTGCACTTGGCCAGGGCTGACAAATCTATGACCCAGTGGCTGCCACATTCTTTCTCTTTGAGGAGGGGATGCTTGAGGGATTTATAAAATATTCATTTCTTCTGTAACCTGATTTATGATCCGTGAACAGATATACCACCAGAAAGGCCTCCAAAGTCAAATAAGTTTCAGAAAACTCCCTCTGGGAGTTTCACAATGTACATTAGACCATTAAAAAGAAGTCCACCAGTAAAGAAACTTATTTAATTCAGGAATCATTTTGTATGGATGTGTAAGAAACACAATTAACCTCCCAGGGAAGTGGTGGTCCTCTCACGAAGGATGCTGTATGCAACAACCCTTCTTAAACTGGTGTTGAGGAAGAACCATGTTCGGGGAAAGCTAACAGGTGTGTCTCCCCGTAAGATTTCATATCTCCCATGAATTTTGTCCCAAGTTGCACATCTTCCCTTTTTCTAAGTTTTCTCAACCTTTCATATTAAATCTTTTCTTTGAGCAATTTCCTCCCCGATAACAAAATTTAGGAAACACTGTCCTAATGTAACTGATTGTGGCCTTAGAGTAGAATGCACGCTCAGGACATCATGTGTTAGCTCAGGGCATGGACGATGAGTCTCCACAGTGCCCTCATCTGCTTTAGCAAAAGCTTTGTTCCTCCATTAAGAGCAGGAACCATTTCCCTTTCAGCTGGTGAGGACTAATATCATGCTTTCCATTTTGCATTGGCCATCAAAATGCACAAAGCCCAACTTAGAACTTCAACTATGGCAACTGAGGGATCTCACAGCCTGTAGATCTGCCTCTGTTTTTATCTTCTAACTTTTGGAGTCTATTCTATTTTCTTACACATTTCCCCTGTTCCCGCAGATATGTTATGCATGTGTGGCAAATTAATATATATTATACAAATTAATTAAATTACATGAAAAAGTCAGTCTAATATTAACTTCATTTTCTTTTATTTTGACAGAGTATGAGGCTGGTAGAAAAGAAAAATGTGGTAAATAGAATGTGGCCAGATTTCAGCGAGCATATGTCAGGGTCTTTCACCATATCCTTGTGAACAAAATGGGGAAGAGAAATAGGTCAGTTAGGTGGATTTGTTTTGTTTTTGTTTTTTGTTTTTTTTTTGATTAAAGGACAAGGCAACTACTAACCTGTAAGGAAGTTTCTGCCTGAAAGACTCTTGGGAGCTTTTCCCTCTGTGCTCCCAGTCTATCTTGTTCATATTTCATTATCTGGCAAAATTGTACTCTATGTATCTGTTTTCCTAGGCTGTGAGCTCAAGATTCTTCTTTCAGCTTTAATTCCTCAGTGACAAGGACGGTGCAAATGAATGTGCTAAATAAACATCTGGCACATGGATTTTTTAGTGAATGCTAAAAGGCTGTCTTTGATATCAGATAAAGGGTTAATATCCAGAATCTATAAGGAACTCATCAAACTACACGCCCGAAACACAAACAACCCAGTGAAGAAATGGGCAGAAGATATGAACAGACACTTCTCCAAAGAGGACATCCAGATGGCCAACAGACACATGAAACGATGTTCAGCATCCCTCCTCATCAGGGAAATACAAATCAAAACCACACTGAGATACCACCTCACACCAGTCAGAGTGGCTAAAATGAGCACATCAGAGAACTCTAGATGCTGGCGAGGATGTGGAGAAACGGGCACCCTCCTACACTGTTGGTGGGAATGTAAACTGGTATAGCCCATCTGGAAAACAGTGTGGAGGTTCCTCAGGAAACTAACAATAGAACTCCCCTATGACCCAGCAATAGCACTGCTAGGAATTTACCCAAGGGATACAGAAATGCTGAGGCATAGGAGCACATGTACCCCAATGTTCATAGCAGCACTCTCCACAATAGCTAAAACATGGAAAGAGCCTAAGTGTCCATCAACAGATGAATGGATCAAGAAGATGTGGTTTATCTATACCATGGAATACTACATGGCAATGAGAAACAATGAAATCTGGCCATGTGTAGCAACATGGATGGACCTTGAGGGTGTTATGCTGAGCGAAATAAGTCAGGCAGAGAAGGACAAATATCATATGTTTGCACGTATAGGAGGATTAGGAGGAACTTGACGGAGGAACAAGGGGGAGAAGAAGGGCGGAAATGGTGGGGGAAAGGGAGAGAGGCAAACCATGAGAGACTCTTGAATGCTGACAAAAACTGAGGACTGATGGATGTGGGGGGGAGGGGGGATGGGCATGGAGGAGGACACTTGTGGGGATGAGCACTGAGTGTTATGTGGAAACTAATTTGACAATAAACTATTAAAAAAAAAAAGTATAATCCCAAAAAAAAAAAAAAAATTAAAGGCTGTCTTTGGCTCTGTCCAGTTCATCATTTTTAGCAATAACTCAGATGAATTTTAGAGGTAACAAGAGTGGAGAAACAGAACTACGTCGGAAGAACGAACTCAAAAATATACGGGAAGCTTGGAATGAAGAGCCAAATTTAGTAAGATGATGCAGTTAAACAATAAGGTCCTGTATTTGGGGCCCCCAAATAATTACAGAGGGACAGGTTGAAATTTTGGTCATGGGGTTTTCCTAAGTTTTTGTGAGTCCTGTGAGAATGTGAGCTAAAAATAAAACAAATGTAATCATAAACTGCATTAGCCAAAGTGTAGTATCTAGAAAAAGAAAGGTTGTAGGTCTGTACTAAATAAATACACAAAATATTATATGGTCAATTCTGAGCACAGTATTTAAAGAGGGACACTGGAAAAAAAAAAGAGGTAAAGTGAAAGATGTTGAGGAGACTTAAAAACACTGTCAGACAGCACTCTGGTGCAACAGGAGAGCTCCCTCAAAGGCACATGAGAAGAATTCAAATCGTTAGATAAAACCCTGAAGCTGGAGAAGTAAATTATAATTAATTATACAAAAACCCTTTTAGGCTTATTGTGAGAAAGAACTTACCAACAGTAAGTAGACTGTCAGGAGTGATCTCGTACCGTGTCAGGCCTTAACTTGTAAGGGAGACTCAATCATAAGCTCGGTGGTTTCTCTACAGGATCTGTCCTTAGTGCAGCCGCACACACAGGAGAAGCCTTTTCCAAGGCTACTAGGTGTACAGGATGTACACGGGTTGGTCTACTTTCCTGTCCTTCATTCCACATCACAATCACTTTGAGGCTGCGTTGCTAAAAATAGCTCATCACAGTCATAGCTAACCTAAGATAAAACTTAATGTCCTTCTGGAGTGGTAGAGACAGAGTGAATGGGACCTGGAGCTGAAAGACTTTCTTCTTCTTTTTGGCTAATGGAGGCACTTTTGTCTAAAAAAAACTTTCTTTGTATTTTACTCACCTCAAATAATGCCTACAGACACGGGTAGAGTTAGATTGATTAGGGACCTTCCTAGTCTGAGCGATGGCAGCTAAATTACACCTTTTTTTTTTGGAAAGCAACTTTTGGAGGAAGCCACCTGTTTATTCTGGAATGTTTATTACAATAGTTCATCCCGTCCCAAGTGCTCACGTTCAGCGGGAGGGCACCCGTCCACGGTGCGGATGCCACCATGCCGACTCGGACATGTTCCCATGTTCACGCCATGCTCTGCTCCATCACAATTTCTCTGCACCATCACTAACTTTTTCCTGTCAGCTTCTTTCTTTCAAGCTATGAGAATGTGCTCTTGTCACCATGTCCCTCTCCATCTTTTGCTTTACAAAAAAACTCCTTTGACATGTCCATTTTTGCTCTCACATTATAATCTCTTGTTCTCTCTTGAAACCTACTGAAAATACAATGTTTACCTCATGCACGCCACCCAAAGTCCTTGTATTAATGTTATTAAGATCAGTAAAGACCTCCACGTTACTAAATCCCATGGTGAATCCTCAGTTCTCCTATTTCCTGACCAATTAGCAGTTGATTCCTGCCTCCTCCTTGAAACACTCCCCTGGCTTCCAGGAGCCCACCCTCCCCTGGCTTGCTTCTACTTCACTGGCTGCTCCTTTTTGGTTTCATTTGTTGGTTCCCCCTCATTTTCTGAATACTTGAAACATTGGAGTGTGTCGGGAATTAGTCCTTGGACTTCCTCCCTATTCGTCTACACTCCCTTGGTCTCAGAGCTTTGGCTGCCATTTGTGTGTCCACCACTTTCACAGTCCTACCTCCAGCCTGGGTCTCGTGCCTGAGCTCCAGACTCATATGTCCACTTGCCTCTTCAGTTTCTCCATTTGGATATTTATCAGTCACCTCAAATTTAACAGGTTCAGGACAGAACTCCTGATATTCCTTCCCAACCTGCTCCTCTCGGTCTTCCCCAGATCAGCAAAGGGAAATTCTATCCTTCAAGTCGTTCAGGCCAACCCAATGGACTTATTCTGAATACTTTTCTCTCTCTTATATGGCGCACTCAATTCATCAGCAATTCCATTCTACTTTGAAAATCTGTCTAGAATCTGACCACTTCTTACCACCTCAACACCACCAAACTGGTGCCGGCCCCTGTATCACCCGTCTGGGTTATGACAATATCCTGCTGGTCTCCTTGCTCCCGCCTTTGCTACCATTCCCTCAGTCTATTCTCCACACGTTACTGTGCCAAAGTGGTCCTGTTAAGTAAGTCAGAGCACATCACTCTTCTGCTCAAACCTTCAATGTCTGCTGATCTTATTCAGCACAAAACCTAGTTTTTACAAGGGCCAATTAAACCCTACATGATCTGGCCCTCTGGGCATGTGTGCTTGTACACTCATATACACAGACACCCCGATACTTCTGGGACATCATCTCCTACTACTTTTTCTGACTCCTCACTCTGCTACATACCCACTGACTTTTCCCCAATAATCAAGGCCCAATGTATCTTTTCCAGAATGCTCTTCCCCTGGATGACTGCTCAGCTCACTTCATTTCCCTCAGTCCTTTAAACAAATGCCATCTGCTCAGTAAAGCCTTTCCCAGCTATCCCATCTAGAACTGCAACCTCCAATAGTCCCTTATTGTCTCTATAGATTTATTTTTCTTGTGTATCCATCTCCCTTACTAGAACGAAAGCTCCTTGCATTTTGTCTGGTTTGTTCACTAATGTATTCCCAGGACCTAGAGTACTACTTAGCACACAGCAGGTCCATAAGAAATGACTGATTGATTGGGTTAATTTGACTGGGCCACAGATGCTCCTGGGGGCTCAGCGGACCCCTTTCAGTAATGCTTTAACAAGGAAATTATGTGAATAATTTTCTCTAGTTCTTATCGTTGTGAAGCATGGTATTTATGCATACATACATCAGAGCCCCTTTTCCAATTAAACTTTTCACATGACTTACTTCTGTGTTAACAATAATCTTTTCTTTCATCACACTAGACTGTGTGGTGATGAACCGTTGTGAGGAAAGAAAATACTGGAATTGGTCAGAAAAGTGTACTGAAAAACTTGATGACATGGCTGACATATTATATGATCTTGTAGAAAGATGGAGTGCCAACATACTGGGGATTAAATCTGGCTGGTAGTGTTAGGGCCTTTAGGCAGAGGGGCGTGCTCTGAGTCAAAGCACTTTTACCTATCAGGCACAGGTGACAGATTAAAACTACTATAGCTGAAAGGCATGTACATTAAAAAAATTTTTTTTAATTTTTTTAAGTTTACTTATTTATTTTGAGAGAGAGGAGGAGAGAGAGAATCCTGAGCAGGCTCTGCACTGTCCCAATGTAGGGCTTATACTCATGAACCATGAGATCATGATCTGAGCTGAAACCAAGACTTGGGATGCTTAACTGACTCAGTCACCCAAGCGCCCCAGCATATTTATTTTTAATAAAAAGATGATATTTTTACTTTCACAATGCAAAAAAATAAAATAGAAATTTTCATAATATATCTCATGCCACCAGGTCAAATTTCTGACCCAAGTTCTAAGTGATGTAATTTAGACTCTGGCTATTTATAGACAGGGAGGCTATGAATCAAATAATAAAATGATTGTAAGTCAATAAAAATGATTATCCTAATAATAGATCTAATACTTTCGACAGCTTCCTATATGCCACTTAAGACATACAGTACATCACAGCAACTCTATGGGGGTGTCACTCTACAGAGGGGGAGACTGAGAGATACACAGGTAACTTACCCAAAGTCACGCTGTTAGTAAGTGGTAGAGACAAGTCTGGAACCTTAAAAACAGTATGATTCCACAGATCTTGCTCTTGACTACTATGCCCTGTTTTCTCATTTTAGTGGCACTAACATCCATGGGAGCATTCTGGGATTCATACATCCAAAAATATTAAATGAGGCTCAGGATATTTCAGGACCTTTAAAATCTAAATATCCTAAGCAAAATCACCAATAGTAAAAACTCTAGGAAAACAATAAAACCCATCAATTGTATAAGAGAAGCTGGCTTCATTTTATCTATAGTATTGGGCTGACCAAAATGTTAATCACTGACGACTTCTGCTTTTAAATTATAATATCCAAACATTACTTAGAAATAAAAATTGAAAAGCTCCTGGCATACATTAAAACACCACCACCACCACAACTAGCTGGCAAGGCTATCAGAGTAAAAATGGTACTGTGATGCAAAAAAGTTCTCGTATAAACACAGATATATTGGGTAAAATACAACAAAAAATATTTGTAATGCATATGGAAATCTCGAGAAAAGAGGAAAATCCTGACTACCAGAACAAACAGGGTTTTAAAAGAATAGCAAGAGCTACAACTATTAAGGGGAGGAATTAAGCACCGTTGAAGAGAGAACAGGGGCAAAGGGATGTCCAGAAAAGCGCCACAGGGAACTGGAGACTTGGGAAGAGGCAATATTCTAAGAGACAATAGCTGAGAATTTTCCATAACTGAGTAAAGGTATGAACCCATAGATTTAATACGCACAGTAAGTCCAAAGCAGGAAAAAATAAAACTCCACATGTAGACACATCCAGGGAAACTGTGAGACGAACACACAGACACACACACAATCTTCCACAGAAACCAAAAAGAAAAGACAGATTCCCTACAAAGAGCAATCAGCAGATGTCTCAAGACCAGCAAAAAAGGTCAGATTACAGGAAAATAATATCTTCAAACTGCTGAAGTGGAAGAACGATCGTCCTAGAATTCATTAAGCACGTAAGCTGGAATTCAAGAGCAGGGGCTGAGATAAGAACATCTGCAGATAAAGGCTCGGAGCTGACATGTTTGTGAGAGTAACAAATACTAACGTATGTATGTTAGAAACATGGACACACTGTTTCTGTATTATTTTCTGTTCTTTTTTTGGCATTTGGAAATTTTTAAGGATTAAACATGCAAAAGATTTAGAATAACCAATTAACAAGTAAAAATATTAACCACCTTGAAAATAAAATCATATGGAGCAAAATGAGCTCATTCCTTTGGTAAAGATTTAAGAACTGGTAATGGCTAGTATTGGCACAGGTGGGAGGCCTCCACTCTTGTACGGTGCTGGTAAGGATGTATAATTGCTACAACCTTTTTGGAGAACAATCTGACAACACATACATAAGCCTTAACATTCTGCATATGCTTTTAATCAGCGATTCTATTTCTAGGGAATTTAACCTAAGGAAATTACTGGAAATAGGTACAGATCTACCATATCACAAGATGTTTATTATAACACTGTTGTTTAAAAGAGCAAAAATATTCCTGACTGGTTAAATAAATGATGGTATGTCCATACAACAATTACTATATTTTCACAAAAATAAAATGGGCTGAAGTTATTAAATGTGATATAAAATAGAGGAACATTTAGTGACAAGAAAAAACGTTCACATTTTATTGAGTAAAAACAATCAGATTACAAAACAAAGAGACCATGATCTCAATTGTTTAAAAAAGTCCTCTGTATAAAGACTCTGTATAAAGTCTATATATCACATTATTAAGAGCTACCTAGGTGGTGAGATTATCATGATTTTCTTGATTTCTCAGTATTTTCTATATTTTCTAAAATGAGCATGATTGTTTTATAATAATGATTTTTCTTTTGTATTATGGGAAAAAGTTTTGGTCCATGTGATATAAAAAGTTGTTGCTTTGAATCTCCATCTCTCTATAAAATACAAAAACATTAGAATCTCCAGATGCTAGGTTGGCTAAATCTAATAATGGGAGAGGAGTTTACTTAGCATTTTTTAATAATTAACTCAAGGAACTAACAGTATCATTTTGCTACACATTAAGAGTGAACTCCCGAAACAAGTTACATAGGCCCAGGTCTCTCTATAGGAAGGTGAAAAACAGGTTATGACCAGCAAAAGGAATATTCACATAATATATATTGTTTCTGTTTTCCCACCTCCCAAATCTCCTGAATTGTTACACATTGACATCACCCGCACCCAAATTATAATAATATACTAGCAAAAGGAATTTGTGTTTGCTATTTAAGACTTTTCGGAAAACTGCTGGAGAGACAGATGTTTTCCTGTGTAAGTGACCCTATCTGGCACCAATGGAAGCCTATGCCTTCCAAGGACAATATCTTAGTTTTGGATACATGTAATAAAGAGCTACAAATCAATTCGTTTATTGTTCACTTGGAGATATATTACTTTTTATTTCTGATAATTCCAGTCTGAAGATGCCTCCAAATTATTGCCTCCCCTTCCCCCACTTCCTTTGCTGTGAAGATGACATTTTTATAACTATGTGAAGAGCTATCTGTAACCAGCTGGAAGCCACACGCATTAAGCCTTCCCTCTGTTCATTCTGCACTGGCACACTAAATATGCTGGCTTCCTCATTTACTTGACATGTACTTAAGATAAACTTAGCTAAAAAGTTTTGTTTTAATAAACCTAAACAGTCACCTTTGACCTACAGGCTACATCCTTCTAGCTGGTCTTTTTTCTTCCACACATTTCTTTTGAAGGATTCTTCCAGCATTTTAATTTTATTTTTTAAAATTCTTTTATTATTTTTATATTATTATTATTATTATTAAGAAAGAGAAAGTATGAACAGGGGAGGGGCAGAGAGGGAGAGAGAGAATCCCAAGCAGGCTCTGCGTTATCAGTGCAGAGCCCGACGTGGGAGTTGAACTCATGAACCATGAGATCATGACTTGAGCTGAAATCAAGAGTCAGATGTTTAACTGACTGAGCCACCCAAGCGCCCCATTTCCGGCATTTTTAAAACTGCAAATTGGGTTTTGTAATCTCTCTTGCTTAAACTCCTTGCTTCTACAATAAAATCCAAAATCCTTACTGTGTCTTACAAAGCCCTGATGGATACAGCCTCTCCCTCTCTGGTTGATGCCATCTCCAGCTGCACTAACATTTCAGCTCAAGCCTGTGCCCCTCATTCCAGGTCCTTGCAAACATGGTTTGCTCTCCCTGAATTGTTCTTCTATCTTAGAGCTCAGTTAATACTTACTCACCTTTCAGGTCTCAGCTCAAATGTCACTTCTTCAGGGAGGTCTGCCCTGACCATCCTCATTAGATCAGTTTCCTCTGGTTTATGCATATACAACAGCTCCCTGTTCCTCTATTTTTATCATTTAATTTATAATTGATAAAATTTCTAATTTACTTGTATAAGTTATATATCAATGGCTAGTTTTTGCCAGCAAACTGTAAATCCATGAAGGCAGGGTCTAGGTCTGTCTTGTTTACCACTGTCACATCAGTCCTGAATTGGCACAATTCTTGACTCAATGTGTGTACTGAGATGATTTATGGAGGACATGATTAATTTAACTGACAGAAGGGTAAATGAATGTTTCCTGACATGCTTTCTTCTTAAATTCCATAAGAAGTGGAGAAAGTAACAACTTAGAAATTAACAATAATTCACACTTTACGCTGCTGTAGAACTATGAGAACAAGCTCACGTTCTTAAGAGGCAAAGATCTATGAAGAACTAATTGCTTAAAATCTTGGCTCTTATTGCTGGGCAAGTCACTTAATATCTGAGTCTAATCTTATTATAAACATTTTTTATTATTTCATTCATTTTTAGAGAGAGCATAAGTGGGGCAGAGGGGTAAAGGGAGACAGACTCTTAAGCATGCTCCACGCTCAGTGTAGAGCCTCATGTGGGGCTCAATCTCATGACCTTAGGATCATGGCCTGAGCTGAAATCAAGAGTCAAATGACTTAGTCATCCAGGTGCCCCAAGATTTTTTTATTTTTAAGTAATCTCTACAATCAACATGGGGCTTGAACTCAAACTCTTGAGATCAAAAGTCACACACTCCACCGACTAAGCCAGCCAGGTGCCCCTAAACTTCCTCATTTGTAAAACAGAGTAACACGAGTCCTTCCTGCCTCCTATAATTATTGTGAGGATTAAATAAGGCATGAAAAAGAACGGCAAAGTATAAAACTCTAAATAAATGTTTATCTAGTATGGTTGTTATCGAGTAAATGAAGCAATGGAAAAGGTGTATACTTGGGGAAAATTGATTACTTTAAGCTTTTCACTTGTTTTTTGTTATATGAATATAAATACAGACAAGATGAAAAGATTCAGAATGAAAATGTTTATAGAGAAACCAGAATCAAGTAACGAGTTTCCTAAAGTTTGCTATGGCTTAACATTCTTTTAGGGAACAAAGAAAAGAATGACTTTTTTTTTCCTTTCCTTTATCTTTCTTTTTTTTTTTTTGTTTGAGAAATATTTTTCTAGTGCTAGGGAAATCAACTGCCAAATGGAATAAATCCTATCCAGCTAAAAGCTCTAGATAATAATAATGAGGAGGAAACGATAATAGCGAGTGCTTACTGACTTATATATAGCCAGGGACCTCTTCTATACATACATATGTAAACATACTTTTAATTCTCTTAATAACTGTCTTAGTAGACTGCAGATAGGGAGACAAGACACAAGATTATTAGATAATTTGTCCAAGATCACACACCAGCTATATGGCCAAACAGGGATTTAAATGCAGGCAGTCTGGCCCCAGAGTCTACAATGATCTCTTCTTAATGCCGTACTTTAAATTCTGCTTCCATTCAGCTTGCTTTTTATTTCTCAGATTCTCCACACCCACAAAACTGGTCAGTTAAATATTCATCTGCCAAGTTCAAAGAAAGCAAGTTCCAAAACTGAGGAGCAGAAATGTAGCAAGTGAAGGCTTTATGGCTTCCTTATCATAATAGATAGTCAAAATACACATATTTCAGTTATATACACTGACCAGGATATGATCCACTCGGTCTCTTTTCTTTCTTCCAAATTTCATCATTTTCTGCCAATCTGTTTTGTGGTTTGTCTCCTTTTTAAGACTAAACAACTTGAGCACTTCGGTGGCTATGAAGTTCTGTGAAAATAAGAGGAAGGAATGAAACAAACCAAGTTTCTGAGAGTCAGTGCTTATAATGCAGGTGCATGTTAAGAACATAGCATTTATAAGAAAAGACCATACAAATTTCTTCCACTTACAGTTCCACTTAGCAATTTGAAGACAAAAGCATTCCAAATGCTCTGACTTTGTTCACTTGAAGAATTTTTGTTTTTACACAACATACAAAACTAAAACCCACTGATGAATCTGCAAAGAAAAATCACTTCAGAGTCCCCTCTATCCATAAACCACCATCGGCTAACTTCACGCAGGCAAAACTATTAGAGAAAGCATAAAATAAATCTCTGCAGCTGCAGAATCCCACACAAAGGCTGGAAGCAATACATGGGAGCAAAGCGCAAGCTTTGGCTGGGATAATTTGTTTTGAAGCATCATGACTGAATATGTTGAACTGTAAAAATATTAATCAACACTTCAATATAAAAAGCATGATAATTTTACTAACAATATTTAAACTATCATCCTTAAAAACACTTTACTATTTCAATATTAAAACTGCTGGGCAGCATCACTGTGTGTTATATTGATATATGCATTCTGATGATTGTTGATATGTATTATGTATCCTATCTTTTTAAATATTTTTTTATTTGAGAGAGAGAGAGAGAGAGGGAGCATGTGTGGGGAAGAGGGGCAGAAGGAAAGAGAGAATCTTAAGCAGGCTTCACACAGAGCTCGATCCCACAACACTGGGATCATGACCTGAGCCGAAATCAAGAGTTGGACACTCAACTGCTGGAGCCACCCAGGTGTCCAATTATGTATCTTATATTAGTTCAGCTTATTTTTTCCTTGTTATTAATAAAACAATTGATTTTTACAACTTTTTATGGTTGTTCTGTTAACAAAAAAAAGTTCTTAATGGGGGGAAAGAGACACATTTATGAATCAAAATCATTTAAGAAGATTCCCAAACTACCAATGTGCCCCAAACTACACCATTCCACACCCATTTTCTCTTTCAAGGATGTATCAACATTGGAGCACTGAAAGAAATGGAATACTCTTGCATTTTGAAAAAGCTCCCCAGGCAATTCTGATACTTTATTCCTCAAAGCTGAAAATCATTTTAAAAGTTTTCTTTTTTTCCTAGTGAGTCAAAATTAATCTTTGAGGGGCGTCTGGGTGGCTTGGTCGGTTAAGCATCCGACTTGGACTCAGGTCATGATCTCACAGTTCGTGGGTTCAAGCTCCACATCGGGCTCTGTCCTGACAGCTCAGAGCCTGGAGCCTGTTTCAGATTCTGTTTTTCCCTCTCTCTATGCCCCTCTCCTACTCACACTCTGTCTCTCTCTCAAAAATAAAGACATAAAAATTTTTTTAAATAAAAAAAATTAATTTTGAAAGCTTTTCTTTTTCCTACTTTAATTTAAGCAGGGGTCAGCCAACTTCTGTAAAGGGCCAGACTGTAAATATTTTAGGCTTCATGGGCCATATGGTCTCTGTCATAACTACCAAAGTCTGCTGTTGTAGCAGGAAAGCAGCCAGAGACAACAGTTAAACAAATGGGTGTGGCTGTGGCCCAGGTGACACCTTCACTTATAAGAACAGGTGGTAGGCTGGATGGGGCCTGTGGGCCAGCATTTGCCTAACTTCAATGTAAGCATACATGACACCTCCTAAATATCTGCTGGTGTTCTACGAGTGCAAAATATTTTCAAAAGCTTTCTACAGTTAAGTAATCCTGTATTTGTACGTTTGAAAGTCACTAGGAGAGTAGATCTTAAAATTTTTTCATCACACAAAACAATTTGTAACCATATGTAATGATGGATGCTAACTAGATTTGTTGTGCTGATCTTTTTTTAATAATATAGACAAATAATCGAATCATTATGTTGTATACCCGAAACTAATATAATGTTAATTATATCTCAATAAAAAAAGACTAAATTGCTTAGGCAATGCCTCCACATGACATACCAAAATAATGTCGATGTTCTTTACTGTGTTTTAGCAGTCTACATACACTCCTGGATGATGTAAGAAAATACACCAGTAAGAGGAGTACAGGTGACCCTTGAACAACATGGGTTTGAACTGTGTTGACCCTCTTATACACAGATGTTTTTTCAAGAAATACATAACAGTACCATAAATGTATTTTCTCTTCCTTAAGATTTTCTTAGTGACATTTCTTTCCTCTAGCTTACTGTATTATAATAATATAGCATATAAAACATGTGACATAAAAAACATGTGTTAACTGTTTATGTTATCAGTAAGGTTTATGGTAGGCTATTAATAGTTAATAATTTTCAATGGAGTAGGGGGGTGGCAGCTCTAACCCCCAACGATGTTCAAGGATCAACTGTAGTTGGAGGTATGCTATGGGGGAGGATGTAGGGGGCGGCTTTCTGTGATCAAATAAGTCTGGAAAACACAACTCCAGAGAGTGCTCCTCAGCGTAGGTTTTAGGGTCAACAGCGTCCACATCACTTGGGAGTCTGTTAGAAATGCAGAATCTCAGGTTCTACTCCTGACCTGCTGAGTAAGAATCTCCATTTTAACCAAATCCCCAATGATTCATATGCACAATCCAGCTCGAGAGGCACTGCGCTGGAAATGTAACCTTTGCTATATTAAAGAAACATGTGAACAGGCAGAGATTTCCATCAATGTGACTTGAAAGTTTTGCTGGGAGTCACTGTAGCTTCAGGGCACTTTATCTTTTCAGGGGCTTCTTAGATAACAAATATTTTTTATATATCATGTTACTATCCCACATATTTTAAAACATTACTAATTTGAGACCTCCACAATCAAAGACGAAAAGGTAACACCTGTCTAGGGCTGGCATATTTTATATAAGCCATGTTTTCAGGTGTACTTCTAGAATACTATACCATGATCTCTAAATTGCCAAAAATTTACCTGAAATTCCAATGAAGTGCAATAATATATCTCCCAGAGTATTTCTTAATTTTTTCTTAAATACTATAAATTATGTATACATAGAAAATGTTAAAAGTTATGCTTTGCAATAACTTGAGGATTCAGGACTCCCTCTCACCCCATCCCTCCACTGCTCATGGACTTCATCAATCAACAAACATATACTGAAAGCCCGCTATGTGAAAGTGGGTATTTCCTTCTTGAGAACAGAAGGAGAATAATACAGAAGAGTACTAGCTTTTATGACATTTACAGATCTGCATAAATGAACAGGAAGTCAAAAAAAGGGATACTCTCTAGTTTGCAGTTTACCTTGATCTCATCAAGGTTATTTGGGTTTTTCACTCGTCGGAAATAACTGGAATTGATTCTACATGGCTTCATCCAGACGGGTTGATTCAAGTTGGGATCCTCTGCGAATATTTCCTCAAAAATCTCTTTTGTTAAATCAAAAACCGCCTTGACAGAGAAAAATGAAACAAAAATAAAATGGCTAAGAATCCAAATTTCAAACAGACATTAGTTTAAAAATTAAAATTATCCCTCCAGGTTACATACCTGTTTGTAGACTCTTTTACTAGTGCTTTCTAAATCTAGACCCTTACTGGCACAGCCAAGCAGTTTTGTAGGAACACTGATGCTGTGAAGATCATGACCTAATTCTTTCCATTTCCAGAGTTCTTCTGCTGCATTATGTACAAGAGTTTCTACTTCTTCTGTGGTATGTGGGACTGTCAACAGTGTCTCACATGGCTTTTGGGGAGCTCTTTTAGGTTCTGCCATTAGAGGTACAATTGTTTCTTCTGCCTTGTTTTTGGAGATCTTGTGAGAAGAGCTCAAACCAAAGTCTTCATCAAACCAGTCTTGATCATCTCCTAACACGCTCAGGAACTCCCGGCTGATCTCAAGTTCAGCAAGTCTTTTAGCGAGTTCCTCTTGTCCACTGGCACCAAATACTGGACTCTCCTACAGAAATGGAACCATTCAAACAGAGCACCGTTTAGCGACCTCAGATCATTCATCTGGGTGTTGGGGGGGTTTTTTGTTTTTAAAGACAAAGCAAATATATTATTTGTATATTACTATTTCTCTAGAAGCAAAACAAAAATAACATGGTGGCTACTAATAATTTAAGGAGAAAGTATCCTGTTTCCCATAATTCTGCTTACATAAACCTTATAACTGAATTTTCATAACTGCTTATTGATTAGTTGCTTTTTCTTTTTGAATCACCATTATTTTGTTTCTGAAGGACTCTCGCGTGTCTGGGATATGGAAACAGTATATGAAATTTCTCACCTTTAGTGATTATCTAGCTCAAGTTACTCAAAATCATTATTTTTGTTCAACTGGTCATGGGCAACCTGAATAAGTTAATGGTCTGAGTATACGTCATAGTGGATATATTTCTGTTTTGCCAGAATCAACATCACAACTGGAAATATCTGCAAGGTAACTATGACTGAGTTAACAGGTGGACACATAATTTCACAGGCAAAAAAGAACTGGGTTGAGAACCACTGGAAAGCTCTGTGAAATAAATCTGTTCAGTGGATCTGGAAGGGAATCTAACCTCCGGACAGCACACAGGGGTCACCAATCCAGCATATAACTGCCAGTGTTTGTTACAATCCTATAGTGACCACTCATGACATAACAGAAGACCATCATACTTCAGAAAAACAGCTACAAGGCCTTTAAAAACCAGTACAGTGATCTTTATCTAATAAATAACATGTCACAAAAAACCTACTGAGGAGCTACAGAGTTAAAATGTACTACAAAAGGTAAGGGAAATTGACATTCTTTCTAGATAAAATACTTACAGGCCTGGGACATATATCTGGTGAAGAAATCTCCTCTTTTTCATCTTCTAGTTCAGACCTTAAGAAGCAATCCGGAACACTTGATGACTGTTCCTCAAGATTCTGGGATAGGCCTTGGGGTGGCACACTCTTTTGATCATCATCATGAAGCCCTTGATTGCTAAGCTGGATCTTCTCATTCCTAGCTTTTTTTATTTCTTGTAGTTGATTGACTGTGTCTTTCACAAAGACTGTTAGCAAACTGTCTGTCAGTAAGCTGACTTTTTCTAGCTGCTGCTTTGACTTTTCCTCATTTAGTGAGGACCTCAGCTGGGCTTCCAGTTGGTTCTTTTCTCTTGTTAAAAGATCGAGAAGTGGAGTAGAGAGCTTCTCTGACACCTCGGGATGTAGGTTCTCTTCCTTTTCTGTCAACTGCTGCTGTTGCTGCTTTAATTCTTCAGAAAAGGCATTGTCTAAAGCATCACCTTCTACAGCAGTAGAAACCTCTTCTATGGCACCAGAAACCAGGTCTTTGTTTTCCTTTGAAGAGATCAGTGAATCCACTGAAGACTGCTGGTGAACATGGGCTTCAAGTACCCCGGAAACGTCCTGTACATTGTCTGTTTCTATTTTAAGGCTTCTATCAAGTGAGGCTTCTATATCATGCATACTAGGTAGAGAGTTCTCATAAAAATATTCAACTGTATCCTTTTCTCTATCAAATTTGGAATCTGCTATATCTTTTTGTTCTTGATTATAGTATTGATATTGTCCATCTGAGTAAGACTCATCTTCATGTATATCTACATAGTCATCAAAGTTTTCTGGAATGTGAGATATTTTTTGAGGAGGAGCAAAAATACCATGTTTCTCTCTGCACACAAAGTATACAATGCCATCATATGTTCCATTGTTATTTCCTTCAGCTTTATCCAACTCCACTCCAGCCCAAAATCCTTTAGCAAAACTGGTCACACCTTTGAATCGAAGAGTTCCTGGTTGAACATTGCCAATCAACACCCTATCGCCAATGTGGAAATCACGTAACTCATCTGCAATGGAAACTGAAACCAAGGGAGGGGGTTCCGTAACTCCCTGCTCATGCTCTACATCACTGCGCTCCTTACTTTTCATAAGCTCAGTAGGGGACTTGAGTTCTAACAGCCTCTCGGAGTGGACACTGCTATGAACAGAAAGGCTTTTCTCACTGAGGCACTCACTGATTTCATCATCGCTGCCCAAGCTAGTGGCTCTACTTGTGGAGTTCTTTGTTGGCTGTGACTTATCTCTGCAAGACTGAGAGCCTTTCCTGAGTGACAACAAAGATGACACCTCTAAGTCATCTTTGTACAATTCAGCTGATATGTCTTTCTTGAAAGAAGACACTTCAAAATCTTCAGAGTATGATGTCTCCTTGGAAGCAAAAAGATGCTCGGACAAAGACAAGTCCCTTTGCTTTATGTTCCTTTGCTCATGAAGGTCTTTTTCTGATTGGGTGTTTGTACTGTGATCGGTATCTTGATCTGACTCTCTCTCTTTCAGCTGTTTTTTATGAAGATTTTCAACAGCTAATCTAACTAAGTCTTTCTGAACATTTACAGAATCTATAGGAAGATCTTTCCTTGAAAGAATTTCAGATGAATCTCCCTGTTCCAGGTCTAGTTTCAGTAAGACACCAGACTCCCTAAACTGTTTTGAATAGGTATCTTCAATCACATGCTCTTCCAACTTTGCATAGTCTACTTCTTGTATCTCTGACTTTTGACTAGCTTCTTCAACCTTGGCATCTGACACATCCAGAATTCTATTAGGCGCATTCAACTCTTTGAGAAGAGATAATGAAGGTACATTTTCTAAAGAATCTCCAGATTCTGCTCTGGTTTTCCTTGATGATCGAATAATTGGGGATGAAGTCTGAAAATGCTCTTCTGTTTGTCTCTCTAATTCAATCACTCTCTTTGCATATGCAGATAAAGACCTTTCTGATACTGATCTCTCAGAACCTGTCAATGCAGCATCTTTAAGGAAAATAAGAAAATCACATCAAAATTATTTAATCACAGTCTTTCAACTGCTGGAACTAAAGGTTAAATAAAAGCCAAATCTTCATGAGGAAAAACTCTGGTCAATCAATATAACCTATTTTGGTGACTATATAAGGTATGTTTTTCCTTTAAGAGAATATATTCTCCCAACAATAACCAGAACATTTAGAATGACTAGAAATTTAAAGTTTGAAATATTTCTTAAGGGTTGTCTGAACTTATAAAGTAAAGAAAAATGGCTCTCTAAGTTTATGGAGACATTGATCTGTGTGATCATCTTCAAATCATGCAAAACCAGGTGGGTATTACATACATATTTCATACAGGAAAACAACGAAGTAGGGACAAATATACTTTGAGATGAATGAATTTTCCTGGGGACTTCAACTAAGCTCTCAAATGCAAACACAAGAAGAAAGATAACTATTTCTGCAAATATAGTATTTTAAGAACTAAAACTGCAAAATAAGAAAAAAAAGATTTGATGAGCTAACAAACCAAGAGAGCGTGAGCAGGGGAGGGTCAGATAGAGAGGGAGACACAGAATCTGAAACAGGCTCCAGGCTCTGAGCTAGCTGTCAGCACAGAGGCCGATGCGGGGCTCAAACCCACGAAGCTTGAGATCATGACCTGAGCCAAAGTCGGACACTTAGCCGACTAAGCCACTCAGGCGCCCCTACACTGTACCATTTTAGATTAATGTCTTTATGCTTCAGTTTTTACCATACATTTGGGACAATAAAGACTTACTCACCGAACTTATATATAACCAATAAATCACTTTATATAAAAGTAACTTAAAATTTCAATAATTATTATCTTTAAGAAGTTCATTTTTTAATTGAAAAGCTGTAGAGGCAAAATTACATAGGCATTTGCATAAATCCATAAGTCTAGTAAATATAGTGTCATTATTTTTCCTAGTTACATACCAACATGTTCAGCAATGGACTCCAAAGACCCTCTGGAACGCTCTGATTCTGTTATTGATTTCCAGTTCTTTGCTGTTTCAGATCTGAAACAAAAAATACAGAGCAGAAATAAATGTACTGCTGATACTTTAATAACTAGTATCAAAAAGCAGTCAACTCTCAGACAACTACTTCTTCACAGGAGGTATTCCAACTGTCACTTTCACCAAGCCTATTTCTGGCCTTCATCACTCTCAGTAGATGATCTTGCCTCTTTTAATGAGAAAAACAGAGGCTATCAGCATGACCTTTCTTACCCTCAGCCTTTCTACCTACAAATATATCTATATTCATAGCTACCCCAACTGCCTTTCCTTCTGTCTGCAGGAAAGAAAAAGGTATATCTTCACACTTATTCAAAGCTGAATGTTTGAACCTGTTTCTGCCTAAAATCTCACACATTTCCACAGACTCACTAATGGTACTCTTCAGTTATACATTCACTTTCTTATAACCTTTAGTCCTTCAACCTGGGGATTTTCCCCCCTTAGCTTATAAGAATGTCATGAGCCTCAAAATTTTACCTCTCAATTCTTCATTCTTCCACCTCCCGGCTGCTGTCCTCTCTTATTCTTTAAGTTAACAGAAAGAGCTACATGTTTCATTTTCTTGCCTTCTAAGTCATAGTATTTGGCTTCCACTTCTCTTTATAATCCCTTCAATGCTATTTTATCACAATTAGTACATGGCTCCCTTTTACTCTCTCTGAATGCTATCTTCTTTGGGTGATGTTGTTATACATACGGTTTCAACCATCATCTTTATGCTCCTTATGCCCATATATATCTTATGTTGACATCTTTCCTGGATAATTCCCCTTAGGTGAACTATAACACCTCAAAATTTGTATTCTAAAACCAAAATCATAAGCTACCCATAAAAGAACATCGGATTTTCCATTCAGGTTAATGGAATGCTGACCCAACCAACTATTTAAGAGAAACTTAGGAGTCATTCTAGATTTCTCGGTTCCCAATCTAGCACTTCAGTGAAGACTACTTCCTAAATATTTTTTTAAAGTAAACTCTATCCCCAATGTGGGCTTGAACTCATAATCCCAAGATCAAGAGTCGCATGTTCTACCGACTGAGCCAGGCAGGCACCCCTGCTTCTTAAATATTTCTTTTTTTTTTTTAATTTAANCCATGGTCCTCAGTTAAGTTCCTCCTAATCCTCCTATATGTGTAAATATTCTAAGTTTATTTCCTATCTCTGTTCTTATTTCCACTGATTATACAAAGCCTGGTCTAGACTCCTGTTCTCCCTGATTCCAAGCTTACTCTTTTCTATCTTTCCTTCATATAGTAGTCAGAAAGAGCTCTCTGAACACAAATGTGATTGTGCCATTCTCTGGTTAAAATCTTCCAAGAGCCTGGTTAATAAAACTGTAAAGCAATCAATAGTATATTATGTAGAAATCTAAAAATAAAATGTATAGTTTTGTAATATAATGGGAAAATGTACATATTACAAAAAGAATAAGAAAACACATAAAATCTAAGCATAGGAAGTCCTAAAAGGAAATATGTCTAATTGTTGATATTTGCAATTTTGGGATAGTTCAGTATATGATTCAAATTTTTCTTCTTTTTACTGCTTCCCTCAATATTCCAATTAAAGTAATAATAGTAACTAAAACACAGTGCTAATTGTATGCTACACTCTGTTCTAAGTTAAGTCTTTTAACTTTCATAACAAGTTAATTAGTGAGGTGTTATTATAGGGATACAAATCCCTATTAACAAAATAAGCACAGAGAGATTAAATAATGTGCCCAACAAAGTTAAATAGCTAGCTGGGACTGAAGCCAGGATTCAAACTGAGGTAATGAGAAATTAATTATCATGAGTCTCTACCATTTTTATAACAGACTTAAAAATCCCCAAATATTTTTTGGAAAAACATTCAAAGGCTTCACATCTTCTGAAAAGTAAAGTAGAAACTATATTATGAATGAATGAGGACAAGGTTTTCACAATTCAGTTTTTATTTTTCTAGTCTTTTCTAACTTTAGCAACATTCTATAATGTTCAGTATCTATGATATGCCAAGCTCCCTGCTGCTTTTGGTCATCCATGAGTGCCCTTCTCTCTGAAATGACCCCTATTTCTCAGTCCCACTGACTGCTTACCCCCTACTCACTGTTCAAAATTTAGTTCATATATTGCAGCCTCACTTTTTTATATACTATCTCTAGGGCTGCTACTCAGAATCTTCTGTATTTGCACTAACTAGCTGTGTAATATTCCATCCCTGGAAAGACCCTTTAAATTTACTGGGCTATTCACCCATTTCTGGACATACAGATATCGCATATTTTCTCAAGCTAGGTTTCCAGGAGTGAAACTGCAGAGTCAAAAGTTACAAGATTATTTTTTACTTCTGAAACACTGGCAAAGTGCTTTGCAAAAGTCTATAGCGATTTATACTGCTGCTCCCAGCAATACTGGAGGACACTATTTTCATTGAACCCACCAGATTTCAGGATTCAAAATATATTTTTAAATCTGTACCTTATGATAAATTCAATGTGTGATTATATCATACACAACAACTTTACTCTAGTGAAAGTAAAAATGTTGGTTAAAATTAACTTCACAGTTACTTAAAATATAGCTTCTTCTAAAAGTCTTATTTTTTAATCTTCTAAAAGCCTTATTTCTTCTCAAGCTTTTCTCAAAGAAGGCAGAATATAGAAAAGTTATCAAAAATTTCTACCTGTGTAGTGGAAGGGGCTTGATCTTGGGTTTTTCAGAAGCTGAGGAGAGCGTTTTAATTTGAGGCTTGGCTGTTGGTGATGTTTCCAAATCTCGGCTAAGCTCCGCTTCAGTTTTCTTAATGAATTCATCATATGACTAAGTTTAGAAAAATCAGAGGAGTCACTATACAGAATATTTAAAAAACTGTTTTAAATTAGAAAATGGTATATTTTATGATAAAATATTCACACAGGAAAGAAGATGTAATAATGTAAAAATCTTTCTCCCAGTATCCGTGTCATTCCCCAGAATGCTATCAACATTTACTTGGAGATCCTTCTTGAAACAGACTATGTATAAGCAAGATATGAAACCACAATCATAATATCAATTAGAAAATGACATAAAGTCTCACTTTACAGAAATTTAATACCTATGAAGCAATAATTTAGGTCCTGCCCCATTAAAAAACTTTAGCTGACTATGCAATTATTCTCTTAAGGGTGTCCTAACACTTCCATATTATTTTTCAGAAGTTTAGCCATTACACAGAGCTCAGTGGCAGCTTCTTGGGAATACAAAAACTTGGAAATACTTGGGAATACAAATCCTGAAAAAGAAGGAAGGTTGTGGATAAAGAGTATGATAGTTCAGAATTACAAAATATGTGATCAGTCATTCTGTAAACACTAATGTGTAATTCTGATTGGGATGAAATCTAAGGGAAGTCCTTTATCTATTACATTTCTTAGTTTTCTGGGTTAAAATCCCTACTTTTATATCTCTGAGACTATACCTGTTTTGTCCAACACTGTATATCCAGTACCTACTCAGTGTCTGGCTCCAAACAGGCTGTCAATTAATATTATAGAATGAATGAATGAACATATGGACACTACTCAGTTGTTACAGATCCCTAAAACCTGAGCTGAAATCCCTACTTTTACAATTTTCACTATCCATATCCTCTGATTTTTCAATGTTTTGGTAAAGTAACTTCTGGTATTAGACACATACCAAAGCTAGATGGTCTAGCTAGCTAGGTCTATATGGGGACTATAATTTCTCATATCTGAAATCTATACTTGGGTGGCACATCCATTAATGGAGAATTTTGAGCAACGCTATTCAATCTAACAGTATTTCATTTAATTTTCAATGGCTCTTCATTACCTTACACTAGTGCTTTTAAATCCTGGGTCCAACCCTAGGCCAATTAATCCCTCAGGGAGGGAGCCTGGATATTTGTGTTTTTCAAAAAACTCCTCAGTTAATTCTAATGTGTGGTTAGGTTGAAGACTACTGACTTGAAGTCCAAACTCATCTATCTGATTCTAAGATCTTGAACATGATCTTTATTTTTGAATTTTGTTTCCCACTACTTTCCAACATAAACTTGCTAGTATGGCCATTCTACCTTAACCATTTCCCTTACTGTGCAAGTTATGGTCCTTGTTGCAATCTCTGTATTGTGTACCTGTGTAAACGTCTATTTTCTCCATATCTGTCAGCAGCTCTATTTTCTTATGTGGAAGATAGTGTAGTATAATGGTAAGGACACAAAATTTAGAATTAGAGATCTATTAAAATCCCAGCTTTACCACTTTTGAGCTGTGTATCCCTGAATAACACTAATCTCCCTGAAACTTAATTTCCTCATCCATAAAACAGTAGACAGTAAAGCCACTGTTGCCTGAGGATAAAATGAAGAATACATGTAAAGTTATTATCTGAGTTCCTGGCATACAAATTGGCACTTACATATTTGATGATTAAATTAATAAATGTAGGAAGACCACCATATTTGGTGTTACCCACAACAAGGACCATTACAAGGACTGGCTAAACAGAACCAAAAGTTTTTTTAACATTTACAGAACCTAGAGTCCTGCAATAAAACCAACTGCCTTGAAAATTTGAAATTTCCTATTACTGGACGTGTTTGGGTAGAAGCTTAATGATCTTCTCTGGTGATGCCATGAGAAGGGATTCTTGTGAGGAGCAGGAAGTTCAGCCTGATTCTATGATGAATGTGGCATTTTAGGAACCCTAGGCTGGCAGAAGGTATGCAAGCATTAGGGAAGCAACCAGAAACAGAGGCATTAAAGAGGCTACACAGAGAGCAGAGACAAGAGGTCGTGAGGCCCCAATCAGTTTGATGGCAGCTGGAATGGAAAAAGACCAGCAAGACTCATAACATAAAACATATCAGTGGGATCTGGTGACCAAAAGGATAAGAGAGAATAAAATGAGGAAGCTATTAAAACCAGGTTTCCAGCTGGGGTAGGATCAGGGAAGGCTGCTAGAGCTTGGGAGAAGAGTCTAGTTTAGAATGATCATTTCTGAGCCATTCAAATAGTACAAAGAGTCATATTAGTAAATAATGTGGCATGAAACATCATTCCGCTCAAAAAACAAATTGTTTTTAAAAAGGCATTAACAAATTCTATAGCTATAATTATTTATCTTTTTTTTATAGAATTATTTATCTAATGATTCTTTGCTTAAGAGGGCACGGATTTCAATCTTTGACATGCCTAATCTTTCTTATTTAAGGAAAAACCTCTCATTTTAATATTTGATTTTAAGAATATTTACTTAATGCTTGATGTTCTAAGATTTATTATTTTAATACTTATTGTTTTAAGCAAGAGTTTGTTTAGATAGCCTCAGATTTTTCTTTAAAAGAGGTTAAAATGTGGCACCAAACTAATACTGAAAAATTCTAAGCCATTACTTTATTAACAACGTTAAAAACATTTTAGGCTTCACATATACATTAGCCTTGATAATGAACCCCCTTCTTATATCTAACCTCTAACTGTTTGATCAGACTGGCTTCTTGCGCTTTCAGTCTTTCCTTCTGCCGTTTTCTCTGCTCCTTCTTCAGCTGGTCCACAACTGATTTTCTTTTCCGCAGCTCATCTTTTAGGGCTCTGATCCTCCCTTCAATGTCACTTTGGTCAGATGTTGTTTCTGAAAAGGAAATAAAATGTTTCATTTTAACTTAAGAATGAAGTTAATACCTACTAATGAAAAGCAGCAAGGTGATACTACACCTAAAGTTAATCTAACATTTAAAATGAAGAAATTTGAGCTTTTGAAAAAAAATCAGTGATCTGCATCTTCCCTTTCCCTGAAGTCTCTACTGGGCGAGGGTCCCTCCTACTTACTTTTACTTTCTAATTGTATTATTTGAAACTGAAAATAAGTCTTAAGTTACACTACCTTGATGAGATAAGCAACAGGAAATTGAGGAACTTGTAGGTTAGGTTAGTGAAATTTGGGCATTGTGAGGAATTATTCCCTGGTGACAAGAAAAACATATTTATCTGTCCTTACCCTTAGCTATTAATAATTTTTAAGTCCTATTAAAACCAAAATGAAACTTTACCACTTTAAACTGATTGTGAATCACCAGCTGATGTCTTAATACCACATAAAAGAGAGAAATTATAAAGAAACATACTCTGCTATAACCTTTCTTTAGAAGCTCTTAAAGTATTTAAAATAACTAAAATGATGCTAGTTAAATCTTATTTTCTTCCCAATAGTTCCCTACACATATATACACACACAAAGTAGACGTCCAGTCATAGCAAAATCATGAAAAAGACATTTCATTATAATAAGTGTCACATACATGCTATCAAAATACTATCATTTAAAGGTGCTGCTTATTTCACTACACACAGAAATTACATAGAATAAAAATGACTATTCCTCACACTTCTTATTAAAATCAAACAATAGTATCATTTCCACACACCAATGTCGAGTGAGACATTTAATAGCCATAGAAATACTATTGTATGTGCACGGCAAAGGAAACAACCCACAAAACTAATAGGCAACCAACGGAATGGGAAAAGATAGTTGCAAATGACATATCAGATAAAGGGTTAATATCCAGAATCTATAAGGAACTCATCAAACTACACGCCCGAAAAACAAACAACCCAGTGAAGAAATGGGCAGAAGATATGAACAGACACTTCTCCAAAGAGGACATCCAGATGGCCAACAGACACATGAAACGATGCTCAGCATCCCTCCTCATCAGGGAAATACAAATCAAAACCACACTGAGATACCACCTCACGCCAGTCAGAGTGGCTAAAATGAGCAAATCAGAGAACTCTAGATGCTGGCGAGGATGTGGAGAAACGGGCACCCTCCTACACTGTTGGTGGGAATGTAAACTGGTACAGCCCCTCTGGAAAACAGTGTGGAGGTTCCTCAGGAAACTAACAATAGAACTCCCCTATGACCCAGCAATAGCACTGCTAGGAATTTACCCAAGGGATATAGAAATGCTGAGGCATAGGAGCACATGTACCCCAATGTTCATAGCAGCACTCTCCACAATAGCTAAAACATGGAAAGAGCCTAAGTGTCCATCAACGGACGAATGGATCAAGAAGATGTGGTTTATCTATACCACGGAATACTACATGGCAATGAGAAAGAATGAAATCTGGCCTTGTGTAGCAACATGGATGGACCTTGAGGGTGTTATGCTGAGCGAAATAAGTCAGGCAGAGAAGGACAAATATCATCTGTTTGCATGTATAGGAGGATTAGGAGGAACTTAGCGGAGGACCATGGGGGAGAAGAAGGGGGGAAATAGTGGAGGAAAGGGGGAGAGGCAAACCATGAGAGACTCTTGAATGCTGACAAAAACTGAGGACTGATGGATGTGGGGGGAAAGAGGGGGATGGGCACGGAGAGGGGCACTTGTGGGGATGAGCACTGGGTGTTATATGGAAAACAACTTGACAATAAACTATTTGTAAAACAAAAATAAATAAAAAATAAAAGAAAAAAAAGAAATACTATTGTATAAAATCTGAAGACTCAGAGGTACACTACAACATTAAACCATAAATAAGTAGGTTTTTTTCAGGTACTTCAGAGTAAATTGCATAAGAACTAGTTATGGAATTTATTTATAAATGCAAAAGGATTATAGCCTTTTTTAATAGCATGATCCCAACATCTGGGTAAGAAATAATGAAACCTAAGTTCTTGTCACTTCTATATTGCTAACTTCAGGTACCTCAGGAAAGTAATACCAATCTTACACCAGTAGTGGCATCATCCTGAGCCCTTAGCATGGGCAAAGCTCACTATTTATTGATCAACACTCATAAATAGTATAATAATAAAGGCCATTTTCAAGTCTGGATCTGTTACTGGTAATTGGTAAGTTTGACTCCTACTGATTTCTAGAATTGATGTGTAGATTAAATAAGGTATATAAAGCACACAGCACAGAATCTGGGCTCCTATAAAAGCTCAATAAATGGTGGCCGGAGTAATACATAAAACAAATACTTAATGTAGCTATATTTTAGGTAACAGATTTTTCAGGCTAAAACTAAAAATGGTGGTGGTGAGAAGAGAGCAACTGAGTAGCTCCCCTATGTTTTTCTTCTAATTTCTGAAGAAAATAATCACTTGGTTTCAGGGTTAAAAGGTTCTGAGCCCTTAGTGTTAGGCTTTGCAGAGATTCAGTTGATGATTCTATTATAATGATTTGGGTAGGACTGCAGGCTGACCTACAAGTTAAAATCTTCCTACAATGATGTATGAACCTTTATCTTTGCATCTTCTAAAACTCTTCTTCTTTAGCTTGATAAGCTTTTATGTGCTTCCAAACTGGAAGGTATTACTTTGATAGAATTGTATGGAGGGTCACTATACTCTCACACACTTAGCTTCAACTCTGCTCCTCTCCCAAAATGATAATGGGGCTCAAACTCACAAACTGTGAGATCTGAGCTGAAGCCAGACACTTAACCAACTGAGCCACCCAGGCACCCTGCCAGCAGTGATTTTTCTTTTCTTTTCTTTTTTTTTTTTAAACAGATAGTTTATTGTCAAGTTTGTTTCCATATATCACCTGGTGCTCATCCGCACAAGTGCCCTCCTCCATGCCCATCTCCCCCACCCCCCCCCCACACCCATGGGTCCTCAGTTTGTTCTCAGCATTCAAGAGTCTCTCATAGTTTGCCTCTCTCCCTTTCCCCCACCATATATCCCCTTCTTCTCCCCCATGGTCCTCCGTTAAGTTCCTCCCAATCCTCCTATATGTGCAAACATATGATATTTGTCCTTTTCTGCCTGACTTATTTCGCTCAGCATAACACCTTCAAGGTCCATCCATGTTGCTACACATGGCCAGGTTTCATTCTTTCTCATTGCCATGTAGTATTCCATCATATAGACAGCAGTGATTTTTCTAATAAAAATATTTATCATCTATGCTTGTAAACATTTAACAGCAGTTGATGAGAAACTTGGGAGTATTTGGATGAAAGACCTTAGGAAATGTTTCTATTTTTAAGTACTAAAGAAACCAAAAGTGCACACAAATGGATAGAATTTAAATAAAAGTCTATGAGAGTGAGTGGGAATACATTATATACCTGCCCAAATATACTATTACTGCATAATATTCATCATTAGTAACATATAAGAGAATCTCTAGAGAAAAAAAATTTTTTTTATCCAAGCAGCTCTCAGGATGAATTTATTGCCTTTTAGGAATTTTCTTCTACAAGGTTTTTTTGGGTAGTGAGAGACAGAGGAGGGGACAGGTAAATGATACTTCAATTTGTTTAAACTAACGTCAAGACAGAATAATCTGATGGACAGAATGATGTAACAGAAAAAATGAAGTGTCTGATTATTTGACACATGCAGCCTATATTAATTTGGCTGATAAATTCTTCATCAGTTGAGAAAGGCTTATATAACTCCACTACATTAAAATTGACCACTTCCATAAACACTGCATATAATCATCGATAGGTAGATGGCATCTAGAGTTTAGAAATCTCAGAGCTATGTTTCTCAAACTATTCTCACTTGAGTATATTTTACTAATAAAACAGTATCTCATTAACATCATTAATCCTCGGTCCATAACTCATGCAAGGCTGGTTGCGATATTATTCCACTGAACAGATGGAAAAGATTATCCAATATGGGAAAGAAAGCTGAAGAAAGTCACCAGTAAGTCGTAGAGCCAAGATATGAATCCATGTTTTCTTTCTTTTTTTTTTTAACGTTTATTTATTTTTGAGGGGGAGGGGGCAGAGAGAGAGAGAGACACACACACACACACAGAATCTGAAGCAGGCTTCAGGCTCTGAGCTGTCAGCACAGGGCCTGACGTGGGGCTCGAACTCACGAGCATGAGCTCATGACCTGAGCCAAAGTCAGACACTTAACTGAGCCACCCAAGTACCCCTGAATCCATGTTTTTAAGTATCAATTTTATGTCTACTGACATGTTACTCCACTGGCAGTAACTTTTTGCCAGAGTACATGAAAGCAAATATATAGAGATAATAATTTTCAACAAATAAATATGATATACAACATTCTTCAACTGGCTTGACCTAGTAATTTCATTTCTAAGAATCTATTCTTACTGAAATATTCAACAAGAAGATGTTCATTACAGCATTATTGGCAATTTTGAGAAAAATCTAAATGATCATCACTAGGGAAATATTTAAATAAGTTACGATATATCTATTCTTTGAAATATTATGCAGTTATTCAAAGAATAAGGGTGATTTATAAATATGGGTGTGGGAAAATCCCATGATTTACTATCATTTGAAACACTGAAAAAAGGGGGTACAGAATAGGATCAAAGACCAAAACCAGAATAATATTTCTCACTTTTTCTCTATTAAATGCCTACTTTCAAATGAAAACTAAAAATGAGCTCACAAGGCATACACTCAATACAGTGTTAACCTTCCTTGGAATTCTCATAAACTGAGCGTTGCCTATATCAAGTCCTGGGCAGACTGAAGTCTTACAGAATAGAGGCTGTTCATGCTTTCATAATCTAATACCACAGGGTTTTATATCAGAATAGAGACTACAGGAGAATAGACAACATTCCCCACTGCCATGTGCAGTCGATTCTCTACCTTTCCTCCTCTGAAACTTAGGCTATCCTGCCCTACCTCCTCCTTTCTCACCTCATGGTCATCACTAATTCATTCAAGAAACATTTAATAAATACCTGCCATGTGCAGCAAAGTACCTGGTAGGTCCTGGTGCCACCAATTTTAACAAAATAGACTCTCCTTTCCAGAAGTCTACATGTTAGTAGGGGAGGCCTGCTGGGTAAAATCTGGTTACAATTTATATGCTGTCTGGTGTAGTAAGCTGACACACAGAGAACTATGGGAGCACATAAGCAGTGTTTGGCACATAGAAAAAAATATTCAACAAATGTCTGATAAATAAATGACTTGCCCATTAACAACCCAAAATTATAACAGTCTGTCATATTTTGTGTAATTAGGGAAATAATTATCAATGAAAAGCAATGAATTATGTGATTCAATCTTGGCAAGAAAAAAGTCTTTACAAATGTGACAAAGGACAACATTATACTAACATATGGGCAGACAAAGCTTACTAAAGAGGTATTCAAATATAATACAAAGAAAACTCCTTGTTATTACTCTTACCTGACTGTGTCATAGATAAGGACTCATCTGACCAACTAGAACAGTGTTGATGAGACTTGATAGGTAGACGACATTGTCCTCCAGTCCTATGACTTCCTTTGCTAGACTCCTGCTTTGACACAGATGTACAGCTTTTGGGAGGTGACTGTTTAAACAGAAAACCAAATGGGAAGTGTTTTGTAATATAGTTGTAAAATCTAGTTAACATTTGAGATACCAAGCAGTTAATAATATTTACAAGTTTTAAATGACTCTATGTAAAAAGTAAAAACAGTTTAAAAATTATACAAAGGATAAGACCTAAATTTTTTTGTTACAGAAAAAAGTTATAAAGAAGTATGCTTTTTAAAGAGGTTTATAATAAGGTAGGAATCACTACTGTATAGTGGTAGTTACCCTCTTATTTTTTTGAATTTAAAATATCCTAAATATGGGAGTGTGGATATCTTTTCGACATAGTGATTTCATTTCCTTCAGAAAATTCCACCCAGAAGTGGAGTTGCTGGATCATATGGTAATTCTCCATTGACAGATAAAGGGGTACAGAAAATGTGGTGTATGTGTGCACAAGTGCATGTGCGCATGCAACACACACACACACACACAGAGGAACACACCATTCAGCCATAAAGAAAGAAGAAATCCTGACATTTGCAACATGGATGAGCCTTGAGGGCATTATGCTAAGGGAAATAAGTCAGACAGAGACAAATACTGTTATGATCTCACTTAATGTAGAATCTAAAAAAAAAAAAACAAAAAAAACCAAAAAACCCCCAACTCATAGAAAAAGAGATCAGATTTGTGGTTACCAAAGGTGGGGCTTGTGGGGAAATTGGGTGAAAGGTAGGAAGGGTACAAATTTACTGTTATAAAATACAAAAGTCCTAGCGATGTAATGTAAAATGTGATGACTAGAATTAACATTGCTGTGTGGTACATGTGAAAGTTGCTAAGAGAGGAGCATAAGGAAAAAAAATTATTTTAACTATATGAGGTGAAGGATGTTAACTAAACTTACTGTGGTAATCTTTTTACAATATATGTATGCCAAAGCCATTATGCTGTACACCTTAAACTTATACAGTGCTGTGTATCAAATATATCTCAATAAAACTGAAAAAAAAACTTTAAAAATACTAAATATGGGGAAACCTTGGTGGCTAAGTCCGTTGAGCGTCCCATTGCTCATGACCTGATTTCAGCTCAGGCCATGAATCCATAATAAATATTAGTTTTTATTATAAAAATCACTTAAACATGCCAGGCTCTGTGCTGAGCATGGAACCTGCTTGAGACATTCTCTCTCTCTTTCTCTCTCATTTCTTCTCTCTCCTTCTGCCCTTCCCCTGCTCACACACACACACACACACTCTCTCTCTAAAATAAAATTTAAAAAAAATTTTAATACTAAATATGTACTACTTTCAAGAAGAAAGAAAAGAAGGGAGGAAAGGAGGAAGAGAAGAAAACAGTGTAAGAAGACTGTCTACAAGAGATTACAAAGGATGTCATTTCTATTTGACATCAGGAGGAAATGAGAATGTCTAATTTGATTCCTGGCTATCATCACTTCCTGTATCTGTGAATTTGGGCAGGTTTCCTAGCCTGCTGAGCTTTAGAGTGGGGCTGAAAACAGTATCTCTAGACTTCTTGTGAGGATAGTCAATATAAGGCATTTGACATATTAGCTGGCACTTGGTAAGTAAGCACTAATATTAATTTTTATTATAAAAATCACTTAAACATTTTTTAATGTTTATTTGTGTGTGTGTGTGTGTGTGTGTGAGAGAGAGAGAGAGAGAGAGAGAGAGAGAGAGAGAGAGAGAGAGAGAGACCAGGTGAGGGGCAGAGAAAAAGGGACACACAGAATCTGAAGCAGGCTCCAGGCTCCAATCTGTCAGCACAGAGCCCACCCTGGGGTCCAAACCCACAAACTTCAAGATCATGACCTGAGCTAAAGTCAGACACTCAACTAACTGAGCTACCCAGGTGCCCCAATTTATAAAATCACTTTAAGACACACTAGTTTTATTTCTTTGACATATTTGCTTGTTAGAAAGAAAACTAATTTTTAGTGTTTGATTAGGTGAAGGCCTATTCTGAATCTCAATAATAATGCTAGCTAGGATTTAATCAATTCCAGGAAGTAATATTAAGATTGTGTCAAAAAGCATAGTTTGGTTGTAAATTCCATGCTATGTTTATGTATACAAGCCTATTTCACATAATAACTAAGAATTTGCTAACATAATTTAATTAGAAGCCTTTAATAATCTAAAAATTCTGCTTTCAAGTATATGCCCAAGGCACTGGAATATTTTGCAACACAGCACAGAACAGGTTCTTCATTGGATAAAAAATGTTTTCCCCCAAATCTTTCAGGTGCCATAACACACACAAATCTGATGAATTTTTCAATAGAGGAAATGCTATTCATTCTTCACATCCACAGTGAAATGAGATTCTACCAAAAGATACTCCATTTTGAAATTAAATGGATTCCTTTTTTAGACACAGACTTTAACAAAGTTTATGTTTACTTAGTATTTAATAATATTATGTGAATTCTTTTATATACTTTATAAAATCAAATTTGAAAAGACAGTTAAGTTTCTAAGCTTAAGTTTTTCTCAGATAGTATTTTTTAAAATTTTGTTTTAGTTTGAGAGGGGTAGGGGAGGAGGGGCTGAAGACAGGGAGAGAGAGAATCCCAAGCAGGTTCTGCGCTGTCAGGAGAAAGCTCAATGGGGCTTGATTCCACAAATTGTGAGATCATGACCTGAGCTAAAATCAAGAGTTGGACACTTAACCACCCAGCACCCTTATCAGGTTTTTTCAAATGAAATACAGAATTAAGGACAATGTGGAAAACCTTATTCTAGGATAAGAATTCTAGAAGTGACCATTATTCTAATTCAAAGTCAATAACCATTTCAGATCTGTCTTAAAGAAATGAAAGCATTACTTTTATTCTGATTTATAAGTTATCAGGGCAGCTATTAACTAAGTTATAGAAAAGGCACAATCATATGGTTTAAGTTCTTACTATTTCTATTATATGAAACAATACAGATTTTAATAAGCACTTGTATTGCCCCTATATGTTATCTTTAAATTTAATTTAAACTTAAATTATCTTTTAAAGATCTTAGAAGTTCCTATCCCCTCAATATTAATAGACTTAATAATATATAATTTTATAACTGCCACTAAAGCTAAAATTTATATATTAATCTTTAGGAATCAATGAAAAGCTTTATTCCTGTCCAAATGTCATATACTGTATGTTACAGGTAGAGGCAGTAGTCAACACCGTCAATAACTGCAAGAACAGAACTGTTAATAATATAACTTTCAGAAGGCTTTGGTATAAAGCTTTAAGGAATAAATATACATTAACTTACATGTTTACTGGGAGAGGTAGAAGATTCCAGTTCTTGTGAACAAACCATCTCTTCAGTAAGCACACTGTGATCTGGACTGGCTGGCAGCTCCTGAACTATAGAGTCAGATGGTATATAGCCCACAGCAGGGCTGCCCAGCTCTTCTGGAATAGAGCTTTCACTGTGTAGGTGAGAGTAAGAAGGTACTGGAGATTCTGCTTCACTTGCTATTTCTACAAAGAGAGAGTAAAAACAAGAAAAAGACCACAAGCTTGGTCAAAAGAAATTTTCAACTGCTACACTTTACATTTGCTTTTGCATAATTTCACTAGTTGCATTTAGATATAATTTTAATCCCATCATTTAAGGAATCACATTACTATAAAGTCTGTTAGTCTAAGTAAGAACTTTGGCTGACAGTAAACTGAAGGAGAGCTCTATAAACATATAATCAGCAATGACAGTGACCGACAACCTATGTGATTGGGAAGCTATAGAGCAGTGACAACTCATATACTCATTTAGGAGTGTAAATTGTTCCAACCACTTGGGAAACAAAGTGGCAATACTTGGAAAAGATGAAAATACTCTGATCTATCAATTCCACTCCTAGGTATGCATCCTAGAGAAATCTTGCATATAAACAGCAGGGGACATATACACAGTTAAAAAACACAAATGTCTGATAGTAAAATGAATAAATTGTGGTATATTTAGTCAATAAAATGTAACATAGCAAAAATAATGAATGAACTAGAGCTGCACGATCGATGGAGATATACAGTGAATTTTATTTAGAGCTTCCAGAATTTGTAGCACTATCTTGTCTCTGGACTTGTCTGTGCATTATAACCCTTGCTCTTTCTAAGAAAACAAATATGTTTGACACTAAACAGAAAAATCTTGACATTATACTTGTATAATTTTAAGAATTTACATTGCTTTCCTTCTTTGTCTCTGTAGGTATAATGCCCTACAAGAATTATATTATACCATATTTTGCTTCAGTACTGCTAACATTTGATACACTCAATTCTAAAAGCCTCATTTAAGATTCGGGGCTTAAGATCTGTAAAATAAGCTTATTTCACATAAGAAATACCTTGAATAACATGGGTTTGAACTGCACAAGTCCATTTATATGTGCATTTTAAAAAATACAGTACAGGACTGTAAATGTATTTTCTCTTCCTTATGATTTTTTAAAACATTTTCTCTATCCTATTTTATTATAAGAATAATACAATACTATACTATGTACTATATAATACATATAACATATAAAATATGGGCTAATTGACTATGTTATCAGTAAGATTTCTGATTAGCAGTAAGTAAAGTTTTGGGGGAGTCAAAAGTTATACATGAATTTTTGTGTGTGGGTTGGCGCCCCTAATCCCCATGTTGTTTAAGGGTTAACTGTATTTTTTCTTTTGTTTATGTTAATTTACATTATTAAACAGTTAAACTATATATTTGATGAGATTAAAATTGCATTAAAATTGCCTTTGTCTTATCACATTTACCCAATAACACTTCTTCCACGATTAAGTAGGCCAACAGTTCAGATAAATGAGAGAGCTAAACATGAAAAAACATTGCTCTAAGATAGCAGTTAAACATTTTGGCCTCAGGACATCCTTACACTCTGAAAAATTCTTGAAGACCACAAAAAGCTTTTTCTGTGGTGACAGATATGGTTATATCTATCAATATTTATCATACTATAAGTTAAAATGGGAAAAATTTTAAATATTTAAATACAAGTGACAAATCTACATGTTAACATAAATGTCTTTTACTAAAATTTAAAATAACTACATTTTTCCTAAAAAAAAAAAAAAGGGCTTAGTTGAAAGGAGAGGGATTGTTTTACATTTTTAAAAATATCTGTAATGTCTGGCTTAACAGAAGACAGTTGGAATCTCATATCAGCTTCTGTCTGCAATCTGTGGCTATCTGTTGTTTTGGTGGAAGCATATGCAGAAAATCTGGCCTCTCAAAGAATATATGTAATTAGGAAAAGAAGGAGTATTCTAACAGTCTGTACAGATAATTGTGGGTATTCTTTTTTGATGCTACACCGAAACTCAACCATTGGTAGTTCCTTACATTTTAGCTGTAATGCAGAAGCTAAAACCATATCAGTAAACTTTTTGTCATCTGTTACATTCTCTAAATCATCACTGGTTATTTGGAAAACACTGGTGAGCTGAGTGCTGAAGATCTTCCCAATGTTGACACATCTTATCATGCAATATGAAAAAATGACTGATTAATATCATCACCCATCAAATCAGGAAAGTCTTTTAAGTACTGAAAAGCTGTCCAGCTCAAGATGGGGAAAACAGCATTTCTAAAATCCTAAATTTTTGCTTGAAAGCTTAAATTTTATCACTGGTAATAAATGTAGCCCTTGTTTTCTTTGAACGGTCAAAGTTGCTTCTTGTATTTTTGAGAAACTACAGATTTTTAGACATTTAAGTAAAAATGTTACTCCATGAAAAAAATGACTAGTTCAGCTTGCAATTCAAACCACTGCATTACGTGCTTTTTTCAAGGCCACCACCAACCTTCAGCACATGTGCGTGCTTCGTGCGTATTTCCTATTTTGTCACATAAAATATTAAAAAGATATGTACCCTAAGGTTGAGATTCAACAAAATTAGTACTTGTAAGTGCTTATTTCAGGGCATTCTTACATCAAACTGGCATGTTATCGTTAGTACAAAGTGGTGAAGAATACAATGACTAATAACACAGTTTGGCACCACTGGCTGGATTCATGCTAAGGCGTCCGCAATTTTACCTACCCTTATTTTTGCTACATCAGTGTAATGTCAACAAAGAGAAAAAGGATTCATACTTGGGAATGAAACTACTGAATTGTACGATACGTGTACCTCACGTTTATTATTTTATCAGTTACTTTTCATGACTCTTTTTTCAACCTGTTTTTCAAACTAGGTTTAACAACTGATAAGCCGGCAGTTCCTTGTTCCACCTGCACACCAGTGGGCTTGATGGGTATTGTGAACGGGCTGAGTGATGGCTCTGGAAAAGATATGTCCATGTCTTAACGTCCAGGACCTGTGAATGAAATTCTTTTTGGAAAAAAGGGTCCTTGCAGATGTAATTAAGGATCTCATGATGAGATCATCCTAGATCATCTGGGTAGGCCCTAAATCCACTGACAACTTTCCTTATGAGACCAGAGGAGCAGACAGACATGGAGAAGACAGTGTGAGACTGGAGTCAGGCAGACACAAGAAATGCTGACAGCATAGCCACAAGCTGGAAGGAGGAAGGGAAGAACTGTTCCCTGGATCCTTCGGGGGGAGCACAGTGCTGCCAACACCTTGCTTTTATACTCCTGGCCCCCAGAAAGGGGAGAATTTTTTTTACGCTACTGAATTTGTGGTAATTTGTTCCAGCAGGCTTAGGAAGGGAAATATTATTTCTTTACGGTTTTTATGCCCTGATTACTAATAAATGTGACATCTTTTCAGATTTATTGATGATTTGGAGTTCTTCATTTGTGAATTATCCACTCTGACCCCCAGTTTTAAAATGTGGTTGTCATTTTATTTTTGATTCACAGGAGTTGCTTGCATGTTCTTCTACTATTCCTTTGTCAGTCATATGTGTTGCAAATATCTTCTTTTGTTGTTTTCCTTCCTTTATGGTGTGTTAATGAACAGAAATTCTTGATTTATTGAAGTCAAAATCAAAGATATTGATATTTTCCTTTAGGTTTTGCTTTGTATAACCTTTAAAGAAATCTTTCCCTCCCCTTGATGTCATATATTCTCTTCTATGGTCTAAAAGTTTCATAATTCTAATTTTTACATTTAAACCTTTTTTCTTTAACCCTTCAGCTGGATCTTTCTATACTGTCAATGTAGGGATCCAATTTCATTTTTTCCTGCCCTCCAAACTTATTGGAGAGTCCCTCCTTCCTTCACTGTGCTGCAAAGTTACCTGTGTCAGAAGTCAATTTCCACATCCGTATGGGTCTTTTTCTGGGCTATTTCATAATCTATTTGTCTATCTCTGTACAAATAATCCCATTTTAATTATTAAACTCTTACAAGTTTTGGTATCTGGTAATGTAAGTTCTCCATTTCGTGGTTCTTCGTTAACAGTGTCTTTGTTTTTTGATCCTTTGTTCTTTCGTACAAAATTGTAAAATGAGTTTGTCAAACCCTATGAAGAAATCTTGCTGCATTTCTGATTTAAAATGCCTTAAATCTACAAATAAGTTCAGGCAGAATGAACATCTTTAATGACACTGAACCTGTGAGAATGGAAAAGCTTTCTATTTATTTTGGTTTTATGTAATGTCTCCTAATAAAATTCTAAAGTTTTCTCCATAAAGATCTTATATATTTTTTGTTAAATTTATTCCTAGTACTTCCATGTTTTTTATTTCTATGATAAATGGTATCTTGAAATTAATTTTTCTAGGGGCATCTGAATGGCTCAGTCAGTTAAGCATATGACTCTTGATTTTGGCTCAGGTCATGATCTCCCAGTTGTTGGACTGAGCCCTGCATCAGGCTCTGTGCTGAGCATGGAGCTTACTTGGGATTCTCTCTCTCCTCTCTCTCTCTGCTCTTGCCTTACTTGCACTCTGTCTCTCTCAAAATAAATAAATAAACTTTTTAAATTAGATTTTTCTAGCCAGTTTCTGCTGGTCTATAGACGTCTAATTGAATTTTCTTTACAAATTTAACAACCATTCAGTTGTTAAATGGTGGATTTTCTATAATAATAAGTTTTACTTCTTCCTTTCACTCCTTAGGTGAAACAGAAGCACCTTTGTCTTATTTCCAAATTTAAAGGGAAAGTTTTATATGTAGTATCTTGTTGCAGGTTTGGTTTTCCATTTTTGTTAACAGATATCCTAGATCATGTGAAGAAAGCTCCCTTCTATTGCTACTTTGATCTAAATTTGTTTTATTAGAAATGCTTTTTGGATTTTATCAAGTACCTTCCCCAAACCCACTGAGATGTCATGTAACTTTTCTCCTTTAATCTGTTAAGTAATTTGCCATTTTTTAGAATGTGTTAACTCCTACTTGGTCACGGACTAACCCACTTCCATTTCACAGAATTCACTCATTTCGGGGCACCTGGGTGGCTTAGTCAGTTAAGCGTCCGACTTTCGCTTAGGTCATGATCTCGCGGTTCGTGGGTTCGAGCCCCGCGTCGGGCTCTGTGCTGACTGCCAGCTCAGAGCCCGGAGCCTGTTTCAGAGTCTGTGACTCCCTCTCTCTCTGACCCTCCCCTGCTCACGCTGTCTCTCTCTCTCTCCTAGAAATAAATTAAAAAATATTAAAAAAAAAAAAAGAATTCACTCATTTCTTCTCATTTTCAGATATGTTAGCATAAAGTTCTTCACAATAGTCTCATGATTTCCAGGTCGGTGGCATTTGCAGTTTTATAGCTTTCTTCACATTTAATCATCCACCTTTCTTAAAAACAATGAAATATAAATCTTTCGGTTACATTAGGCTTGGGTTTGCAGAATAAATGGAGTTAGTATTTATTACCTTTCTGTTCTGTTCTCTGGTCCTCAATTTCTTTCTTTGGAGTTTTAGGTTTTATTAATTCTTTGTCCCAGGCAGCCAAAGCTTGTTTTTCCATTTGACGAATTTCTGCCTCCTCTGCATCCAAACGGCGCTTCCACTCCAGCAGCTCCTCTGCGTGTTGTCGCCGTTGCATTAGTTTTTGCTCTCGCTTTGTCAGAAACCTACGGTCACACCACGAGGAACGGTTAGAGAACAAATCTATGGCAGAGCTCTATACCACTCCCTGCCTTCTCAACAAGCTGTGTAAAAACAGCACATTCATGCTACTCCTTTGAAAAAGCTTTGAAATAACAGAAGCTTTAATGAATTATTCAGAAAAGGAGAGAATTTATGTTTTACTTCTAATTGTTTGGAAAGATTAGCAAAGGAAATATGGTGGCAAATTCAGAAAAGACAATCTTCAGAATATCTGGACAACCATGACTGATAATCCTGAAACTACATATTCACTTCTCATAGGTGACTTTTTTCATAACAGAAGATATAAGGAATTTATTCTGAAGGCTCAGACCAGAAAACACACAAACCCAAAATAACAAAGACCAAAAACAGTAACAAAAAACAAATCTCAAAGCCCCCAAACAAGCAAGCAAACAAAAAATGTGTTCATGTTCCTTTTTGACTTTTACTTTCAAATTCAGTCTGGTTTTACTTCAGGTATCACTCACTATACCCCTCTTTGGTTCCCATTGCCTAAGAGATGCAATGTCAGGTGGTAATTATATAGAGAATACTGAGCACCACAGTCAGATGCCTTAAGCATATAAACATAACTTTATTTACTTGAATAAAAGGATGCACCAAATGCCTCAAATTTCTCAATTTAACCCAATCTCTGAACTTCAATAGCCTGATATGTTGTAGCTCCAAAGGATCAAGAGAAATTACTGATTTAGGAAAAGTTATCTGAGTAGTTAAAAAGCTACTATTAAACTCTCCTCCAATGTAGATGCCACAGCTAAATAAAAGGTGGGCTGCTCATGTCATTGGTGTTAGATCTGTATTGGTAGCTAACCAACAAAAATGTGTTCACACATCCAACAAACACTTAATAAAAAGCACGAAAATGGTCATTCCATTTCTTGAACAGTCAGCATGTCATATTAACGTGGAAACAAAAAGGTACCATCTATGGGACACTTGACAAAAAGCCTCCCGGCTGTTAAGGAAAAAAAAGAAAAAGGAAAAAGCAAACAAAACAAACAAAAAGAACAGAGCATGCTCTATCAAAGAGTGCACTGAAAAAGGTGCAAAGTTACCTGACCAACTGGTTGTAGATATACAGCTGGAATTTGGGATGAAGGTTGGGAAAACAGACACTGAGAGAGGCCCAGTGGTGAGACGTAAAGACAGAGAAGAAGTAGTGAACAGGAGAGCAGTGTCTACAAAATAAGGAGGAAGATTTTAAAACCAAGGGATCGAGAGGCAGAAGAGTGAGAAAGGGAAAGCATAAGAGCTGAGTGGAGAACTTTTAATATGCTTCCTGAATAACATTATAAGCTACTCCGTTAAAGCAAGTGTTATACTCTGTGTGACATATAAAACGTTCTATTATAGATCTTACCAGTGATTTCTGAATAAACATGACTTTCTCCTCAGATGTTGCTTACCATTACCTGTAATTTCAGGTAAATTTACTTGCTTGTGAGTAAAGTAATGAGAAGTACAGTGTGGAGCTAAATAAATTTTCCCATAAGCTTTAACACAGAGTACAACAACTATGGCTCTAACCTAGTACATCCACAACTATACATACATATGTAATCCTGAGCAAATGACTTTTATATCTGTACCTTGTCATATATTTTAAGATTAAAATTAAATAAATAAAATGTACTGCATTTGCCTTATTTAACCTTACCATCATGATCTAGCTTGAAAATAGTAATTTGGAAAATAAGTTTATAGTAAAAATATCTTGTTCACCTCTACCACATAAAACTGCTCATAGGAACTACTGGAGGTATCTTGCTTTATATTTAACAAAGGCCCACTTTAATAAGATTGAAATACCATATCCATTCTATAAAATATGAGAATGCGTAATTAAGAATAACCTAAGCTTGTTGCAATAAATACTCTCAGCAGCCAAAAAAAAAAAAAA
>NW_027529934.1:5869167-5873657 GCF_008692635.1 Crocuta crocuta | reverse complement strand
ATGAATTCTCTCAGCAGCCAAAAAAAAAAAAAATCATGCTGTGGACAGCTCAATCATAGGTTAAAGGTAAGAAGAAAATTTCATATGTTAGAGTTATAACAGTAGAAAAAACCCCACCAGTTTCTCTTCTTTTTAAATAGTAAATAAATCATTTATTTATATATATATATATAAAAGCATGTAGATATTTGAAAGGATAACTGAGTCTAGTACTGGTTTGGAAGGTTAGTTCTCTTTGACAGAGCACGCTCCTGTTCACATGCACACAACAATAACCTGTAGATCAAGGCAACACTTTTTGCCTTGGAAGGGCAAGGAATAATATCAGTATGTCACAGAAGTGAGAAAATCTAGGTATAAATCCAGCCACACATTTGGATTTTAAAAGTATGTAGAATCTTGCTTCAACATATGCCTTTAGATGACAGACTATTTCAATATCTGTCTCCCCATATACAACTTAATATTTCACCTCTCCTTCTTTTACTTGTATATGTACACACACACATACAAACACGTTTGTATCTGGATTGCCTTGATTTTCTGCACTGAAGTTCAAGGGAAAACAACTTTGTCAAATTTTAGTAAGACACTGCAATCTTCCTTGCCATTCTTTATGAATGTATAATAAACCTATTTTGATGCTGATTATCAAAATATGCAAAAAACAAATTACTCAGCAAAAGGTCCAAAAAAATCTATTCATAATATTTAAATATCACCCACCCTCTTAAGTACATAACTGCTAAATGCATGCATGACCTAGTATAAAAAGCAGAATAATATTGGAACATGTAAAATGAAATGTAAAAAAGATATAATTTAAATTTGTCCAGCCCAATATAGAGAATAATAATTTTCTCTATTAGAACAAATACTGAACATTTATTTTTCATTTATAATGATTAAGCATATTCAAAAGCTCTAGGTTAGAAATGAACAACAAAAGAAATAGCTAATTGAAAAAGAGAAGAAAATAGTTTTAAGATATAGTGTAAGAAAAGTTTAAAGTTAAAACTTCTTCCCAGAAACATATGTTCCTTATTTAATATATGTATATTCTAGAAGTAGTGTCCTTTAAAAGCTAAATAAAATAAAGTTGAAATAAAAGAAGCAGTACTTCACACTAGAGTTAACAATCCTGCAAGATGCTGCACAAATAAGAAATGAAATTTGTAAATGATGGAGTCATAGATGCCTACTAATAAAAAATGCTACTAATATGCTTTATGGTTGGTGTCAAGGCCTCCCGCAGCAAGGCTTCTGATGGGTAAGAACACTGGACTTGGGACAATTAGATATAAAATAGATTTAATCTAGTATGTAAATCATTATGTTCTTACAACATTTAATCTTGGGAAATTCATGAGTAATTAGTTCTCTTTTAAAGTCACACTTTCACACTCTAAACTCTGTAGATATACAGATAAATAGCCACTGAGCACTTTTCCAATTTAAACAAATCCTATTGAGAAGGGTCAGTTTCTACGGAGATATTTAAGTCATCACTGTAGTTTTCTTTTTTTAAACTATAAGGTTGGTAGCAGATATGCTAACTTAACTCAACTTTAACTCTGGTTGGCTAGTGTCCACAAAGCAGGGTCTGAGTTCTAGCCCTGCCACTACGCAATGTGTGTGATGTAGGACAAATTACTTCTGTCCATGGCCTCAATTTCTTCCTGTGAAACTAAGGGACTATACTACATGACTTCCCTAAGAGACCTTTTAGTTCCAGCAGTTTATAATTCTTTCTCCAAGTACCTCCTCACACTTTTTTAAATACCTCAATATACTGCTAGATCATGTGACGTAAATGAGAACACTTTTTTTTCCCATTGTGCTAATACAACTGTAGATTATGTTCCAAAAGACTGTAAACCATGCTATAATTTGAAAAAGTAAAATTATGATGTAAGTTTTAAATCAATTTTGAGTTGTAAAATCATTTGACTCTGAAAACTATTAAATAAAACAAAAACCTAATACTTTAAATCATTTAAAGTTGTTTCTGGACCCAAAATTCATTCTATTTTTTTTTTAATGTTTTTTATTTATTTCTGAGAGAGAGAGAGACAGCATGAGCAGGGGAGGGTCAGAGAGAGAGGGAGACACAGAATACAAAACAGGCTCCAGGCTCTGAGCTGTTAGCACAGAACCCAACGCGGGGCTTGAACTCACAAACCGTGAGATCATGACCTGAGCTGAAGTCGGACGCTTAACCCACTGAGCCACCCAGGTGACCCCCCAAAATTCATTCTAAATTGTAATAAGTAAAAATAAAACACAGTGTTTTAAATATTAAAATGAATTAATTCTTCAACTCCTTAAGCATTTTTAATGATACGAGAAATATGAGGATATGGAGAGTACTGACAACAGAAAATGAAGTCTTGTATTTTTTTCTCAAGCAAAATTTATTCCATTACTTAAAACTGCCTAATAATTTACATATACTTAAATAAACAAAGTGCAGGTATACTATTCCTAACCTAGAAATAAAGAAAATAAAAACTATTATCAGACTATCAGGACTTAGTCTAGAAACTTCTCTAAGAAAATTCTATTTTTAATTTAAGGCAATGATGTTTAATACACTTTTTAGAATTCTAATGAATATGTCTTCTTTAATGGAATATCCAAAGTCTTCCCTTGTAAATCCTTAACTTTTTAAACTCAGCAGATTAATGGTGATGATCTTAATACTGAATAGATACTACCACGAATATTTTTAGACAGAGCTATGTCATACAATATTTATCTGTTTAACTTTATGATTATTTAAAACCAAGTAAGTAAATTTGCTCCTTTAATGGTTTCTAAGCTAACTGAGAATATTTTAAAATACTTAAAATGAATGTTTCAGAAGTTCTGACTTCATTTTTCCATGCTAACTTGGTCTGCAATGATCAAACCAAAATATAACTATATATTTGTGGGATTTTTTTTTTCCCGCTTCTTCTTATGCTATAAAGTAATCACTAATTAAAAGTATACTTAACTCAGAACATTCACCCATGAAAATTGCTTTGATATATTTTTTCCAGTAAAAATTTCTACCTCCTCTGAATTTCTGAGCAATTAATTTCTATATACTTCTCTAAAGGAATCAACACTTTTTCTTTTTTCCACCTAGACCATATACTCTTTAAGGGCAAGGTTTAGGTTTGATTCACCTTCATATCTCTCAGAACCTGACACATGCACACTTTTCCCAATAAGTAATTGCTAAGAATAAGTATTATTTAGTAAACAATATAAAAGAACAGCTGCTATTAAATGAAAGAGAAAAAGTGCCATGTCCTTTTTAACACTTAAAGATAAACCCATTCTTTCTGTTTTATTTGCTCAGTAAAATATTTTCCTGAAATAGAACTGGCAAATTAACAGAAGAAGTCAATGGCATTGTATTTTCTTCATGAATATATGTTTCAGGATTATAGCAATACACTTATATTGTAAATAACGCCCCTCACAGTAATAACCAAAACTCAGATTCCACTTACCAACAGTACTGAAAAGACTAAGGGCTATTCACTCTGTGGTTTCTGAAACACATATTCATTACTACAAATCTTTTTCACAACTTAAATTTCTTTTGCTTTTCATTATACTGAGAAATGGAAATTATTTATATAATGTCTGATGAATAAAAAAGGAAAAGCCATAAATTAGAAATACAAATTTTAACAAAGGCATTGCTGCCTCAGTGAAAGATCAAAGAAGGAAATCTTTCACTGTAGCCAAAACAGTTTGATTGCTTCAGAGAAACAATTGTCACAGAATCAGAGTTCAGAGGGTTAACAACAAGCAATGGTATACTGTGAAAATGTTCTTCTCAATAGTTAGCTAAGCTTACAGAGGGAGGAATACTTTTTGACAGGTGTTTTACATCAATAAAATAGTAATCTCTTGTAAGACTGCATTTGCAAATCTACAGAATAACAGTGCCTAGTAGCAAAGGCTCAAATGATTCTGCTGACTATAAAATTAACTCATTCTATTTACTGGCATTTCTTTACTGACATTCCAATATTGTTGGGGTGCCTGGGTGGCTCAATATTGTTGAAAGAGATCTCAGTGTAAAGTTCTGGTGATCTGAATGGGATATAAAGACGAGTTTTCACATTATTTTGTTCTAGAGATCAAAAAACACTGCCTAACAATAATCTTCCTTTATAGGGCATTGCTATTTTTGAAAAATACTCTGGTTCATCCTCAAATTTCAGCACCATCATTAAAACTAATTCCTTTGTGAGCCTAAGTGTCCATCAACAGACGAATGGATCAAGAAGATGTGGTTTATCTATACCATGGAATACTACATGGCAGTGAGAAACAATGAAATCTGGCCATGTGTAGCAACATGGATGGACCTTGAGGGTGTTATGCTGAGCGAAATAAGTCAGGCAGAGAAGGACAAATACCATATGTTTGCACGTATAGGAGGATTAGGAGGAACAAGGGGGAGAAGAAGAGGGGAAATGGTGGGC
>NW_027529934.1:5755788-5868291 GCF_008692635.1 Crocuta crocuta | reverse complement strand
AATATTTTTATTTATTTCTAGGATAGAGAGAGACAGCGTGAACAGGGGAGGGTCAGAGAGAGAGGGAGATACAGACTCTGAAACAGGCTCCAGGCTCTGAGCTGGCAGTCAGCACAGAGCCCGACGCGGGGCTTGAACCCACAAACCGCGAGATCATGACCTAAGCAAAAGTTGGACGCTTAACCGACTAAGCCACCCAGGCGCCCCAAGACTATATGATATACTTTTAAGTGAAATGACGCAAGATGCTAAATAATATCTTTGGTTTTTTTAAAAAAGCTTATATTTGTGTATATAGCTACTACGCGAGTGTGCGTGTGCATGCCCCCTTATGTATAGAATCTGGACACCATCTGCAAACATTAATGTCAATCCATTAATGGTGGAGGGCTGTGGTGAGTAGGGAGCCAAATGTAAATAATAAAGCGGCAACTAGGGGGAAAAAAAAAAAAACTAATTCCTCTGCCACCACTGTCCTTACCCTAATCCCACCCACAAACACAACTGCATTGCTTCAAATACAGATCAAGTCACTGAATCCTTCAAGGCCTATTTCTTTGAATTTCTCAAACAGTTACTGCAGATGCTGACAAAGGAAGGTAGAACAATAATACAAAAATTCTGTGTGTTTAATATTTTGGATTTTGAGAAAATAATTAATAAAATTTGGAACAAAATAAATTCAATCCTGAATTTGTTATTTAGAATTTTTAAAGCTTAACCAAATCTGAAATAAGCACTGCATGAACTGTCTCATCTCATAAACAGACTAGGATTAGCGTTTCTTCTTCTCTGTGAATAAATTATTAGAATATTATTCATAAAGGCCAGCAATGAGGATCTTACTAATACAGATGAGCAAGGGATCAACGAAGAAATTACTCCTGAAGCTGCCTTTCCTCCAACATTTACCAAAGACATTTGAAGGCATATATAAAGTGTTAGGTCAGCTCTAAAACTTCACAAGACAGATAACTCTGAATTCAAACATTTCTGAAGCGAAACAGTATGCCTGTACAGGCTTTGGGAAATTTTATTAAGAAAGAAGAAAGCATCTTTAGTCTACATTTCAATACATTCTTATATGAAAAAGCCTTATTCAGTCTATCCTGTGGAATTATCCAAAAGGAATACTTACACATTTGTAATTATTTGGTTTCACCTCTTCATATTTATTTTAAAATTTTGTATTTGTTTTTTAAAACTTATTTTCATAACCAAATTAGGTATTTTAAGGTTATGAAGTGCAATTTAACTAAGCAATAAAGTGCCAACATGTAACACTATACCTACAGTATATAAGGCTTGATTTACAACTGCCTATTTGAGAACTAATTAATTCATAAGTTGATGTCACATATAAATACAGAGCATTATTAAATTTGGTGCTGTGTGGTACGCTGACAAAGGATATCAGTACAACTTAAGTTCAATCTGCAGTTCAAACTGTTAACAAAATAAAATAGCAGTCAACAAAAAATTGTAATGGGTTTGTCTTTCATATTTAAAGAAGGCAGAAATTGTTATAAAGTGAAGGCTAGGGTCCACAAACAGCAACTTGACAAGGTTATTTTAATTAAATGTACACCCAGAAGAGTAAACTCTCAAGTACATGTAACTGCATACGGTCAATGCTGACACACAACTGAGCTACGTTTAAGTAGAAGTAGCCTTCTTTAAAAGAGCTTCTAAAAAATAATACTAGGAAATGTTTTAGAAGAATGGTAGATGGGCAAATCATTCAACATCCCAGGAGAATTTCAGTTTTTCTGGTTTCAACTGAACAATCCACACCTACTCACAGGTTAAAATTTCTATTTGACCTAAACTGGGAGTGGTTAGCGAGCCATGGCATGAGGTCTCAGGATGTACCATTAAGTGCTTCCCCAAGTAAGCAGACATATCCACGGATTGCAGAGAAGGTATAAATCTCACACTTACTTTTACATTTTCACGAAAGAAAGATGGAAACATTGTCATGAGTATATGTACAATCACTATGTTGGTTGTTAAAATAAGAAGGCTGATTGTATTAAAAACAAGAAAATTTGTTTTATAATAAGATCTGTAGCCAATTGACTTCTAGGTTGACTTGATAATTCTACTAAAATGCTACTGAATTCATAAAATATTATGTTTTATCAACCTAATCTAATGAAGTACATTAAAGATATTTGTTGCTATCACTTTCAACGTGAACAGGAGATATTTATAAAAATGAATTACTTTTCATCCATGCGGCTTCTCATTTTTTTCAGTTTCTGCATAATGCTGCTAGTTTCACTGCTGGAGATCGAAATGGGGGAGGGACTGCGGGTCTCCAAGTCAGTCGGACCAGGACTGGTTGCCTTATTATCCTTTGTATCATCGTCACTAGGAGAGTCCTGTAAACAAAGGAGGGTAAAGCTTTACAATTTTACTGGAATTTAAGGTCTCAAAGTGATCTTAAACACTGTAATTTCAAAATTATGTTTATCCTCAAAATCATATTTATAAAAATAGTAGAAATAAAGGGAATCACTTATAAGACAGGATTATATCACGCATTTAAAAGTGGCTAAAATAGGGGCGCCTGGGTGGCTTAGTCGGTTAAGCGTCCGACTTTCGCTTAGGTCATGATCTCACGGTTCGTGGGTTCGAGCCCCGCGNTAAAATAAAAGTGGCTAAAATACAGATTTAGTTATGTATAGCTTACATACATTTATATATAATCACAAAGTATAATAATTTCTTTAAAAGATGTGAAAAGAATCCAAAAATCTTCTGTTGCTAGCAGTCTAGTGTATGTCCTAATTTCTTTATTTTTAAATTTTTTAATGTTTATTTATTTTTGAGAGAGACAGAGCATGAGTGGGGCGGCAGGGGTGGCACAGAGAGCGAGGGAGACACAGAATCCGGGGCAGGTTCCAGGCTCTGAGCCGTCAGCACAGAGCCCAATGCGGGGCTCGAACCCACGAACCATAAGACCGTGACCTGAGCGGAAGTCAGACGCTTAACTGACTGAGCCACCCAGGCACCCTGTCCTAATTTCTTTCAAATCGAGCCCACTCAAAAGGCATATAAAATTACAGACACATATATGATACCTTATAACTATATGTACAGACAAAAGAATGAAGGGAACACATAATTTATTTTAATAATACTGGGGGATGGATATTTTTCTTTCCATTTCTAATGAAAAAAGCAGTATTCTCTCAAATTAAGTTTATAATGAAAGGATTTAGAACAATTCGGTTTTTAAAAAAATATTTATTTTGAGAGGGAGATAGAGAGTGTGCGTGAGCAAGTGGGAGAGGGGCAGAGAAAGAGAGAACGAGAGAGAATCCCAAGCAGCCTGAGTACAGATTTCGATGAGGGACTTGATCCCACACACCCTGAGATCATGACATGAACCAATATCAAGAGTCAGATGCTCAACCGACTGAGCTACCCAGGATCCCTAGAACTATTGGTTTGATATTTTTTTCTAAAGAACAAAAAAAAGTAAGTCTTTCCCACAAATACTCATTTATTTTCCTAACTTTTCAGGAAGATGAGGGACAATCATGGCTGTTTTTATTTTGTGAACAATACACAGCAAAGTCCTCCTTCCTAAGTAATTCAGTATGAAACTCATTAGATGAACAGAACAAGGTAGGTCCATACAGAGGTGGAGGTGAATAAGGTGTCCTGAATGGAGTGAGATGAAGGAGGCATCTAACACAGGAGGGTGGCCTGTGTGCCAAGTCAGAGCCCAAGTGGAACAACGTGGATGTCCACGTGGAAGCAGACCTACGTGGCACGTCACAAGCCCAGACAGAGTGAGGTGGCATTCCTGCGAAGAACAGAGGGCAAAGAGGGTAAGAAAGAACAGAGAAAGGGCAAGGAGATGGGGGAACAACTTGACTTGGGAGTCAGAATGCAGGGGCGACGAGAAGGCTCTCCCCATGAGGAAAGGGGTGGCAGTTATGGGAGATGGGTTACACAGAAGAATGATCCAATCATTTCTGTATTACGGAAAATGTTAACCAGTTGTCTGTCAAAGAAGGAAGTTTCAAAAGAAAGAAAACTAGAATGGAACCTATGGTACTGGATTAGAAATGGAAGAATCAGCATGAACTCATGATATATATACTATATGTCTGTGTACATGCAGAAAAAAACATATATATAAAATGTGTATTTTTATTATATTTAATAAAATTATGTATTATTTAGATTTGTTGCTTTTAGGAGGAAAAAAACCTGAATAGCAATGAGCATGCCTATTAGTTTTTAAAGAACTCTCCTCCTTGGATAAACAGCTGATTCCAAGTCTGGGGCAGGGAAGGTACAAGATGACCTGGAGACATTTTGTTGCAGGAAACATGGAAGTGCCCAAAGACTGATGGGGACATGTCAAAAGGACACAGAAACTTGAAAAGAAACATGAAACAGTCTGATTTGGGACAAAGTGAGCATCAAAACAAATGTCAGTAACAGGTTTAACTCTGAGTAAAATAGGAATCTGTCCATATTGATATAAATAAAATAATAAGTTTAATGAAAAACAAGAATTTATGTAGTCTGAAAGTAACTCATGCAAGGGTGCCTGGTAGGTCAGTTGGTTGAGTGCCAACCTTGGCTCAGGTCATGATCTCACAGTTTGTGGGTTTGAACCTCGCATCGGGCTCTGTGTGGACAGCTCAGAGCTTGGAGCCTGCTTCAGACTGTGTCTCCTCCTCTCTCTGTCCTCCCTGCATGCTCTGTCTCTCTCTCTCTTTCTCAAAAATAGAATAAACATAAAAAAATTAAAAATATGTATTTAACAAAAATTGAAAAATAACTCATGCAAAGTATTAATTACAAAGGGAAAAAAAGTGACTTTACAGTAAAATCTGATAGCCACTACCTTAAGTGATCAAGTCAAGTCAACATCATCAGTAATGGGATAAATCAAAATCAGACACCAACTGACTGAATGCAAGGAGAGCACTGCATCATGTCAGTGATATTCCAGCCAAAAATGCACAACTTGAACCTAATTATAAGAAAGTATCAGACAAATCCAAGTTGAGAAACATTCAACAGAATAACTGGCATGTATTCTTCCAATGTCAAGGTTATAAGAGTCAAGTAACTTTTCCAGACTGAAGGAGATAACAGAGAAGTGAGAGCTTAATGCAATATGTGATCCTGCACTTACCTTTTGATATAAGACACATTATTGTGACAGCTGGAGAACTGTCATACTTTGAACTCAGGAAGACAGGTTCTCTGTACCATGGTTGACATTTTCTATAAATTTGAGATTGTTCCAAAATTTAAAGTGTATTTTAAAAATCAAAGCAGAAAATACTAGGGACTTTATTTAACTATACAGCTATCCAGTCTGGGTTCTCCAACACTGTATCAACAGTTCATAGCATCTCAGAATAGATCCAAATTTTGCTTTTATCTGAATACTTCCTTTGACTTCTATATTATTGTATTAACATATGATGGCTAAAATAAGTAACAAGAGCAAAAGTAATCGCTCATTAATTCTGAGGGATATAATTGGATTGATAAGCAAGGACAAGGCGCCCCGTCCCAACTGAGTTTATAAATGGAAAACATCTTTCAATTATTGTATGAACCATGTGTCCCTTTCAAAACTTGAATACTCCATGGGGAAAAAAAATTAAAACTCTCATTATACATAAAGGCACATACATAAAACTTTATTCTAGTTCCTTATCATATCATGGTGCTAAAAGGAACATATCCATCACATGAGAAACTGAGGCAGGGTTAGGGATTAGCAAGCAACATGAGGCAGAAAACAAATAGTAATTTCATGTAATTTACCAATTTATTCTCCCCTGCTGACTTCAGCTTCTCCTGTAATTTCATGGTGGTCTGTCGAATCCTCTCTATCTCCTCCTGCTGTTTAAGAATTAGTTGTCTTTCCTTCCGAGCTGCCTTATTGGCTTCCTGAAGACGTTTAATTTCCGCCTAAGGTTTAAAGAGTTAGGAGAGGGATTGAGATTTGGAGGATATAAGTCCAAAGTAGTATTTTAAGAAAGCCCAATCATCACATATATCAAAAATAAAAACATACAGTATTGAAAAATTTTTAAATAGTGAAGGAGGAAAAAAAGAGTCACATAACCCCATCATGCTAAAATAATTTAACATGATCCCTTAATTTTAAATAATTTTTATTACAACAGACGATAATTTCCTGCTCCCCTTTTAAACTTAAAATGCCTCCACATTTTTCCACAGTGCTACTTGGTCTTTACACTTATTTATTTAATAAGTTGAATAGCAAATAAAGTAGTTAATGGAACCATTATTCTACTGCTCAACTCAGGCCCCTTGTAATTTTTTATCATCCGAAAGAATGTTTTCATGCCATAACTGTTTCATACTATGAATTTGTTCTTTAGGAGAAATTCCATCCAAAAGGTAGGAGAAACAAATCAAAGAGGATAAATCATATTATGGCCCTTAAATCATTTAAAGATTGCTTTTAAAAAAGAACTATCTTTACTTAAACTGCCACCAGGAACATTTAAGACTTCATTGTACTAAACTCTCTCCACACAGGGTATTAAGTTTTCTGTTACTCATTTAAAAAGTGGGCAAAAGGTGACTCACTTCAGTGTAATTGTTAAAATTTAAGAGACTGTTGCGTTTTTTCCATAAATTTGTTTTAATCTGTGTTCCTATCACATAATAAAGACAGGAACACTTTGCAACATATAATTTCTTTTAATCATATTTGATTTTTGGAAACTATCTGAAAATGTAGAAAAGTACATAAAAATATCTAATTTCTAAAATCTCAGATTAATAATTGTTAATATTCTATCATATTTTATCATAGTCTTTATTTTATGAAGAAATAAAACATTACAGATAAATACAGGTATACCCTTCCAGCACATTCTTTAAAATTCTTCTACAAATATTTATACTTACCTGAAAAAACAGAACACTGGTTTACATTTTTAAATATTTTATAAATAATATCACACATTCATACTTTCAGACTTGCTTTATTTGCTAGTCATTACTTTTGATAGGTCTCTGTGTTGACTTATACCTAAATGCTGCATAACACTGGAGGCATATAATATTTCATGTATCCATTACCCCTATGTTTGGATAAAGTTGTTGCTTACTACTACAAACAATATCACAACGAAGAGACTTATATTTTCTGTCTCTTTGGGCACATGGATGGATTTCTCTTGGAGTAGTTCTTGAACGATGGTCCATGGACTGTAGAGAGTTCCCAAAGTCCTTTCAGGGGACTCACAGGGTCAAACTATCTTCATAATACTAAGACATTATTTACCCTTGTTTACTCTTGCTCTCTCATGAGTATACAATAACATTGTATGCATTTTAAAGAAAATAACTATATTTTCCAAAACAAAAAATTGTAGTATTTAGATTTTTTCCAAATCTCTTTATCATCTGGCTTGATATATTTTTTTAACATCATGCACTGGTCACTTGGAAAATTTCGATTCAATTAGTTAAGCAGATCTTCCCAGTTTTGACACATTTCATTATACAGCATCAAAAAATGATATTCTTTCTTATCACCACAGATCTCAAAAGTTCTTTAGTATTAGGTGGTGTACAGAAATTTTCCAAAATAATGACTTAAAAAAATTTTTTTAATGTTTATTTTTGAGAGAGAGACAGAGTGAGACGGGGAGGGTAGAGAGACAGGAAGACAGAATCTGAAGCCGGCTCTAGGCTCTGAGCTGTCAGCACAGAGCCTGATGTGGGGCTCAAATTCACAAACCATAAGATCAAGACCTGAGCTAAAGTTGGACACTTAACCAAGTGAGCCACCCAGGTGCCCCAAAATAACGACTTCTACTTGAAAGTCTGAATTTTGTCCTCACCAACAAATACTGTCACACTGGTGCTTTCTATAAAGTGACAGGCACATTTTGTTCATTTTTGAGAAAATGGCTGTCAAATACCCAAATCTGAATAAACACAATTTGCCTCTAAGTAATTCTTTCAAGGAAAAATGATATTCCATGAAGAAAAAGTGGCTACTGGCTAGTTTAGCTTGCAATTCAAACAACTACACAAATACCTTTCCTTGAGTTAATCACTGTCCTCTTACCTAACAAAAGTGCTTACTTCTGGGCTTCCTATTTTTGTCACATAGAGTATGAAAATGACATGTACTCAAAGGTCAACACTCAGGAAAATTGACAATTTTTACTACTTACTTCAGTGAAACTACCTTTTTTTTTTTAGCTGCAAGTGTGTGGCTATGACATCACACACTTAAAATCGTCATGAAAACTACGACGATTACTAGACACTTTGGTGCTGCTGCCCTGATTTGTGCTAAGGCACTAGCAATTTTACATATCATTGTTTTCATACCACTTAATATAAATGTCAACACATGAAAAGACTATTGGGAAAACAGTTTTGACCTCCTTGACCCATGAAAGAATATCAGAGACCTGAGAGTTCCATAGAGTACATTGTGAAAAACTGCTATTAGTATAGGCCTGAGTTTCTGAACCAATTAATGTATAAATTCAACCACTGAACTTAGAAGAGCGAAGAAACTGTCTGAAGGGGATTCATGGGGAAAACGGTCTTTTTTTTTTTTCCCAGAATAAGCCATAAAGCTATACAAGCAAACTGTTCACTTTAAAACAGTTAATGGTATAAATGAAATACTCTTTAAAATGGTTATTTTATGCTATGTGAATTTTATCTCAAAAAAAAAGAACATAGGAAAATATGTTCTCTTTTTTGGATATAGTTGTACAGAGATATGTGGCCAACCTGGTTACAGCCATCTCACTACCAGTCAAAATAATTCTCATTGATACAACTGCAATAAATATCTTAGTACATGTATCCTTCCAAGCTGGTGTTTTTATCTCTGTAGGGCAACTTTCCAGGAGTAGATACTTGGAGCAGAGTGTTTTTTGCACATTTACTTAAAGAACATTTTGAAGTACCAGAAACATGATATGTACAAAAATTTGTCACTCAAACACCAACCACTGAGATTGAACAGTTTGCCATGTATGTTTCAAATAGTTCTGTTTCAAAAATATATCATTATAGATAAAACTAAACACCTCAATCCCTTCTCCCATTCCCTCCCCAGGAATTTTTCATTCTTATATGTACTTTTGATGCATGAATGATTCCATAAAACATATTATTTCTGACTCATGACTTAAAAAATTTACAAGAATGATATCATACCGAACATATTCTTTTGCATCCTGCTTTTGTACAAAGGCAATATTATGATTTTTGATAAGGATCTACTGCTGTCACTATTCAATATGGTAACCACAGCTACATGTAGCTATTTAAATTGAAATTAAATAATATGAAAATTTCAGTTTCTTACTTGCACCAGCCTTGTTTGAAATACTCAAAAATTACATGTGGCTAGTAGCTACTGTATCAGACAGCACAGATCTAAAACATCAAGATCATTTCAGAAATCTCTCCTGAACAGTACTGATATGTAATGAATTCAATTTCCTGCCATACTGTACTTTCTGGTAGGAATATGCTTCATTTTATCCATTCTCTTAATGAACAAAATAAGCTGTGGCCATTTTCCCCTGTACACATGTGAAAGTATTTCTAGGATATATACCAAGACACAGAACTTCTAGGTCCTAGATTGTATGTGCTATCAACATAACTAGATATAATCAAAGTGCTCTCAAAGTGGTTACACCAGTTACCACTCCCACAGGTACACAGACTTGAAGTAACAAAACTGGGGGCCTAAGGCTTCCAATGCAGTATCTCTTTCAAAGCATTTGCCTGTTCTTAAGCAGTACAGAAGAAGGTTAAGGAGCCAGAAACCTCTCAACAGCAGAACAGAAATCCCCACAGTCTCTTATGCTGGCAAAATAAGTTTACCTGGCTTTCTACTGAAACCCCTAGGGGATTACAACCTAGGGTCAATGAAAAAGCAGAAGAAGACTGAGGCCTACCAATTCTGCAACCCAACACCAGCCCAGCTCAGTCCCCAAACAGATTAAACAGCTGAGCACTCTGCATGGCAGAGGAAAAAATAAGTCCTCTCTGTGAGACAATAACAGCATTTGGACCCTTTGCTGTTACCCACACAGTGGCCAGCATTTACTAAAAAATCACTAGACATGCAAAGAAAAAGATCATATAATAGAAAATATAACGGGAAAATAGTAGCAGGCACACACACATCACACACATATGTCCAAATATCTAGTTAGCAGACAAGAAAATTAAAATGACTGTAAATAATGTGTTCAAAAATGTAGGAAAAGATAGAAAAACTGATTAAAAAAAGAAGAAGAAAACAGATGTTATAGAACTAAAAAAAAAATCACGTGATGAACTCATCAGCTGATTTAACAGAACACATGACAGGACAGAAGATATAACTAATGAATTCAAAGATCAATAGAAAGTTTCCAAATTGAAGCATAGTATATTTTATTGTTTCTAAAGAGGGTGATATAAAAAGAGTAGAAGAGAGATATGGTAAATGGTCAAAAGGTCTAACATATTTCTACTTGGAGCCTGTGAAGAGAATAAGGGAGAGAGGCGACACATGAAGAGATAATTTTCAAAACCTGAAAGACAACAAACAACAGATTCAAGAAGCTCAGCAAATCCTAAACAGTAAGAGAAACCACACCAAAGCACATCTTAGTAAAACTACAAAAAAAATCTAAGACAAATTTTTAAAAAATCTTTAAAGCAGCCTTCAAAAAACATTAAGATGGGGCGCCTAGGTGGCTCAGTTGGTTAAGTGTCTGACTCTTGATCTCAGCTCAGGTCATGATTTCATGGTTTGGGGATCAAGCTCCATTTTGGGCTTTGTGCTGACAGCAAGGAGCCTGCTTGGGATTCTCTGTCTTCCTCTCCTTTTCAAAATAAATAAATAAACCTAAATAAACAATTAAAACAAATTAAGACAACTGACCTTTCCATAAAAACAATGGAAATTAGTAGACAGTGGACAATATCTTTTAAAGTGCTGAAAGAAAACAATTCTATGCCTAGTAAAAATATCTTTCAAAAATGAAGATGAAACAAGTGCATTTTCAAGCTAAAAAAAAAACTGAATGTGCTATCAGCAGGCATGCAGTAAAATATCAGATTCATCAAAACCCAAAGATGTGTGCTTCAAAGCACACTATTAAGAAAGTGAAGAGGCACCTGAGTGATTCAGTCTGTTGAGTGTCCAACTGCAGCTGAGGTCACTGCGGTTCCTCAGTTCGAGCCCCACATCAGGGTCACTGCTGTCAGCACAGGGCCTGCTTTGGATCCTCTGTCATCCCCTCTCTGCCTCTCCCCCACTTGCACACTCTCAAAAACAAATACTTTTTTTTAAAAAATTGAAAACCACCCCAAAGAATGAGAGAAAATATTTGTAAATCTAGCTTTTATTCTACTTTATAAACAGAAAGCTACTGTAACCTTGTAAAAAGTTATGTATTTAACTAAGCATTTTAAGTTATTCTGAGACCAATTTTTCTGAATTAAAAAGGTATAACTTCTTATTTAAAAAAAAAAATTCCAAAATTTTAAAGTTCCTGTGATCAATGATGTTTCCTGGGGTGAACTTAAAAAAAAAACAAAAACAAACAAACAAACAAAAGAAACACTAGTTGAGTAATAATCCAATATATAACTTAAATGATTACATTCACAGATCATCCAATTTGGTAGCCAGTACTTTGCAAAAGGTCGATAAGGGAAAAGAAAACTAGAATCCACTGAATACTTACCAGGCACTCAGGAACAATTTTACACAGATAATAACAGCAAACATTTATTGGCACTTACCACTGGGCCACATTCTGTTATAATTTTATTATTTGTATTAATTTATTCCTCCCAACAACCCTACAAAGTATGTTATCATTATTATCCTCAGTTTATAGATAAGGAACCTGAGGCACAGAGAAAGCTAAGTAACTTGTCCAAGGTTATGAAACTAATAATTGGAAAATTTGAAATTTTAACCCAGGCAATATGACCCTGGGGCTTGAATTCTTAACCACTATACCATGCTACCTCTGCAGGACTCAAATCCTAGGTGTTTTTGAGTTCACTAAGCCAAAATATTAGTCAATTTGTAGTGAGTATGTCTTAAAAGTCTATTTGGGAAAATACAGACTAAAAACTCAATCCAAATAGAATCTTTTACAAATATCTTAATTTTTAAAATATGTGCTTCAATAGACTATTTAACAAATAAAGGCAGGTTTGACTCTATAGTGTATTAAGTGAGCAGTGACACACAATCCTAATACAAGAGAAATACAGCAGACTACCAACCAATTTATGTAATTATAGTAGCATAGGCAAAAACAGCAGTATATGTCAACTAAATCTCATTTAAGGTGATAATAAGAAAAAGAGATTAGGCAAAATAAGAGATCCCACAATATAACTTGCCGTATGAGAAATTTGGTTAAAGAGTGTATTTCCTGACATACCTTCTCTTGCTGCAACCTTAAAAGCAAACCACGCTGTTTCTTCCGAAGTGGGGGCATTTTATCATCTTCTCCTTTGTCTCGTAGATGTCTGCAAATATTTCACATTGAGACAAAGAATAGATTAAATTTCTAATCCAATGTCAAGAATTCTCGACCACTATAAAATCTGTAAACTAATTTAACATTTCCAAATGTGGACAACAGCTGCTGTATGTAGCAATGCCCGTCCACCAAATAAATACTTTACTGCACATATAATGTATGCAAACCCTAGACTGGGTCCTTTAAAGATAAAATTGCTTTAAGGACTTTACAACACAGTAAAGGAATTCAGCGTAAAATAACAATCAGTTAAGTGGTAGAAGAGAAAGGCAAAGAAAATGTTCCAAGGAGGTGGTCTCGAAAGCAAGAGGATTCAGGGACAACTGCCATGTTTCTAGGCTGAGACACTGGGTTGATCAAATCAAGTTAAATGAGGAAACAAAAACATCTTTAAAAACAAAGCATTTTCTTTCAATGAAAGAAGAAATTAGAAAGTGAANAAAAAGAAAGTGAAAACTATGTTCACTGAAACAACTTACTTTTTCTGATGCTCTAACCAGGCTAGTTCAGCCTTTGTTTTCTCCTTCAAGGCCTTCTCACGGAGACGCAGGAGTGAAGACTGGTGAGCAGCCCTCATCTCCTCCTCTTTCATATACTGTCGAACCATCTCCATCGTAAACTTAGAAAAACTATCTTGTCCTCCTGAGAATGGCATGCTCAGCTCCTAAAGTGAAGATTTTATTTCAACTTTATCATCATCTAAGCCTTTGGAACTTAATTAACATTGTTAAAAAAGACATGGCTTATAAAAATAAACTATGTACACAGAAAGGCTACTAGTCATGTCAGAGAACATTCTTCAAAAAAGACACAGAAGAGGGAAGAACGTTCATCTGCTAATTTATTCAGCCAATAAAATTTTAACAAACAACTACTATAAGCCAGGTATTGTCCAAGGGATATAAAGCAGGGTAAGAATTGTCCCTGTTACCCAAAAGGCTAACAATTTAGTAAGAAGAATGATATAAATTTTTAAATGGAATAAAGTATTACAAGAGTAAAGCAGGTGAAATGCTAGAGACATAGTATTGGCTCAGATCCTCAAAGGCTTTTCCAGATCATTCCAAAGAATAACGAGTATATGTTGTACTTTGTAAGGGAAGCAAAGGCAGATTCTATAGTAAAAGTATAATATAAAATTGCTATCTTAGGAAAATTATTCCAGGAAATGACAAATGAATTCAAGTACAAAATGTATCCTCAAATGTACAAGAGAATACATGCACAAGTCTTCATGAAGTAATCTCCACAGGTAAATGGAAGCATACCTTCGCAGAAGACAGGGTCGTCTTTTCTGGAGAAGTTTCATCATCAGAGTCATCATGATGGCCTCTTTTCTTTTCCATGTTGAATCTGCGATGACTCTCAGAAGGTAGTAAAGATCGAAATGATTTTTCTTCTATTTCATCTTCTGTCATAGATTCATCAAATTTCAGTGAATATTCTGTTGCAATAGAAGTTGAATCTAAAAGAATTTAGAACAAGTAGATTTTATCATTGTAACAACTTTCAGTAAGTATTCAATTTCATAGCCCTTGCTGCCTCTCTGCGGGACAACCTAACATAAATTCACAGAGCTGATCTCTAACAATCGATAAGCATAGAATAATTCACTTACCTTACAAACAAGGGGGGAAAAACTCTATCTAAAAACACTAGCACAAGAAATATGGTAAAAATGTAACATACTTTATAAAGAGTTCTTACAAACCAGTTAGAAAACTATTAAACTATAGAAAAATAAAAAATGGTCATAATCAGATTCTTCAAAAATACAAATGGCCAAACTAAGTAAATAACAAAATACAAAAAAACAACATTTAATATTGCTATCAAAGACATGTAAATTAAAAAATTTTTTAGAACTCATCAATTCGATGCTTAACTTACAACATGACAGCTCTTTTTAGGTTGGTTCTAGTTTGCCTCTGACATGCACCACCCCCTTCTTGGACATTTACGTTCTGGTACTACAAGATGCTCCAGGTTCATTTTGTATTTTCCCTGCCCAGTCCTAGAACCAATCATTTCTCCAAAGAGCTCTGCCTTCTTGTATTGGAGAATATCTAGAAACCACAATTATGGGCATTGGTTACTCTTGTTAGAGTATCACTGTTTTATCACTGTGTCAGTGAACAGAGCTAGGTAAGATATGCATGTATACTAGCCCATGTACACACATAATCACACACACACAAAAATTGTTCTTGTGTCTATCTAATCCATCTGAAGATGGATTCACACTGGTGTTACTGACTACAGTCCATCACAACAAGATTCATTCTAGTCTTCTTTTCTTGTGTAATTAACATCCTTCTACAATATGGAGAAACTTGACTCCTACCATCATCCAACATCCATTTACTTATTTGTTCAATCCTAATACATATGGAAAGAACTGTTAACTTGTGCCTCTGTGAAAAGCTCACTTACAAATTAGAATATAGTTTGTATACTGCTCCTTTTATATTTAATAGGCTTACAATTTCTACTCAAAAATGCCATTTTCCAAATTTACTTAGGTCAGCTCCTTTTCCTTCCACTCTTTTCAATGTGGTCATGCCATACATCTTTAATAAAGTTAGAATCACTAGTCATAGGCTGTGTGTGTTTATTTAGTATGCACACATTAAAGTTTGTTCTTTGTGATGAACATACAGCTCTAGGGTTTTGACAAATGCACAGTATCAGTCAATACATAAAGAACCCTACAGGACACCCCTCATATGACATTTGCTTCACACTAGAAGTTCTTCCGTGCATCCCCTTTGTAGTTAACCACTTCCTCTTCTACCTAACACCTGGGAACCATTAATCTGTTTTTCATCCCCAAAGTTCTGCCTATTCCAGAATGTCATATAAATGAAATCATATAATATGGAGCCTTTGGGGCTTGCTTCTTTTGCTTCACTTAAAATTCATTAATGATGCTGCCTGTTCCTTTTAATTGCTAAATAGTATTACACCAGTTTGCTTATTCTCCTCATAAGACACCTTCCAGTTGTTAGCAATTATGAAAAATGGTGCTATAAACATTAGTGTATAGGCTCTTGTGAGGACCTAAGTTTTCAATATACTTGCCTAGGCATATTGATTGCTGGGTCACTATAAGATACTGGGACAATGTCTTACAAAATAGCCATACCATTTGGCATTCTCATCAGCATCCTTGCACCATTTTGTTGTCAGCTTTTTGGATTTTAACCATTCTAAAAGCATGTGTAGGATCTTGTTTTGATTTTAATTTTCATCTCCTAATGACACATGATATTAAACACCTTTCCTATGTCTATTTGCCATTTGTATAGTTTCTTCAGTGAATTGTCTGTTCAGATCTTATGCACATTTTTTAATAGGGTTGTTGATTTTCTTGTTATGTTTTAAGAGTCTTTTATATAATTTGGGATGTAAGTTCTTTATCCAATATGTGACTTACAAGTATTTCTAACAATCTGTGGTTTATCTTTTTAATTCTCTTAACAGTGTCTTTCACAGAGCAGTTTTTTAAATTCTGACAAAGTATATCCGTTTTTTCTCTCAGGGATTGTACTTTTGGTGTTATATCTAAGAAATGACTGCCAAACAAAAGGTGACCTGGATTTTCTCCTCTTTTCTTCTACATACTGGTTTTCTTTGGATCTTGGTTGTCCTGTGAATTCCAGTTGCCTTAGTCTCTCCACACTCCTAACTCTACTTTGATTCAGAAAGACTGCTGGGCTTCACGCTGTGCAGCCGGGAGACTCCCCTCAGGCACTGAGCTGGGGCAATGGCAGTGCTACTCTCATCTGCTGGCTATCTGTCATGAACTGACAGCATTCACTGGCTGATGTTCAAGGTCTTTAGTTATTTCATGTTTTGTCTTATACTTGTTTTAGGAGGGAGGATAAATCTGGTCCTATTCTACCAATGTGGTCAGAAGTAGAGGTCTAAGTAATGTAATTTTATATTGTTTAAACAAGTTAAATCTGACTATAAGTCATGGTTCATGACATTTCCACCAACTGAGCCACCCAGGTGCCCCATAGTTCATGACATTTCAAATTAGTCACTTGACAATTCTATATTTGCAGTTATTGGAGCCAGGCACCATGGCAAACACTTGAGAATAACATTAAACAAGGCACAGATGGTTACATATAATCCTTCTGAGGCTCATGGACACTTTCAATAAATAAATTTGTCTTCACTACTATAATTACAAACACTGTTATTACAATAAACTTTTGCAGGGGTTAAATTCATCCTGTAGAAGAAACTTAACAGATAACTTCTTTATTGTTTTCCTATATCCTTTATTTCTGTATGTGTAAGATTAACAACTAACAATTAACAATAGAACTCCCCTATGACCCAGCAATAGGACTGCTAGGAATTTACCCAAGGGATACGGGAGTGCTGATGCATAGGGGCACGTGTACCCCAATGTTCATAGCAGCACTTTCAACAATAGCCAAATCATGGAAAGAGCCTACGTGTCTATCAACTGATGAATGGGTCAAGATGTGGTTTACCTATACAATGGAATACTATATAGCAATGAGAAAGAATGAAATCTGGCCATGTGTAGCAATGTGGATGGAACTCAAGGGTATTATGCTAAGTGAACTAGGTCAAGCAGAGAAGGACAGATACCATATGTTTGCACATATAGGAGGATTAGGAGAACTTAACAGAGGATCATGGGGGAGAAGGGGAAAAATAGTGGGGGAGAGGGAGGTAGGCAACCACAAGAGACTCTTGAATGCTGAGAACAAACTGAGGGCTGATGGTGGTGGGGGAGAGGGAAAGAGGAGTGATGGGCATGGAGGAGGGTACTCGTTGGGATGAGCACTGGGTGTTATATGGAAACCAACTTGACAATAAACTATGAAAGGAAAAAAAATACAATGGTGGGAAAGGCATAAAATAGACAAACCCATTCCAAAAGGGATAAATCAGAAAGAAGGGTGATGGGTCTCAAGTTAGCCTAAGACTCCAACAGAGCAAATTCCATTAGATCTTATGGCTCAAGAATGACCCTCTTTGGCCAGATGCTCTGCTCTCAAGCCCACTGGGGTGGCCTTGCCTTCTCACCCCTGTGGAGCAGCAGCATCTCCTTGACCACTGGAAATGGTCTGCTCCTGAGGCCAAGAGCAAGGGCAGTCTGGACAACTGAAACCAAGGAAGTGGCCTCATACTCAAACCAATGAGGAGACAGCCTTGCCAACTGGGCTGTACGGTCTGGGCCTGTGGTAGCAATGGCTGCCCTGCTGATCTCTGAATCACCCTCAGGGTCATTCTTCCCTTTTTTTTTTTTTTTTTTTTTAAAGGATAAAGCATGTTTACAACCTAGCTCTACCTCTCATCTGGTAGAATCCCAGAAGTCTGAAAGCTTTTGTAGATTTCATCCCATCTCTTTGCTCTTTAGTCCTAACTGGCAGTCTCTCTGCTAGTATAATCCCATCACTATTCCTGGCCTCTGCTGAGATGGCTGCTTAAATCCATGGGTAATGTCTTTATGGAGTGATTATCCAGTCACATCCTTGGTGTTCTCTCCAGAGCATGCTTACTCATTTTTTACAACAGGGATAGCCTGAGAATTTTCCAAATCTTCCATTTCTGGTTCCTTTTTAAACAATTCCTTCAATTTCTCTCTCCTCTCACATTTTACTATAAGCAGTAAGGAAAAACCAGGCCATGGCTTTAATGCTTTGCTTAGAAATTCCCTCAGCTAACTATCCACGTCCATCACTTTTAATTTTAGCTTTCCACAAAAGGCTAGGACACAGTTTGGCCCTGTTCTTTGCCAATTTATAACAAGGACTGCCTTTCTTCCCGTCTCCAATACCATATTCCTAATTTCTGTCCCCATCAGACTTCATCAGAATAATTTTAAGCCTCCATACTCCTGACAACAGTCTCTGCAAGGCAATGTGGGCTTTTTCTAACATGTACCTCAACACTCTTCTAGCCTCTACTCACTACACACTAAAGCCATTTCCACAGTTTTCATGTTATAGCAGCACCCCATTTCTGGATAATAAGATCTATATTCATTAGGTAGATTGTATTAATTACTTCTGGTTAACAAGATTTGTATTAACTGTTAATTATTCATTAACTATAGACTGCTTACCCATAAATTATATTCATTATAAAATTTACCCCCAAAAATTTAAGGGATGAGAAAAATCAAAATTGAAAAGTCTCCCTCTTGCACTCTATCTAAACACTGCCTTGTCCACTCTGCTCTGAAGACTCCAGTTCTAGACCATTAATCATATACACTGCTTATGAGCCAGTCATTAAAAAAATCCTTAAAGGTGTCATCTGCCTCTAAATTCTGTTTTCTTCATTGTGTTATTTACTCCCCATGATCTGATAAGGATACACCTCTTGTTTATGATCCAGGAAGAAGTAACTAATGAATTTTGAGTTACTGTATCTGATGTCATTATTTATAAGAAATTGTATCCTTATTATATTGTCTAAAATGTAAAGTTCTAATAGTGTATTCTGTTTTTATGATTATAATATATATTGATAATAGGATAAAAGTAATTTTTTAATATCTATTTTCCATTCACATGCATGCTCTCCTAGATTTACTTCGCCTCCTGTTAGGAACATGACACACAATCGTGTTTAAAATACTGGCAAGGGTTACTGACATAACATGTAGCCTTGAGATAGTTTCACCTGGATACACTTAATAGATTCACACACACACACACACACACACACACACACACACACACACGTAGCCTTGAGATAGTTTCACCTGGATACACTTAATAGATTCACACACACACACACACAATCATGTTCTAAGCATATCAACTAGCTTAGCCACAAACATCCCAAAGGGCTCTGGAAGCTTCCCCAAACAAATAAGTGTACATACACATGCAAGGAACCTTACCTTTCTCATCAGGAAGAGATGGTACGCTGTCACTTCGTAGAGAATCATCTGCAGCGGTCTGAACCTGTTCATCAATAGAACTCTCCATCTTCTCACCATGAAGTTTCCTCTCATTTTCCTTAGAAGATAGAACTGAGGGACTTTCTTGACGGCTGCTACCACTGCTACTTCTGATGTTATGGAAACAAACCAAAAAAAGGGTGGGGGCTGATAAAGTAAGTTTCATTACTTCAAAGTAAACTTATTTGACTAAGGGAATGTGCTTTATGATCAAGATACGAAATGAAAGCTGTAATGCAAAACACAAAATGCTAAGTAGACAGAAGTCTGAGAAGAAACTGTTTTAGGGAAGATGAGTAGGGGAGAGGAAGGTTTTACTCTTAAATAGTCATGGGAGGCAATCATGATTCTCAGGCTATCACTTTTTCTCTCCTTCATTTTAAAATCAAGCTAGTGGGAAAAGGGGCTTCTACTTGGCTGTTTCAACTTTTCATCAATACCACAATTAAACACAATCTGCTTCGATCCTAACTATTCTACTAAAACTGTTCTTGTAACCTCTACCTAAACTTGAATTGCCAAATCTAACACATACACTTCTGCAACATTATATGGTGTTGATCTCTATCTCCTTTTTTATAACCTACACTTGCTAAAGCAAATGTAGTTAAATGTTATCATCAGTGTAATGTGGATAAAAGATATTAACTCTGTATTATTCTTACAACGTTTCTGTGAACTTGAAATTATATCAAAATTGGGGCACCTGGGTGGGTGGCTCAGTTGGTTGAGTGTCGATTCAGCTCAGGTCATGATCTCACTGTTTGTGAGTTTGAGCCCCGCATCGGGCTCTGTGCTGACAGCTCAGAGCCTGGAGCCTGCTTCAGAGCCTGTGTCTCCCTCTCTGCCCCTCCCCCTGCTCATGCTCTGTCTCCCTCTCTCTCAAAAATAAAATAAAAATAATAAAAAAAGAAATATCAAAATTAAATGTCAAATAAAAGACTCTCCTTTCTTACACTCCCTGATTCTACTCTTAGCTGCTTTTTCTCCTTTCTTTTGAACAAGTTTTTCTGCTTCTTTCACTTCCTTTTAAATTTTCCTGGCTTTCCTTAAAATGATGGTGACTCCCAGTGTTTTGGTTTTGATCCATTTCTCTTTTATGCCACATACTTTCTTTTGGTAATCTTATGCATCTCTATAATTTTAATTACTGTCATTTAGATTGAGCCTCAAATCTGTATCAGCTAGCTCTGTCCTTCCCCTGACTTTAAGCCTTTAATTTCCAAATGCTCAGTGAAACTGTTTGTTTTTTTTTTTTAATGATTTATTTCTAGGGGGCAGAGAGAGAGATAGCGCGAGCAGGGGAGGGTCAGAGAGAGAGGGAGTCACAGAATCTGAAGCAGGCTCCAGGCTCTGAGCTGGCAGTCAGCACAGAGCCCGACGCGGGGCTCGAACCCACGAACCGTGAGATCATGACCTAAGTGAAAGTTGGACGCTTTCAGTGAAACTGTTTTTGAGGTCAGTGTTTTCCTTTCTCCCCACTTTGCTTTCCTTAAGTTTATTCATTCATTTAAATATACGTGGAGAGATAGAGCCAATCACAAGCTGTGTTTTGAGACCCTGTGCATGAGCTATCTCCTCTTCTAAAATGCCCCTCCTTCCCTGTCTGCCTAATGAACTAATTTAAGACTCAGTTCAAGTATCATTTCTGCGAAGTGCTTGTGGATACCTTTTCTCACTCCTAAGGAAGGTTTGGTCACCCCTGTATCTGTGTTTATACAGTTTTCTTGTGCATGTTTCTAAAATACTATTTATCAGAATATTGTGCAATTATAGGTCTGGTTTAACAACATTTTGAAAGTACAAATCCTATAATGCAGGAGATAATAAGTGCTTTCGAGTCAGAAGGATATGGGATTAACCTCAATTATTCCACTCAGCAGTTATGTACCAGTAATCACTCACTGAATAAACATGCAGCAGACTGCCAGCCTACTGTGTGCTAAATTCTAGGGATTGCAGTCCTCGTTAGGATGGCTATAATAAAAAAGAGGGGCACCTGGGTGGCTCAGTCAGTTAAGCATCCGACTTTGGCTCAGGTCTTATCTCACAGTTCACGGGTTCGAGCCCCATGCTGGGCTTTGTGCTGATAGCTAGCCTCAGAGCTCAGAGCCTGGAGCCTGTTTTGGCTTCTTTGGTTTCTGTGTCTCCCTCTCTCTCTGCTTCTCCCCAACTCATGCTCTGTCTCTGTCTCTCTCTCAAAAATGAATAAACATTTTAAAAAATTAATAAAAAAAAGACAATAACAAGTGCTGGTGAGGATGTGAAAAAATTTATTCTCTCAGTGGGAATGTGAAGTGGAGCTGTTTTGGAAACAGTTTGTCAATTCTTCAAAAAGTTAATCAAAGCTATTATATGACCCAGTAATCTGTCTTCTAAGTGTATACCCAAAAGAAATCAAAATGTATGTCCACATAAAAACTTCTAAGTAAATGTACATAGCAGCAATATTTATAATAGCCAAAAAACAGGGGAGCCTGGGTGGCTCAGTTGGTTAAAACCAACTCTTGATTTCAGCTCAGGTCATGATCTCACAGCTCACGAGTTCAAGCCCCACCTCGTGCTTTGTGTTCTTAGTGCAGAACCTGCTTCAGATCCTCCGTCTCCCTCTCTCTCTGCCCTCACTTGTTCATGTTCTCTCTCTCAAAAAACCACCACAACAATATGTAATAATCAAAAAGTGGAAGCAATCCAACATCCATCAACTGTTGGTAAATAAAATGTGGGATATCCACGCAAGAGAATATTATTTTGCCACATAAAGGAATAACATACTAATACATGATAGATGAACCTTGAAAACATTATGCTAAGTCAAAGAAGCCAGTCACAAAGGACCACACATTGTATGATACCATTTATATGAAATGCCTAAAAGAGACAAAATCCACAGAGAACAGAAATACAAAGCAGGTTAGTAGTTACCAGAGCCTAGAGAAGAGAGGGCATAAGGAGTGAATGCTAACAGCTGCTCTGAAAAACAGAGTGGAGGTTCCTCAAAAAATTAACAATAGAACTACCCTACGACCCAGCAATAGCACAGCTAGGAATTTCCCAAGGGATACAGGAGTGCTGATGCATAGGGACACATGTACCCCAATGTTCACAGCAGCACCTTCAACAATAGCCAAATCATGGAAAGAGCCTAAGTGTCCATCAATTGACGAATGGATCAAGAAGATGTGGAATATCTATACAATGGACTACTACTTGGCAATGAGAAAGAATGAAATCCTGCCATTTGCAGAAACGGGGATGAACTGGAGGGTATTACACTAAGTGTAATAAGTCAGTCAGGGAAAGACAGGTTTCAGGTTTTCACTCATATGTGGATCTTGAGAAACTTAACAGAAGACCATGGGAGAGGGGAAGGGGCAAAACTACTTACAAACAGGGAGGGAGGGAGGAAAAGCAAAAGAGACTCTTAAGTACAGAGAACAAACTAAGGGGTGATGGTGGGGCGGGGAAGAGGGGAAATGAGTGATGGGCATTGAGGAGGGCACCTGTTGGGATGAGCAGTGAGTGTTGTATGTAAGCAATGAATCTCAGGAATCTACCCTCAAACCAAGAGCTCACTGTATACACTGTACGTTAGCCAACTTGACAATAAATTATATTAAAAAAAAAAAAGAAGAAGTGACTGCTAATGGATACAGGGCTTCTTTTGGGGGTGAAGGAAATGAAGAACTCAAAGAAGTTCTAGTCTAGTCTGTAACTGACAAATAAAGGACAGGATATAGAAGGCAGTAAAGGCTGTAACAGTTATTTTTGGAGTGCCATGGGAGAACACACAGAAGGCATATCTAGAGCAGACTGATTCTTAGAGGGGAAGGAAAAGTAAACTAAATGAAACAGAGGAAAGAAGGTCTAGAAAAAAGGTACATCATATGTAATGGTAGAAAAGAGAGAGAGCATGGGTCTTTTAGAGAATCAAGTTAGAGTAGTTACAATCAGTGGAATATGAAGAAAAGGAAAATGCCAAGAGAAGGGCTGGTATGGACCGAAGTGTCAATAATAAAGGCACTTTCATGCTCTACTGAGTGGCCCTAAAGGAATACCAAAGGTTTCAAACGGTGGATAACAAATTGACTGCAAATTTTAGAAAAATCACTGAGTTACCATGTGGTTGTTCAGAGACTGGGAAAAGGTAAGAGAACAGGCAAACCTGTTAGGAATCCCCTGCAGTTACCCAATGGACAGTGGACGGCCTAAATGAACAAAGTGTCAGTGAAGCTTAAAGTCACACAGCTTGAGAGATAATAGCAGATGCTTAATTTCCCACAATAATGTGTCTTAGTCTCATGACCTCATTTTTTTTTATGCTGCTTATTTTTGAGACAGAGAGACAGAGTACTATACTAGCGGGGGAGGGTTAGAGAGAGGGAGACACAGAATCCAAAGCAGGCTCTAGACTCTCAGCTGTCAGCACAAAGCCCAATGTAGGGCTCAAACCCACAAGCCATGAGATCATGACCTGAGCTGAAGTCGGATGCTTAACTGACTGAGCCAGCCAGGAGCCCCTCATGACTTAATTTTTTTAACTGAGGTTTTACTTTGACAATGTGGTATCCTACCTTGAGGAAGGCTAGAAAAGTGGCTTCAAAAATATTCTAATCCAAGGACAGAATTGAAAACTACAGATGTTAATACCATGCAAGAACCAATGAAAAGTATTCAGTCTTCTTTCATAATGATAAAAATTAGTACATACAAGCCCCTCTGGAAAACAGTGTGGAGGTTCCTCAGGAAACTAACAATAGAACTCCCCTATGACCCAGCAATAGCACTGCTAGGNCCTTAAAAAAAAAAAATTAGTACATACAGTAATGTCAAGAAATACGGATGTTAGCAAAGCAAAGCAAAGTATAATAAATATAGATGTTGGAGTCAGATAAACCAAGGTTCAATTCCTTGGTGTGCCACTATCTCTGTGACCTTCAGTGAGTTTCTAGCAACTTCATGAGCCTCTGTTCCCTACTATAAAATGAGGGCAATATCTGTTTTGGAAGGTGGTTAAAATTAAATGTAGGAAAAACAGACTTATGTAGTGTTTGTGCAATGTAGGCTCTCAAGGAATGCTAATTACATCACCACAGAACAACTATTTTATAAATCAGCTAATTTAATGGGGGAAGTCCGAACTTTGAAGAGGAAAACACTATTTCGTTTAAAGAAATGAGATGAAAAGTTAAAAAGAAAAAGCAATGTCTAAGCCATTTATCAGACTTCACTAAATCACACTGGTTTTACCTTCGATCATGATTCTTGTATCTTGATGACTCAGAATAACTATCATACGAAGAGGAATACTTCTGAGGCTTTGAGTCAAGGGTCCCTTCTTTACTCTGTGAGAGTGAAACAGATGGACTTTTCCTACAAAGACAATAAAAACTGATTAAACATTTAAAGTCTCTTATAAGAGAAGGGCTTTAAAAACCATTTAACATCAGTATGAGATAAAATCTTGAATAAACAGAAATTCTGAAATAACTATTACAAAGTATCTGAGAAAGGTATTCACACATAGAAAGGAGTATCTTCTGCTATGAGAAATAAACACAAATCACCCCAAGTATCAATAAATGTAAATAGAGACTTAAAAGCTATGAATTAAAGGTGGTCAAACCGTGGATGTGAAAAAGAGACACACAAACATGATCACATCACCCAGGCTGCCTAAAAAATTCTCGAGTGACTTTTCATGGCTCCTAGAATAAACCCCAAAACCCTGTAGGTCTGTAGTGCCCTACCATACCTGATCCCTGCGGTATCTTCTACTCTCCCCTTGGTTTCTGCCTCCAGTTACTCTAGTCTTCTCTCACTTTCTCTTCCGAGCTTTGCATGTACTGACCTGCCTATTCTTTATCTCCTTTACCTCACTCACTCCTTTTTATTCACTAGATCTCCCCATACCTTTACTTCCTCAGGAAAACCTTCTTTGATGTCCTGTAACACCTCAGCTATTCAAATTCCTTTGTCACATATCTCAGGGACATATGTTCTTCTCTCTTGTAACACTTTAATTTAGGGTCAGTGTTAATTCACTCAAGTGAATATTTGATTACAATATCTACCTTCCCCACCACACTGTAGGTCCATAAATATATTCCCAGTACCCACAACAGTGCCTGGGATATAGCAGATACTCGTTGCATATTTGTGAACGACTGAATATTAACCTATCTGCCTCAGCTCTGGTCCTCAGCTGTTTCACGAAGTCTGGAGTATGCTGCCGCTGGTGGTCATATAGCGTTGTCAGGGGAGCTCCTGAAGCTGTAATGGCATCTGAGATGTGAGTTCGAGTCAACTCTGCCATCTAAATAGGAACACACACAGGGAGAAAAAAGTAAACATTTAAAAAAGGTAACATCACAGAAAACTGAGGAGCATACTGTCTTTGAAAGACCACTGAATTGAGAGCAAGTTAGTTCTGCCATAATAGGTAAAATGCTGTGGGCAAGTCATTTAGACTCTTTTAGTCTCAAAAGCTTCCTTATAAAAATAGTTGGATGGACCACATGATTTCTAAGGTTTCATCCAGCTACAGCAATCTACGAATTAAGATAAAATCTTCAAGTCATATAATAAGCCATAGTAAACCAAAAATTAAATCTTCCTTCAAGGATCAATTCAATTACTACTTCTTATCTGTTTTCTGACCTACAGTGTGAAGTATTTTCCCTACTCTTAGCCATGGCTGCATCTGCTGCATGTATTACTCATTTGGTATTTATTCAATCACTGCCTTGACCACTTGAAGTGTTTTTGAAATCTTTGTTAATGTTGTCTAAAATTTTCTTAAAATATACTTATTTGCACAACCCCACAGTACCCAACACAGTAGGTTCATGGCTTTTTAATAACATCCACTTGCACTAAAAAATCCATGGATAACTCCTCCAAAATTGAACTACTAATAGTCTACTGTTGACTACAAGCCTTACCAATAACATAAACAGTTGATTAACACATATTTTCTATGTTATATATTATACACTGTATTCTTACAATAAAGCAAGCTAGAGAAAAGAAAATGTTTTGAAGAAAATCCTAAGGAAGAAAAATAACATTTAAAAAAAAATTTTTATGTCTTTATTTTGAGAGACAGAGAATGAGCGGGGGAGGGGCAGAGAGAGAGGGAGACACAGAATCTGAAGCAGGCACCAGGCTCTAAGCTGTCAGCACAGAGCCCGACATGGGGCTCGAACCCACGGACTGTGGGATCATGGCCTGAGCCGAAATTGGAAGCTTAACCGACTGAGCTACCCAGGCGCCCCGAAAAATTACATTTATAGTACCATACTGTATTTGTCAAAAAAATTTGCAGTTGACCTTTACAGTTCAAATCCAGGTTGTTCAAGAGTCAACTGTATTCTTTCTTTTTTAAAGTTTGTGTATTTACTTATTTATTGAGGGGGGTGGCAAGAGGAGGGGGAAGTGGGGGAGACAGAGAGAGAATCCCAAGCAGGCTCCAAAACAGTGCAGAGCCTGACACCGGGCTTGATCCCACAAACCACAAGATCATGACCTGGGCCAAAATCAAGAGTCAGACGGCCAACCAAATGGGTCAACCAGGTGCCCTAAGAGTCAACTGTATTCTATTTCTTGATTATGGTGGTGTTTACAGGAATAAGTAGATAGCTAAGACATAGAAATATATAGATATGGTATCTAAATCTGTTTGACAAATATATCTATATATGTGTCAAAACTCATCAAATTATAAAGTGGATATATTTTGTTTGTAAATTCTACATCATAAAATCAATATATATACATTTTAAAAAGATTCTGTATGTATGTATGTATGTATGTATGTATGCATGCATGTATGTGAGAAAGAGAGAGTAGGGGAAAGGCAGAAGAAGAGGGAGAAAGAAAGGATCTTAAGCAGGCTCCAAGTCCAGCATGGAGCCTGATGCGGGGCTCCATCTCACGACAGCGAGACTGTGACTGAGCTGAAATCAAGAGTCAGACACTTAACCAACCGAGCCACCCGTGCCTTATAAAATTAATATATTTTTTAAAAGCTTACTCAAGGGCAGACATTTAGAGTTTCTCCATCTTTCTTTCCAGCCTCTATATCATTCACATGTACAACATACTTCAATAAATGGAGCCTCTTAATTCAATAGTATGTGGCTTCCACTGAAAGTCACTGATTTAAAGTATGTATTTGTTAGATGTTAGAAACCCATTACTGTGAAGACCACATTCACTCAGCATGACTGAAAAGAAAAGGGCTCTCAATAGCTCTCACTTCACAGATTTGGCGAGCTGCGTCTGTGGTGAGGCGAGCAGTCTCTGTCTGCTGAGCAGCTATTTTACAAGTTGCTTCCTGCAGGACTTCGGTTACTTCCCGCTGTGATCTGACCACCTGCTGTAATGATTCCGCATGGACCTGAAAACAAAAAGGAGTACAAAGAGAGCTTATGTTATGTTATGCCACAGTCTCTCCCCACCCCCAAATTAGCTTTAATTTGTAAAATTGTATCATGGATCAAATGTTACCTGGATTTCCTGTCTTAAAATCTAGACTCTTAAAATCACTGCTGGTGTTTAATTTTTAACTCCAGTGTTCACGGGTTGATGTTTCTTTAAACAAGTAACTACTATGTACCTCAGTTGCCACTTCTCCAAATTGGGGATAAATCCTGACTACTTTATTTCACGGGAATCAAATGACATAATATTACCCCATATGGCATAATATACAAAAGCATTATTTTTTTTTTACTCCTGTATAATTAAAAGAATACTAACATCATTTCAAAGACACAAATTTAGGTATAAAGAACCAGTACCTGCTGCAAAAATAAGTACCTGAGCTGCTTTGTTTCGGGTTTCCTCTAATTGTCTCTGACACTCCAGAGCTTCTTGTTCAGCCTTCAGTTTCAAAAGGGCCAAGTCTCTTTCATGGCGTTGCTGCTGTGCCTTCAAAATAAAAAAATGATCAACTATTAATTCTAAGATGCTAAGCTATGTTCACATGGTGACTATATCACACGTAATGCTATTTTCCTAACACAAATTTTTTGAAGCAAACAATGAGAACTTAAAGCAAAGACAGCAAATAGGATGGACACAAATCAGTTATCATTTATCAAAGTACTTAATGACCATTTACTGTGTGTCAAATAATGTAGTAATATAAAAAATTTCCAAGGCACACAGGACTACGAACTCATACTAAAAAAAAGCTGGCTTGAAAGCAAAAGTGATTGTACCTAACTCTTCAGAAGGGATTAAAATGTCCTATGTGTAAAAATAAAGATAACACTTCACATCTCAGAATTTTATGATTCCTTTATTTTGGCTTTGAAGGAGAAGTTTCATAAAAATGTCCCAGAAAAGGTCTCCTTCTCACCAGGACCCTTCGTTTCCATAACTCCATACAACGCTATCTATAAACTTCTATTTTTTCATTTCTTCTGGACTAGTACTAAATATAAGTTTTCTAAAGGTGGTAAGGCTGTATATAAAGTTATATAATGCCTTGCACAAATATGAAAGCCCACAATTATAAATATAGTCCTAAAATGGTAGAAAATCTCAATTCTTCTTTGGATTTCTAGATAAGCATGGCTATGAGGTCATTTCCCCAATCCAATGATTTTTAACCAAGGTGTTACAAGTCCCTCCCCATTCTCCTGAAGGGAACACCCGGAAATATCTGGAGAGGTTTTGCTGTCATGACTGGACAGAACTACTGTTACTTGTTGGGAGAGATGCAGGAATACTGAACTTCTTGCAAAGTATGGGACAATTCCACATAAAAAACAGTCTTTAGGTATTTGGTGAGGAACAATTACAAAATAAAATTGGAAAATAAAATTGGTGGCTTTTTTTTTTTAAAGATATATTTTTTAAAATATTTTATTTATTTCTAGGAGAGAGAGAGACACAGCGTGAGCAGGGGAGGGTCAGAGAGAGAGGGAGTCACAGACTCTGAAACAGGCTCCAGGCTCTGAACTGGCAGTCAGCACAGAGCCTGACGCGGGGCTTGAACCCACGAACCGCGAGATCATGACCTAAGCGAAAGTCGGACGCTTAACCGACTAAGCCACCCAGGCGCCCCGTTAAGCGACCAACTCTTGATTTGGGGTCGGGTCATGATCTTGCAGTTCGTGAGTTTGAGCCCCACATTGGGCTCTGTACTGACGGTGAAGAGCCTGCTTGGGATTCTCGTTCCTCTCTCTGCCCCTCCTATGTTATCTCTCTCTCTCGTTCTCTCTCTCTCTTTCTCTCTCTCTCAAAATAAGTAAAATAAACTTTAAAAACTTTTTCTAAATGTGTAAGAAAATGACATTGCTGAAATATTTTTAAAACCTAAACAGACAGAGATATCACATTCATGAATTTAAAAACACCATAGTGGGGCACCTGGATGGCTCAGTCGGATAAGTGTCCAACTCTGGCTCAGGTCATGATCTCGTAGTTCGTGAGTTCGAGCCCCATGTCAGGCTCTGACAGTGCAGAGCCTGGAGCCTGCTTCAGGTTCTGTGTGTGTCTCTCTCTCTCTCTGCCCCTCCCTGCTCACATTTTGTCTCTCTCTCTCTCTCAAAAATAAATAAACATTGAAAAAAAATTTTTTTTTAAATGCCATACTGTTAAGATGTAAAGTCAACCCCAAACTAATCTATAGGTTCTTTTTTTAAAAATTTTTTGAAAATACCATTTAATAATGTGGGCTTACATTTGAGATTTCTAGATTTTCTTGGAAATCATCTATAGATTTATTGCCATTCAAATCAAAATCATACAAGGCCTTTTTTTCTTTTCTATTCTTTGTGTGTGTAAACTGATAAACTGATTCTCAAAGTTATATAGAAGTGCAAAAAAAACGAAAAAACAAAAAAACAACTAAAATAGCCAAAATCATCTTGAGAAAGAACAAAGTTGAAGTAATTACACTCTGATTTCACGACTCACTCAGGATGGTGCTGGAGTTAAGGATAGACAAATAGATCAATGGCAAAGAACAGAGTCCAGAAACAGACCTACATATAAGTGACTACTTAATTGCTGATAAAGGTGCCAAGGTAATTTAAGTCTTTTTAAGAATATAGTGATGAAACAACCAAAAATCTATATGGAGGAAAAGATAAACTTTGGTCCCTTCTTCACACCCATAATTAACTTGAGAGGGTTCAGACACTTAAATTATAAAAGCCAAAACTGTAATGCTTTTCGGAAAAACATAAAAGAACATTTTTATGACAGTATCTTAATATCTTAGGGTAGACAAAAATTTCTTAGAAAACAAGAGGCACTACCATAAAAGAAAAAAATTAAAAACTAGATTCATTAAAATTAAAATATTCTGGCGGCGCCTAGGTGGCTTAGTCGGTTAAGCGTCCGACTTCAGCTTGAGTCACGATCTCACAGTTTGAGATTTCGAGCCTCACGTTCGGCTTTATGCTGATAGCTCAGAATCTGAAGCCTGCTTCAGATTCTGTGTTTCCCCCTCTCTCTGCCCCTCCCATGCTCATGCTCTATCTCTCTGTGTCTCTCAATAAGAAATAAAAACACTAAAAAATTTTTCTTAAAACTTAAAATATTCTGCACTTCAAAAAATACAGTTTAAAAATGAAAAGGCAAAACAAAAAAATTTTTTTTAATTAAAAGGAAAGCCAAGGACTGGGAAACAGTATTTGAAATATATCTGAAAAGGACTTGTTTCTAGAATACATAAAGAACTTCTACAACTCAGTAATTAAAAGATACACAACCCTATTACGAAATAGGCAAAAAATCTGATTATTCACAAAAGAGGATGTAAGAATGCAATAAATACACAAAAGGATCATCAACCTGTCAGTCATAAAAGAAACGCAAATTAAAACCACACCGAGGTACTACTTCACTCTCACTAGGGTGCCCAGAGGAGCAAACGGCAGCAGGGACAGGGGGCTGCTCCAGCAGAGTCAGACGCTGCTACTACTACTTTGGAAACCAGTACGACAGACTCACAGAAAGGTAAACATACACTTTCACTTGAAGCAATTACACGCCTGGGTATTAAAGCAAGAAAAATGAAAACATAGGAATACAGAGTTATAAAAAATATTCACAGCAGGAATACTTATAATAGCCCCACACTGGAAGTAATACAAACATACATCAACAAAAGAAGGGATAAACAAACTGTATGACACCGATCAATGGAATATTACTGAGCCCAAAGTCAACACAAGCAAAACAATGGGTACTACATGGATGAATCTTGAAAACATTGTCATATAAAATAAGCAAAGACACAACAGAGCACAAAGTAGATTTCCTTTATATGAAGTTTTAAACCAGGCCAAAAAAAAAAAAAAAAAGCACCGTGATCAGGAATCAGAACAGTAACTGTCTCCAGGAGAGGGATTAACTGAAAAGGACCGTGGGTGAACTTTCTCAAGTGACAGAAGTGTTCTATATTTTGATTAGGGTAGTAGTTACATTGATCAAAACCAATCAAGCTATGCAACACTTAAAATCTGTATATTTTATTATGTTGTAAATACTGTTTTGTTTTTTTTTTTAAAGATAACACACAGAACTTCCAGTAGGAACACTACGTAGACCTTTATTAGATTTTTATTCGCTAAGGAGAAGTCCACATTATCCTGGCTTTACCAAATACCTGGACCTCACAAACTTTTCTTTCTGGCACAAATAAAACATTAAAAACAAAAACAAAAATAAAAAGTCATCTCTGACTTGTCAGTGAAAAAAAACAATCCTGAGAGCTGTCTGATTAGCTGCTTTTCACAGTCATTAGAAAACTAGAGAATGAGGAAAATAAAGTATTTCAGAGAGAGTGACTGAATTATGTTCTATTGCCAAATATCAGGGGCGCCTGGGTGGCTTAGTCGTTTAAGCGTCCGACTTTCGCTTAGGTCATGATCTCGCGGTTTGTGGGTTCGAGCCCCGCGTCGGGCTCTGTGCTGACTGCCAGCTCAGAGCCTGGAGCCTGTTTCAGTCTGTGACTCCCTCTCTCTCTGACCCTCCCCTGCTCACGCTGTCTCTCTCTCTCTCTCCTAGAAATAAATAAAAACATTAAAAAAAAAAAAATCAAATATCAGATGCTGAATTTTCTTTTTAGTTCTTTGTGTGATAGTTTCCCAGGGTTATTTATAGGTGATGTATGACACACTATTTTTTTCTACTTGCCAGGTTAAAGTTTTGTGTGTTGTTGCTATCATTGTCGTCTACCTCATCACTGGAACTATTTTAAATAGAAAAGAGAAAGAACACAGAAAACTAAAGAAGAAAACTCCACAAATACCTTTATGATCTGAGCCAGAGACACGCTCTCCTGCTGGGCAAGTGATATGCCTCGGACTCGTTCCACATCGGACAGCTGGCGCACTGACTCCTCAATGGCACTCAAGTAACTGAGTTCTGCCGCCATCCGATGCTGGAGGCCAGCAGGAGAAAAGCGCTTAGAACCTGGAAGGCATAAATAACTGTCAAATGGAAAAGTTCACGTGAAACAATATCTCAGATTTCTGGTATTCACTGCTCATTGTAAGGGCCAAAAAGAGGGCGCCTGGGTGGCTTCGTTGGTTGAGCTTCAGACTCTTGATTTCGGTTCAGGTCGTGATCCGAGTCATGGGATTGAGCCCCATGTGGGGCTTTGCGCTGAGCATGGAGCGTGCTTATTAAGATTCTCTCTCTCACCCTCTGTCCCTCTCCCCTACTCTCGCTCTCTTTTTCTCTCTCTAAAATTAAATAAATAAGAACCAAAAAGAGTATGCTTTCCATTGTAGGAAAGACAGTGGCTTATTAATAACACAATGTACATTTTTCAGGTGTGTTTTGACTAACACTGGTAAAATGGGAAAAATCACTACTTTGAATCTGTCATGCTTTTCAGTACTTCTTTTCCTGCATAGTTTTTAATACTTCAAAAAGTATTAAAGTATCGCATTCACTTGAGATAACATTTCCCTAAGGTTCGATTGAAAGAACAAGGATTTTAAGGGGAAAAAATGGTATTTTAAATCACAACTACATGGCTCTACTTGCCTGGTGCCGAGGCCATCTCTGAGGGCGTTCTGCTGGCAGAAGGGTTCATATCAGTAAAAGGTGCATTAGGCTTAAAGCCTGTTCCAGATGAAGGCATTATTACCGAGGATTTAGATCTTTCTAATGAAGTTCCTGGAAGGTCAAACTGCAACAATTTCTGGGAACTTGGAGATAGGGGAGAAGTTGGAGTTTTCTGAGATCTTCCCTTGTCTGATGAGACACTAGAAGTTTTGTTTTATAAAGACGTTAGAGAAAGGAAACTACTTCAAGAACCAGCTAAACAACTCATAAGAACAGCATGCATTACATTCTGTATTTAAACACTGGCTTTTAAAGGCTGTGGTTCAGGTTTCCGATCATTCAACAGAGTCGCCATGCTGAGTGAACGGCCAGGAGTCCATCTCTAACTGCTAGATCTGCAGAGGTGAAGGAGCTAGGCACACACCCTGCCCAAAATGACAGAACAGAAAGGAGCCTCAAGTGAACTGGCACTTAACTCTTTCCTCTACAATGTTCATGCATAATGAATCACTTATTACAGTGGAGGCAGAGCCTTCTAAAATACTTAGACCTTACACAGCAATAAAATTATGGCCATGTATAAAAGGTAAAGTCAGCCTGTCTTATAAAAATGTCTTAGAATATCTCTGAACGAGAATGAAGTATTATTTTGTATTAAAAATTAAATGACAAACTTCTCTTTTGTTATTCCTCTTAACCCAGAGTCACAGCATATATATATGTACTTCATATATATTCATTTGTTCCCATCCACCTTTTAATGCTAAAGTTCTTTCCTGAACTTTCTAACATGAAGTAATCCCTCATAAGCAGTCTAACTAGAATTAACTCTCAAGGTATTTATTTCAACAGAAGGCACAGGTCTAGTCCCAGTGAGACATTAGGCTCATATTAAAGTTACTATTTCTCATAACAAGCACTAAACATTCATTTATTGAATAAATTACTTAAGGTACTCTATAAAGCATGTTAGCACATTAACAATTTTCTAACATAGTATACAAGTTTACTTTTAGCTTTAATAAAGATAGTTTTCAAAGGTAGACATTTCTCTTATACCCAACACATAAATATTTGAATTAAAGTGGTCTTAAGAGGTACTCACTTGTTTACAGTGACCTTTAATTTACTACTGATGATTTAGAGAAATACTATTTCCAATAGTGACAACTTCATTCATGGAAGATAAAGAGTTTTATTTCTTCTAATAGATTTCCAAGAAAGAATTATAACACAATATCCAAACCAAGTTCTCTGCTTGAATTTTTATTTAGTTTTATAAGCTGAATTTTTTATTTGCTCTGCAGAGAAGATTTACCTAGACTAGTATTTCCAAAACTATGTTTCCAATCATATTAACAAGTTTCCCCCAAAACAAAAAGAACAAAAAGCTAAAGAGCTTGGGGACAGAAAGTACAGCAAAATAAGCTAAGGAAAAAATGGGTTAAATGAGTTTTTAAAAATCTGGACACTTCTGGGGCGCCTGGGTAGCTCAGTTGGTTGAGTGTGGATTCCTGATTTCGGCTCAGGTCATGATCTCAGAGTTGTGAGATCGAGCCCAGTGTCGGACTCCACACTAAGTGTGGAATCTTCTTAAGATCCCACATTCTTTCCATCTCCCCCTGCTCCTCCCCTGCTCACACACATCTACGTATCCACTCTTTCTCTCTCCCTCTCAAAAAAAAAAAAAAAAAAGCCACATGGGTAAAAGAATAGAAACTGTAAATGAAGCAATAACTGAAGGTCATTTGTACCCAACAGGTTAAATGTATACTATAGCATATTAAAAAGACGAAAAAAGAGTATGTAAACTCTGTAATCAATGGAAAAGTGAGATCCTTGAGTTATCAAGGAAGTTGAGCAGGAGAGAAAAGTTTGAAGAAGAAATAAACAATGAGACGAAAGGATGCTAAGTAGTTGCGTTGAAAGAGTAGAAGAACACAGACGAGAAAAACCATGAGTGTATGGACCAAGGAAATGAGACAGTTTGTGACAGCATAGTGAAACACTTCAAGTAACGCTGAGTTCATGGGAGTTCATCTGCAGAGTACCTGTGAGCTCTCAGAGTACCCTAAGGAGAGCAGTTGCTTGTTCAAAGGATGAGTCAACATAACAACTGTGGCAACAGCATTTAGAATAGAAAGGTGGATTGTGCATAGAGGAAGAGTACTCCTTAGAGAGGCTATCATAGTTTAGGTGAGAGATGACCATATTCTAAAATATAAAGACCCAAACTATGAACCAAACCACAAAGTCTATTCAGAAAATACAGTAATTTATTGAATGGATTCTTTGAACATCAAGGATATTGTAACTTTAATGAAGTATGATTTATAGTATAAAACATATATTACTTTACCTCACAGAATGCCCAGAAAGATCCTCTAAAATGCTATCAGTGTCAAGCGTCTGCTCATAATCTTTAACAGAAAGTTTGCTACTGGGCCCAGATTTCTTTCCTTGATGAGAGCCACGTTCTGAGCCAGAGTGCACTTTCTCCTCATCAAGAAGTGAGTTCTGAACATTTCCAGTGAGTGAATCCAGCCCTGTAAAGCAAATTTCTTATAAAGCTGATTCCCAATGTTAGAAGCTTCTGAGAAACAACTGATACCTAGATTTCAATAAAGTAATAAAATATACAGATCAGAAGATTTAAAAATTAGCTTATTTTTAAAAGTTATTTTTCACATATAAAATGAAGTAGTCCATCCTTCTGCTTCCATTTAAGGAGACTGAAGTTTCTTCCATTAATATCCCCCACTTGCTGTTAAAAAAGAAAGTGTTCTTAAATGGTTAAAAGAAAAAAAAAAGCATATTATGCAAGAATGAGGTACTACACTGTCCCTATGAAAAAGTAACCAAAAAGAAGTTTTTTAAGGATAAAACCCAGAAGTGGGAGAAAAATGGTATCAATGCCAAATAAACTACACAATCATTGTGAAGAACTTTATGACAAGAACCACATAGCCGGATTCATAAAACTGGTCATATTCTCTCAGAATAATCTTACTTCACGGAGTATCTTAAGTAGATTATTGAAATAAACAAAAATTATGCATGATACTCAGTGTATAACTTTAAAATTTTTAAATTTCAACCTAAACCTCCAACAACTGAAGAGTTGTCTAAATTACATAGATAATAGTAACTTGTACATTTAAAATACACTTTGTAATTTAAAAGGCATTCCACATGTTACTTTATAGCTCTTACGTCTCATGAACTGAATACCATCTGCTCAATTTACTGAAGAGGTAACTAAAAATCTACGAGGCTAAATAACTTACCAGAGGATACATGGTCAAAGAACAAAAATTGGACAGAAACACAGGCTTCATCTCATGACTTTTAAGTCCAGTGCATATGATATGTGTATCAATAGCAACATGGAAAAATATTTGTTATATTAAAAAAAGCAGGGGGGAAAAAAAGGCAGGGAAATAGGGCACCTGGGTGGCTCATTCAGTTAAGTGTCCGACTTCAGCTCAGATCACAATCTCAGAGTTTGTGAGTTTGAGCCCTGAGTCAAGCCCTGTGCTGACAGCTTGGAGCCTGGAGCCTGCTTTGGATTCTATGTCTCCCTCTCTTTCTGCCCCTTCCCTGCTCACACTCTCTCTCGCTCTCAAAAATAAATAAACATTAAAAAAAAAAAAGGGAAAAAATGAGGGGCACCTGGATGGTGCAGTTAGTTAAGTGTCTGACTTCACCACTGGTCATGATCTCAAGGTTCATGAGTTTGAGTCCTACATCAGGCCCTGTGTTGACAGTTCAGAGCCTGGAGCCTGCTTCAGATTCTGTGTCTCCCTCTCTGTCTACCCCTACCCTGCTCGTGCTCTCTCTCTCTCTCTCTCAAAAATAAATATTTAAAATAAATAAATAAGGAAAAATGAAAACAATCATAGCATATGAAAAATATTAAGCCCAAAAAGCAATCAAAGAAATGCAAAACACCTAAATAAGATGCCATTTCTTCCTTATTAGATTAGCAAATATTTGTAAGCCCTGAGTATTATTCAGCGCACACAGAAAAGGATACTCATACACTGTTTTCATGGGAGTGCAAACTGATACATCCTTTCTGGAGGACAACTTAAAAGATGCATAAAAATAATTTTTGTTTCCCTTTGACTCCAAAATTTCACCTCATTCATGGCAATTCATCCTAGGATGCTATGTAAAGATGTGTACCATGAATTAGATATGCTGACAACATTACCACACGGTGGGCGGGAGAGGCGTAAAAACACACAAATAATCTAAGGAATTAGCAGTCCGTCAGAATGAACTCTATAATCTAAAATCTATTTATGATCCCTAGGCTAAAAGCAAGCTGCTAATACTGGGTATCTCTAATTTTTCCAAAATAAAAATGAATTTCTTCACTCATTTAATATGTCTTTGAAAATCAGTACACAATTTAAAAATTACTTTTGACTTCAAACAACTAGAAATTGTAGACAATACAACAGTCTATGCAAGAAAGATCCAAACTCCAACCCATATACACAGAAAATATTTGTCCCTACTTTAAAAGATTGCCAAACGGGAGTATATTTATACATTTTAAAGTTAAATTAAGATAAAATTATTTTCGTATGATTATCACTTTAATCTACCAAGTACTTTCAACCACATTGAGAGATTTTTGTATGAACAGGCGGACACTCTTTTTCACCACTAGATGGAGCATATACAAAAAAAAATTACCCTGATTTTAGAACTTGGATATATAGGAGAAACTAAGTTTTAAATGATGCAGTATAAAGTACGTTACATAGGGTTGCTGTGTTTTTTTTTAAGGCATTGTAAGGGGGGGATCAGGGAAACTGAAAGTCACAAAACACTACCTGTACTTCATCTAATTATACTTTAGTAATTTTTAAAAACCTGTATTGAATCATATTGCTTATACTCATATTCAATATATCATAATATTTTAAGTTGTACAATATATTATAGTAGAAAGTAAGCTGGATTTGGGAGTCAGAAGTCATTATCTAGGCTTTATCAACAACTTGTTAGTAATCTTAGGTGAGACACTAATAAAGCAGAGGTGCCTGCGTGGCTCAGTCAGTTCTCTAACTCTTGATTTTGGCTCTGGTCTTGATCTCAAGGTCATGAGACCGAGCCCTGTGTTGGACTCTGTGGCATCGGGTTCCATGGCAATGGGCTCTGTGGTGACAGGCTCCATGCTGGGCACAGAGCCTACTTGAGATTTTCTCTCTCCCTCTCCTTCTGTCCCTCTCCTGCACAAGTGTGCACATGCATGTCCTCTCTCTCTCAAAAAATAAAAATAAAAACAAAGCAAAAATATTGCAAAATAAAAGAACTGAGCAAGTTCAGCATATCGCAAACTGTGTTCAGCTGAATTCAAATGACCCAACATGCTGATGGGAGAAATGACTGTGATAAAATAAATTTGGAAAATATTTCATACAGCTGCCTCATTCTCATCCTAAAATAAATAACGCAGTTAGCATATTAAATGTGTTGATAAGTCCTGTAGGAAAGAAGCTTATTTCACTCCAAAAGCATTTCCCAAATTTATGGAACTGTGGGGCTCTTTTATATCAGAACACTTATGAAACAGCCTATCCAAGTGCATCAGTATTTCACAAGAAAAGATAGACACTGGCAAGTGTTGGTAAAATGATGTCTAATGTTCCCACCAAAAACTTTCAGAACAATCTAGAAGAGAGTTACGCTAGGCTAATGATTAAGAAATAATTTCTCTTGGGGCACCTGGGTGGCTCAGTTGGTTAAGCGGCCAATTTTGGCTCAGGTCATGATCTCAGTTCATGGGTTCAAGTCCCATGCTGGGCTCTGTGCTGACAGCCTGCTCAGAGCCTGGAGCCTGTTTCAGATTGTGTTCCCTCTCTTCTGACCCTCCCCTGCTCATGCTCTCTCTCAGAAATAAAGAAAACATTAAAAAAAATTTTTTTTAAAGAAATAATTTCTCCTAGCATTCTCATATTAGGAGTATAAACTTAGGCATTAAATTTCTGAAGGGTTATTAGGCAAAATGTATCCAAATTCCCTTTTTTTAAAAGTTTGTTTTATTTTGAGAGAGCGAGCACAAGCAGGGGAAGGGTAGAGAGAAGGAGAGACAGAATCCCAAGCGGGCTTTCCAATGTCAGAGCAAAAGCCCGACATGGGGCTCAAACTCACAAACTATGAGATCATGACCTGAGCAGAGATCAAGAGTTGGACCCTTAACCAACTGAGGCACCCAGGCCCCGCACAATGTATCCAAATTCTAATCATGACACACTCCTTGCTCCATTATCTCACTTCTAGCATATTACCTTAAAGGAAGAACTAGATTAATGCATAAAGGTATGTTTAGAAGGATATTCAATGCAGCAGTGTTCATAATGGAAAAAAGAAAGAGACTAACCTAAATGTTCAGGGACAGAGAATTTGCTAAATAAATTACAATATATTTAAATAATAAAACATCAGATAGTCATTACAAAGGGTGATCCATATTTACTGACTGAAAAAGCTATATGTAAGCCACTGAGAGAACAAAACAGCATGTGAAACAACATGATTCCATCCATGTAACATTTCCTATTTACATATGCCTACACATTGTCTGGAAGGATTTTTACTAAAAATCTTAACATTTTACACTCATCAGAGTGACTACTACTTAAAAAAAACAAAAAAAAAAAGATTAAAGAAAACAAGTGTTGGCGTGGACAAGAGGCTGGGACCCTTATGGATTATAGATGGAAACGTAAAACACCCCTGCCACTACAGAAAACAGGATGGCAGAGTTCCTCAAAAAAGTTAAACTTGGATATACCATTTCATCTGCACCTGGCTATACACAAAGGAACTAAAAGCAGGACTTAAACAGTTATTCATACACCAATGTTTATAGCAGCATTATTCACAAGAGCCAAAAGGAGGAAACAACCAGAATGTCCATCAAATGATGAATGGATAAACAAAATGTAGATGTACATACATCTGTACATCTGTACGTCTGTACATACATTGGAATGTTGCCCAGCCTTAAAAAGGAAGGACATTCTCACGCATATGGCCACACGACTGAAACTTGAAAACATTAGGCTACTAAGCCAACAGTAAGGACAAATACGGTCTGATGGCACGATGTGAAGTCCCTAGAACAGTCAAACTCCTAAACAGAAGGCTGAATAGTGGTTTGCAGGGACTGGAGAATGGGAGGAGTTATTGTTTAATGGGTACAGAGTTTCAGTATGGGAAGGTGAAAAAGTTCCAGAGTTGGACAGAGGTGACAGCTGTACGACAATGTGAATGTGCTTAAAGGCACTGAAGTGTACCCTGAAAATGGTTAAAATGGTAAACTTTATGTTATGTACATTTTACCACAATTATTAAAATAAAAATAATTTAACAAACATTAACACTGGTTATCTTCAAGTAGAGGAATTACAGGTGATTTTAATTTTTAGGTAGTTTTCCATTTTTTACTGATTTTTCCTCCACCTCTGTTCTTTGTTTTGTTTTGTTTTTAACTCAATATACAATTAGAAAAAACAATTTTGGAAGCAAAATAATCCTCTAGGGGCCTCCTGTCAGTTTAAAAAGGTTTTGCCTAATTATTGTATCTTCTCACCTTTAGGCTGACAAAGCAAATTATAGCCAAGAGTAGAACTGAAGAAACGGATAGGTGTTCGCCTCAATTATCCAAAAATATTTCAAGTGCAAGACCAGCAACTGTGCAAAGTACTGACTGGGATGTACACATTATATGTTAATTTCACGTAAGGTTCCAAAATTACCATATGAAGCATCTATTGATATCATCTACTGAAATCATCTTTATTTTACAGACAAGGAAATTGTATTTTACAGACAAGGAGAATTATATTTAATTATCCTCAAAATGTACAGGATACACTATACAGTTTTTTTTAAAGCAGCTGCAAAACTAAATTATTTCATTTCTGTTTTTTAAATAAAGGTGTGTGTGTATGCATGGTTTTATGGGAATTTGGGAAAACAGGCACCAAAGATGTTAATAATAGTTATCTCTGACCAGAGGGATCAATGGGGGCTTATACTTCTTTTACAACTATTTATCTATAATGCTTAATTTTTTTATCATTGCAAATGTATTTTTTGTATTATACAAAGGATTTATAATGTTATATCAAAAGGCATTGTTGTAATGATAAAAAATATGAAAACTAATTATATTTTATCATAAAGAAATGCACCTAACTACTTATGGAATTAAATTATTTATAACTTCAGATCACTACCACAAAATGGTAAGACAAAAAGTCACCAAGTAGAATTCCACTTACATTCTTTTTTTCCTTTCTTCCCTTTAGAAGACGCAGATGAGCGAGAAGACGCAGCAGACTGGGCCCCTGACGAGCGCTGGGAGGTAATGTCCACAGAGGACAGATCATAGGCAGCCCTTCTGCTACAATGGTCCTCCTGAAGGCCCAAACTGCCAGCTCCGGTACTGCAAAAGAACAAGTGATAGTGGTTAAAGAATGAATAAAAAGCCTGAAGACACCTCTAAGGCTATAGATGTTTTCAAATTTATTTAATCCCAAGGAGAATATAACAATAATCGAAGATGCCTTCCACTTTTCTTTTCTGGTTTCTTACTACCATAAGCTTAGATTGTTCCCTATGGCTTAACTTATTACTGCGAAAAATGTAAGGGAGTTATCTACTGACGTGAAACCAGTAAAAATGGATAATTCAGACACTTAAAAAAATAAATATAGGGGTGCCTAGGTGGCTCAGTTGGTTGAGTGTCTGACTCTTCATTTGGCTCAGGTCATGATCTCGCGGTTTGTGGGATCAAGCCCCGCACTGGGTTCCCTGCTGGCAGTGTGGAGCCTACCTGGGATTCTCTCTCTCTCTCTCTCTTTGCCCTTCCTCACTCAGATGTGTGCTCTCTTTCTCTAAGTGAATAAACTTTAAAAAATTTTAATCTTTTCTTTAGAGTTCAAAATTTAAAACTATACTTTGCCCACTTTAATTTTAATAATATTTTTATTAGTCTAACCAGATATAACTAATTTTTGAAAGATCATCCAATAATTTTATAGGGATTACAATATGTAATTTGTGAAGAAAATTATACTAAATGTGAGTAATTACAGACTATTTTATATGGTAACAAAATTTAGGAAGGAAATTCTCACTTGGCAAAGTCTGATTCACTTACTATAGGGCTGTGTACAAGTAACATTAACATAATGTTCTTTTTTATAAGAAAGTCCCCTCAGTTCTCTCAGTGCCTTGCACATTGTGTCTAATAAATATTAATATTATAATACTGTTATTTTTCAAAGGCTTGCGAAGTTTAGATGGTCTCCGAATTAGGAAAAAAAATTACTGATTTACTTGGGATCATGGAGTCAAGGATCTACCTGGTCATCTTCAACTGATCACAGAAAACCATTTCTTAATCCTCTCACATTAGTATACCATGGGATAGTTTCCCGATGCCCTCCTCTACTAGGTGTTCACAGACTGACTTAACTTGAACTCTGCTTACTATGTGCCAGGCCCTGTTCTAAGTACTATGTGTTTCACTGAATATTCATAACATACTATAAAGCAGGAACAATTTATTTTCCCTATTTTACAGAGAAGGAACTGAAGCAGGGAGGGTTAAGTAGTATGCCTGAAGACAAACAACTAATATGAGGAGAGCCAGGATTTAAACCCAGATGGTCTGGATCCAGAGCCCATGCTCTTAATAAGCACTATGTTATGCAGCCTCTACATGTGTCTTTAAACAAACAAAACTAAGAGTCACACCACAGTTCTCATTTGTAAATTTTTCTCACTCTTTGCATTTTAGTCCATATTGTCAACATATTCTTACTTAGGTTCAAGAGCTGATTTTCTTTCTGTCAAAGTCCCACTCCCTGGAGAGGAGACAAAATCATCTTCATATGAAACACTGCTCAGAGGAGTCGTGACAGTATTTAAAGGCCGTGAAGCTGAGGTTCCTCTTTCCAACCTGTCTTCAAACCCTGTCGAAAGTAGTAGTTGAATTGTGCTTTAAAACAAAAATTAAACCACTACAAGCAAAGCATTCCACAAGATGGGGATTAACAACATGGATTTAGGGAACATTTTAGTGTGCTTTTATTAGTGCTTCTTTTCAATTTATCTTTATATCTAACAATACATCTTAAACACTTTATTAGTGAAATTTTCAAACATACAAGTTGAGAAAAATAGCATAATGAAACCAAGGACTCCATCACCCAGCTTCAACAATTACCAATACATGACCAATCAAGTTTCAGTGAAACTTCCTATTCCCTTTATTTCTCACTCCCCTCCCCAGACTATTTTGAAGCAAATCCTAAATAAGAGATCATTTCAACTCTAAATATTTCAGTTTAACTCTAAGATCTTAATGAAAGTTTATAAAAGGATTTAAGAAAAAAATACAAATTTTCTTACAAAAAATGAGGATATTGTTTAAAAAGCATTTTGAGATGTGCCTACGTGGCTCAGTCAGTTGAGCATCTGACTTCAGCTCAGATCATGATCTCAGTTTGTGAGTTTGAGCCCCGCGTTGGGCTCCGTGCAGACAGCTCAGAGCCTGAAGCCTGCTTTAGATTCTGTGTCTCCCTCTCTCTCTGTCCCTCCCCCACTCACACTCTGACACACACTCTTCTCTCTCAATAAATAAATAAGTACACAAACTTAAAAAAATAAGGTAAAAATAAAAAGCATTTTGCTTTCATCAAAAAAAAATTTTTAAGTACCACCTCTAGAAATAAGTGTTAAACACAAGAGATCAGTGGTACATTAAGAGGCCTGCACAAGATCATAACAAAGTAGCTAAATACAAATTCTAGGAAAATGCACTGTGATACCCAGTTAAGCATAAAATGAGCAGACGAAATCAATTCATTTATCAAATAAGGTGCTCACTGTGTAGAATGGAAATAAAAAACCTACAGATATCAACAGCTGACTAAAGGCTCAGCCTCATTCTCTGACCTGGAAATTCTAAGGTTATCTAAGCATAAAGTGGGTAGTGTCCACCTACAGTAGAAGAACAGAGAAAGGGACTTGAAGGAATTAAGTCTATCGGGGAGAAGAAACAAACTTTAGAAGTTAATTGTTTCATGACCCCAATATATAGCTACATTACTGTTCGAAGTGTGAATATTTTTAAAATTGGTTTTGAACAGCAGTAATAGCTTCCATATTAGAAATGTTACTACAGTTGCCCCTCAGTTCTTGACCACTGTATTCCCAATGACTCACCAATCACTGTATTAAGAAATAGTTATTTTCTATATAAATACGAAACTATGGTCACAGAAAACCTAGAGTATACTTGATACATACCTATCCTCTATACCACCAACGAATTCCTCTGAAGTAGACCAAAATCTCCATAACTACCAATCAACTATGGTTCATGACAATAACTAAAAAAATGACATTTTAAAGATTAAATTGCAATACTCTAGTGGAAGCTTGCAGATAATTTAGATTAATTTAGACTAATTTAGACAATCAGTCTCCATTATTCTCATGAGTAATGAAAATTTGTACTTAAGTATTATCTTGTACAGAATTATTACATGATTTATCTTAAGATAACATACAAATAGCACAAGGCTTACTTATTTTTCTCACCTTTTCCATACAACTGATAGGATTTTGTAAAAATATTAATGACACTATGTGGACTTCCCTTTGCCAATTCTTCCCATGGTCCTTTGCTTTGTGTACCACCTATGTGCCCAAAAAGTGGCAAGAATTTTTCAGCTTCCTTCTGAAATTCTTTGATGGGTTCATAACCATTTCTTTCACCAGCACAAAATTCCTTTTCCTTTAAGATTTCTGCTACCTTCAGTGGGGGCTGTCCATCATGGCCTCCCTCTTCTTCAGAGAGACTCCCCTCACTAAGAAGAGGCCCTTCACTGACTGAATCTGTGCTGGAACTAAGAGACAATTTGGCTTTGTCTTGAGAACAAGCTTGCATATCAGAGTTAGAAGAGTCAGCCTGCCTCGTACACAACTGTGCCAGCAGCCCTTCTGGTTTGGGACCAGGGGATGGCATTCTGAACCTTGATATGGCACTGTGAGGTCTTATCATCTCGGGAAGCTTTTTAAATTCACTAAGGTTGCCTACACCAGGAAGGTCGTCATCAAAAGTTGCATGAGATACACAGGTTCCAATCATCTTTTGAATTCGGGCAGAGAAAACATCTTCAGTATCTTCTTTCATAGGTGGACTTATAGCCTTTGTCCAAGATCCATCTGCTTGGGGTGTTTGCTGAACATCATACTCAGTGCTCCACACTGACCCATAGTTAATGTTAGCCCCAGCTAATTTCTTGGCTTCACTTTCAATCCTGCTGGACAAAGAAGCAGCTGTTGCTTTCAAGGCTTCAATACGATCCAGTTTACTCTTATATTGGCTGGCACTAGGTTTTAACAAGGCATCTGGATGAGCAGCTGGTGAGGTCAGATATGGTTGAGGTGTAAAAGTTAATGGCCCTGAGGCCATATGATGATTCTTCCTGGGTGGTAAAATAGATTCAAAATCCTTATTCAAAATTCCTACATGCTCTAGACTCAAGAGCTGGGAGAGTAAATTTCCAGCTGATCCAGCAAGAGGCTGTGGTTGAGAACTGTGGACTCGTGGGCTCAATCTGTCAGGCTGCATCCAAGTAGGTTCCATCAAGTCCTTTCTGGAAATGAAAGTCACAGATGTTAGTTAAGATGGTAACTCATGACTAAGCCACCAGTTTTTTTAACTTCTTTTTTTTCTCATAAGAGTAATGCACACTCACCACCAAAAAAAAAAGGACAAAGAGGATAAAAAAGACAGAGATCACTCATAGCTAAACAACAGAAACAGGCATATTAATATTCCATTTAGAATTAGATCTTTTTCAAACATTTTTCTATGTGTGTGTTGTGTTCTGGCATTGTTACTTCATAAAAATGAAATGTCATCACGAAAACTGCTTTCTTCAACTAAGACATATTTTTTAAACCATTAATTAAAAAGAAGAATTTGTAACCTTTAAAACTCTGTGAACAGAATTCTTTACAACACTGGCTCTACCCCTTCATTTAAAAATGTTATATAAAAGCAAATGAGGTGCCTGGGTGGCTCAGTCAGTTAAGCTTCCGACTTCGGCTCAGGTCATGATCTCACAGTTCGTGGGTTCGAGCCCCGCATCAGGCTCTGTGCTGAATGTCTGCTCAGAGCCTGGAGCCTGCTTCGGATTCTGTGTCTCCTTTTCTTTCTGCCCCTCCTCAGTTCACACTCTGTCTCACTCTGTCTCTCAAAAATAAATAAATGTTAAAAAAAATTTTTTTCTTAAATGTTATATAAAAGAGAAGTGCTTAAGTTTGCTGAATGCTAACATAAGCATGATAGTCATTATCCTAACCAGCAAATATTTAATAAATGTTTATGTTTAACATTGTACATACTGAAAAAATAAGGAGATTATTGCAATCTCATTTTTTTAAAGACTTTAATCAATCTCTACATCTGACATAGGACTAGAACTCATGACCCCAAGATCAAGAGTCACACACTCCACCGACTGAGCCAGCCAGGCACCCCTACAATTTCATCCTAAAAAAAAAAAAAAATTAATGAACATCAAATGAGTACCAACGCAAAACTATGAATACCAATTATGAATATACAATACAGAGCAGACTGTCCATAAAATACAGAAACCGAACAAAGATGTCCTAGGTGACATTATATAATCCACCTACATTTCCAGAACATGGACACTTTGTATATTAAGCAATATTATAAAAAAAATTAAAGGTCAATGTGAACTACTAGGAAGATGCTTATAAAAAAGAACTTCAAGTTTTGTCCTTGGTCTTGTCCATTATTTTTAGATGATGACATATAGATATGCTTATAAAATTCACAGATCATAGAAAGCCAGGAAGCATGGCTAACCCAACAAATTATCAAATTATGATTCAAAGTTATCTGGACAGGCTGCATCTTTGACCAAACTAGTATGGAGAAATGTGAAGCCTTACCAAGTAAATACAAAGGAATCATCTGGAGGAAGGAAACCAGAGTGAAAAGCCTGGAAAGCATGCCATGCAAGGTTTGGTTAGAGGTTGTATAATAGCCAACTTTTATGTTGAAGGGCTGCTACAAAAATGGAATGAAGGAAGACTCATGCCATAAAATATAAAGTGTGAGGTTATTAGGTCTCAAACTAAGTTGGTAATGATGGGAATACAAAGGAGGTTATAGGGGCACCTGGGAGGCTCAGTCAGTTAAGCATCTGACACTTGACTTCAGCTCAGGTTATGATATCACGGTTCATGAGTTTGAGCCCCACAGTGGGCTCTGTACTGATAGGGAGAAGCCTGCTTGGGATTCTCACTCTCTCTCTCATTCTCTCTCTCTCTCAATATAAATAAACTTTAAAAACAAATGACCAAAGAGGAAGTTATAAATATAAAAAATATTGCTGAGTAAATCCAAGATCTTTAAATTCAAGTATTTAAAAATAAATAAATAAATAAATAAATAAATAAATTCAAGTATTTCAGCACCAATTATATGCCGGGCACTACGCTGATGGTAGAGGAACAGGGGAGACAAAAATGGAAAGGCTTAATCCAATTAAGACTAAATCTTACTCTCGTTTCTCAAGATCTAGCATGGATGAGAGACTAATAAATAGCTAAAATACAATGTCGTAAGTACTAACATAAAGATATATAAAGTTCAATAGAGTGTGGAGAGAAAACAATAAACTCTGCTAGCCAAGGGAAGTGACTTTTGAGCTAGATCTTCAAGGTGCTCAAGGTCAGATACGTAATTTGGAGTTTTCCACGCAGCTAATGAAGAATATGGGGCATAAAGGGCACAGAAAAGTAATGCCATGCTTCCAAGCATAAAGTAACTGAGACACGACAAGACTACTAACAGAAATGGTGAACCTAAGAAATGGGCAGAGGGTGAGTGGAGGCAAAAGATTATATATCACAAGTTGAAGAAATCTGATATTAAAAAAAGGAAAGGGGCACCTGGGTGGCTCAGTTGGTTAGGCATCCGACTCCTGATTACAGCTCAAGTCACAATCTCACAGTTTGTGGGAATGAGCCCCACATCAGGCTCTGCACTCACAGTGCAGCCTCTCGTTTCTCTCTGCCCCTCCCCTGCTGGTGCACTCTCTCTCTCTCTCAAAATAAATAAACTTTAAAAAAAAAAAAAAAGGAAAGGACCATGCTCACACTAACTATAATCGATCTGTTTACGTCTGCTTCGTTTTTAATGCTGACTAACTTGTTTAGAGTTGGAAGGAAATTCAGGACAGATAAAACAGAAGACATGAAGCCAGCAAAGTCTGTCTGACAATAATAATGGGACTGAGATAAACTGGAGAGTAAACATACTGAAGGTATTCAAATTCAAAAAAAAAAAAAACTTTAAAGTTTATTTATGCTTCAGATTTGACAGGTATTTACAACTTTAAATAAATCATATGAAACTTATTGGGAGGCGGTGTGTCGAGTGGTTAAAAGCACAGGTTTTTGGAATCAGACGCCTTAAGTTCAAATCCCTCTCTACCACTAATGTTCTGATCTTTGAGAAAATTAATTAAATTCTAGGCCTCAATGACCTTCTCTGTAAAATGGGTATAACATTAATGCCTAATTCAAGGAATTACAAGAATAAATAAAATAATATATGCAAAGTACTTAGATTAGTGTCTGGAAACTAACAAGTACACAATAAATGTTAGCTATTCTTATCAGTATTTTTACTCTTTGGCAGGGCAATGGAGTGAAAGGACCATGTATATTAACCCAAAACTGGGATGTGATTTGATCTTTATTTGCGCATTCTCAAAGAAGAGTTTCAAAATGTTTCTCTCCTCAAAACGGTTATTTTAAAGTGTTTAAAACCATATAATCTCAAAATCCCCTCAAATTCCTTCCATAGGGTTTGTTTTTTACTTCACCGCAAACAATATATTACAGGCAGGAAAAAAAAATTTTAAGCCAACAAGGTAAAAAAGTCCTTGATCAGCAATCCAGCTCTTATTCCTAGCCCTTCTTCATGTGTTCAGATGCATATCCAAATACAGCTTTTGAAAGGTCTGATGGATAAAATGGAATGAGTCATATGAAGAAATTTTGAATAGTAGTAGATACAGACATGCCTTTTGAAAATTATTCACCACAAATAACTTTAAAATATTAATTTCACTGCGGTTCATTCATCCAACGAAGTTTTACTGAGTGTTTAGTTGAGAGAAAGCAATAGTGCTTCCAACTGCAGGGTCCCTGGGGGTAAGGGACAGGTAAAAGTGGGACCAAACAGCGTGTGCAGCAGGTACAGGGGTACACCATGCTGAAGTATCCACCAGAAGATATTAACCAATTTCTTAATAAAGTTCTTGCCCACATACAAGGTCAGTCAACAGAATGCACTGGGCATAGACCAGCATACTAAAGTTCATGGAAAGAATCTTAATCATATTTAATTCTCCCCATTTTACCTTGCAAGAGGCTGTGGAGGTTCTGACAGAGACAGGTCACTGCTGGAAGATGCACTTAGGGGACGTTCCTGGACTTTGTTTTCTTTGTCAGATTCTCCAGAAGGTTGATACCCTGGTCTAGTCTAGGAGAAAAGGACACTAAATTTAACTGACTCGCATCACAAAGATATGTTCAGGGAGTACATAAGACAAATATTAAATCACTTCAACTTTACAAAGATCATAAAATGTGAGGGCTTTTTTCTCTTAAAACAAAACCAAATTTAGTTTGTCTGAAAAAGCAGCCATTACAATTAACAGCAAAATTACATCGGAAAACCAAGGAGGGCACCTAATACTATAAAATTTAAAGGAAACATTACTCTTTCTAAAGCTCAGTTTTTCATCTAGAAATACTAGTAGTACTTACTTTCTCAGAGTGGTGAGGATTTACTGAAGCTTTAGCCTATAAAGCCTTTAACAGTCTGTGGTAGGTACATGGCATGTACTGAATGTTATTCTTAAAACAACAGCAATAATCATAATATTATTACAAACTATAGGATATTCTCTAGTTACAGCACAGATCACAAAACTAGGCTTTTATGAACATCATCCCCTTTATGCTCAGTAACATAAGGCAAACTAGGCAAGGATAGAACTAATAAAGATGAGATGAACTGAGATCAGTTACACTCACTCTAGGAAATGCTAAACGGAGCACTTCTTTCCAATCATTATTTATCAAATTACTCTTCACATAAAATAAATTTCATGAAAAGATCATCACTATAACAAATACTATCTGAGCATCTGTCTGAATATTAGAACTGGTGGCAACAAAATGGTGAACAAGCCTTTTCTAATCATGCATACTTCCCTTTGTATTTCTGACACTACTATTACCTGTGTTTCCTGCGTAGCATGTTGATGAGGCGGCTCTTCAAGCAAAGTCTTTTCTAGTAGCAATTTGGAGTAAGTTTCCTGCAGTCGCCTAGTTACTGACGGCTCAGAAGGAGGCACATTTTTTACTTTAGTAAAGGCTTCTTTCTGTTTCCGATAGAGCTCCTGTAATCGTTTGTTCTTCTGCTCGGTGGCCTCCTTCTGAGCCTTCTTCTCTTCATTTTGCTTCCTCTTCCTTTCCTCCTGCTGTCTAACAATGTACTGTCGTACCTCATCTGTGTCATAGTGGCGTTTTTTGGAAATAACGGGGGGGTCTTCATTGGCTGTTATTTTGTCAGGTTTTCTTTTAACTGGGCTGTGACTCCTAGGAGCTTGTACTGGTGCTGAGGACTTCTGATTCAGTAACTCTCCTGTTTCTTGCCTTGCAGCTTGAACTGTAGAATCCAACTGTAGGTCATCAAGAATTCCACGAATTTCAAGAGGTAAAAAGTCCTTATTTAAGGCAGTATTTTCCTCCTGTTTATTATCTGGAAGAGATGGAGCTAATTTCTTTGTATTAGTCTCAGACCGAGTTCTACTTCTCGAACGTTCTGAGTTTCGTGGAAGATGTCTATGCGAAACATCCAATCTAGGATCAGATTCTGCTCTTCCAATATGACTCCCTGCAAAATATGAACTGTTAGCAATGTATTAAAATCCTAAATTCATTCCTAAGATTTACTGCAGTAAGGAGAAAATTAGGGAATGTTACTTTATTTTAAACTCAAATTCAAATATCCCATAAAGTCGTTTAAAGAATTTTACAGAAGAAAAGAAAAACAGCTTTTTAGAAGAAAATAATTTCAATCTTCTAAAAAACTAGACTTCTGGGGTTCCTGGGTGGCTCAGTCAGTCAAGCGTCCAACTCTTGATTTCAGCTTACGTCTTGATTTTAGCTCATGTCATGATCTCAGCGTTCGTAAATTCAAGCCCCGCATCAGGCTCTGCACTGATAGTGCAGATTCTCTTCCTCTCTCTGCCTCTCCTCTGCTTATTCTCTCAAAAATAAATAAACTTTAAAAAAAACAACAATTATATTTCCTTGACATTTAAACAATGCATTTTTAATTTTTTTGAAATAAAGACAGATCTTATTGTTGATGTGAATATTTAAGTATTAATAGAGAATTACTATTTCTCTCCCATGTGCATATTTAATATTATTATCTCACCATGCCCCAAAACTAACAGTGTTTAGCTGCCACAACTCTCCAATGAATAACAGAAAAAAAAAATATGTAGGAAAACAATCACTTTTAAATCTAAATGTTTACTGACATGGCTTGATTTTAAACCAAGAAGGCTTATGAGTTTACTTATAAGCTAGTGAAAGTAATGAGGAGTAAATGCAAAGTATATATTGATTTCTGTCTCAAATTATAGTTGTCATTGCATTTCTTACTGAATCCATTCCAGAAGCTCAAATTAATTAAAGCAAATTTTGTTCCTGAAAAAGTAAAGCTGGCCTGCAGTGAACTTATATTTCATTTCCCAAAATTAGTGTTCATGAAACAAGTAACTAGTTATTTCGAAGAGCATTTAAAATATTTCAGAACGAGAAAAGTAATGGACATGAGGGTCAAACCAAAGAGTTCTGGATCCTAGATCACATTTTGCCACCCACTGAATATACACCCTGAGAAAAATCACTTTTCTCCCAGGGCCTATCTCCTAATCTGTCACATAAACAAAGCCAGTAGTGTGAATGTCTGCCTATGTTTGTGTACGTAGGGATAAGAAAATCGGACTTAGTCTCTTATGGTCCCTAAAAGTCTAATAAAATCTAATTAAATGATGCTTTTCTATGAAGCTGGCAGCTAAATGTAATTAATATAACAAATACAATCCTTAATAAAAGTCATCATAACATCTATATATGGAATTATCCACAGACAAGCCCAACAGAACAGTTCTTTTTTGAGCTACATTCACAATTATAAACCAAATTCTGAAAGCATTCTCAAGAGTACTTTCACCCTCTCTACATACTTATACAACTAATTTTTAATTGCTTTTCTCAACAATTTTAATTACTGAAACAATTTAATAATTTAATTCCTCACCAGACTTAGTAGTTCTTTCTCTTCCACTTCTGTCACTTGATGCTGTTCTTCGCTCTTTTTGCTCCATTCTGGGTGCAGGCCCCAGAATCTTCTTTACTAATTTCTGTCCATCTCGCCAAGACGATGTACTTATCAGACGACTGCTACCTAAAAGATACATGATACACATATTGGGTTGAATTTAAAACTTCCAAGTATAAGCTTCTGCACAGCCAAGGAAACAACCCAGAAAATTAATAGGCAACCAACAGAATGGGAAAAGATAGTTGCAAGTGACATATCAGATAAAGGGTTAATATCCAGAATCTATAAGGAACTCACCAAACTACACGCCCGAAAAACAAACAACCCAGTGAAGAAATGGGCAGAAGATATGAACAGACACTTCTCCAAAGAGGACATCCAGATGGCCAACAGACACATGAAACGATGCTCAGCATCCCTCCTCATCAGGGAAATACAAATCAAAACCACACTGAGATACCACCTCACGCCAGTCAGAGTGGCTAAAATGAGCAAATCAGAGAACTCTAGATGCTGGCGAGGATGTGGAGAAACGGGCACCCTCCTACACTGTTGGTGGGAATGTAAACTGGTACAGCCCCTCTGGAAAACAGTGTGGAGGTTCCTCAGGAAACTAACAATAGAACTCCCCTATGACCCAGCAATAGCACTGCTAGGAATTTACCCAAGGGATACAGAAATGCTGAGGCATAGGAGCACATGTACCCCAATGTTCATAGCAGCACTCTCCACAATAGCTAAAACATGGAAAGAGCCTAAGTGTCCATCAACAGATGAATGGATCAAGAAGATGTGGTTTATCTATACCATGGAATACTACATGGCAATGAGAAACAATGAAATCTGGCCATGTGTAGCAACATGGATGGACCTTGAGGGTGTTATGCTGAGCGAAATAAGTCAGGCAGAGAAGGACAAATATCATATGTTTGCACGTATAGGAGGATTAGGAGGAACTTGACGGAGGAACAAGGGGGAGAAGAAGGGGGGAAATGGTGGGGGAAAGGGAGAGAGGCAAACCATGAGAGACTCTTGAATGCTGAGAACTGAGGACTGATGGATGTGGGGGGGAGGGGGGGATGGGCATAGAGGAGGACACTTATGGGGATGAGCACTGGGTGTTATGTGGAAACTAATTTGACAATAAACTATTTGTAAAAAAAAAATAAAATAAAAACCTTAATCAAAAAAAATAAATAAAAAAATAAAACTTCCAAGTATATCTACTCAACCATACGGGCTTCATAATTAATCTTATGATGATCTTATACCAAAATCAAAGGGTTTACAATCTAATTTTTAGTCCTATGTCCCCAATATTAATTAGCAGTCTTTAAATCTTGATTTATCCACACAGCTCAAATAAGTATAAAATGCTTTGGAAGTACCAAAAATATTAATGATTCTTTTTTTTTTAATGTTTATTTTTGAGAGAGAAAGAGACAGAATGTGAGGAGGGGAGGGGCAGAGAAAGAGGGAGACACAGAATCCAAAGCAGGCTCCAGGCTGTGAGCTGTCAGCACAGAGCCCGACACGGGGCTCGAACTTACAAACCGTGAGATCATGACCTGAGCCAAAGTTAAGACACTTAACTGACTGAGCCACCCAGGAGCTCCATAATGATTCTTGAATCCTCAAGAAGTAGAACACTGAATCCAACAGTTTGGGTACAGAACAAAAAACGTATCTTAAGTATAGTAAGTGTTTGGTTTACCAATAGTACCTGGCACACAGTAAAACATATGTCTGCTGAATGGACAAATGACTTAAGCTAAGCACAGGAAAAAAATCTAAAGAAACATGTAACAGTTAATAGTGATTACTGTTAAGGGGATGGTATTATAGAGAATTTCACATTATATTTTATAGATACATACCATAACTGTACATTACTTTTTTATGCATAAAACAATGGCACTCAAAAAGCAAACAACATCAACAGTATAAGCTGCCCTCATTATAAAAGTTCATAAAAGTTCGATCCACTAAACATAGCTGCTGACTAAGGAAAACTTTTTATTTACAACTTTCAGACTGTAAAATAATTAAAATTAGGCCATCGTACTCCAACACAGGTGGAGTACCGTGTGGCTATTTCAAATTATAATTTCCATAAGAAATAAGAGAAATGTTCTGGTAGTAAGGTGCTAAGAGAAAAAGATAAAATGTTATGTATACAATGATTATATCACCTACCATTATGATTTTAAAACTACTGTAAGGAAATAAACAAATTGGTTTTCTGTTTTCTTCTATTTTTCAAGCTTTCTGTAATACTGTTTTATTACATTTATAATAAAGGATATCCTATTTAGAGTCTTTTAAAAAGGCTTCAATTTAAAAGTTTAAATGTAACTGCAGTTTTAATGAAAACATCTAGTATAAGGAAACATGAATTATGAATCTGTTTACTCTATAAATGTTTTCGTACCTTGTTATTAACCTTAAGCGATCTATCTAAAATATTTAAAAGCCTTTAAGTCTACTGTTCAATCTATTTATAAGAAACTTTATGTTCTTAAGCAAAATGAAAGAACAGGCTTCTCTTCAAGTTCGGCTTCATTTGATTTCTGAATCGAAAGCAAGCAACCATGAATATACTGGGTAGTTATTTATAAATGTTGGCTTCTGAATATGCTGTGTGGTTATTTCTAAATTCTGGCTTTCTGGAATAGTCTCATTGCAGTCATTGGTAGAAAAAGGGGACTTTCATTATAGATAAACTATTAATACAGCATTACCACACTTAATGATTCTCCGTCAGTCACTGCACAGTGCATACACAGGAATTAGCCTACCACAAAACTGGATAAGTACAATCCAGGATCAGTGTTTGCAAGTTATAATGGTCCTAGTGCTTCATTTCAAACTATGCCCCTGGCAAGAATATTACATTATACCACATGAAAAATAACACTTTGTCATATTTTTTAATGTAAATATTAGCTTTGTGTTCAGGTAATTCATGTTCTTATAAAATTTTAATTTGTATACAGTCAGGGTCATTCTGATATCTAGAGGTAACAACGGGTGTCACAAAATCTGTTATTTCATATTCCATAGATTAGTCTATGATAGGAAAAACAAGTCTCTCGTTAAAAACCAGTGCCTCTGGGGGCGCCTGGGTGGCTCAGTCAGTTAAGTGTCTGACTTTGGCTCAGGTCATGATCTTCTGGTTTGGGAGTTCGAGCCCCACATTGGGCTCTGTGCTGACTGACAGCTCAGAGCCTGGAGCCTCTTTCAGATTCTGTGTCTCCCCATCTCTCTGCCCCTCCCATGCTCATGCTCTGTCTCTCAATAATAAAAACATTGAAAAAATTTTAAAAAAAAACACACAAAACAACAACAGACCAGTGCCCCTGGGGCACCTGGGTGGCTCAGTCAATTGAGCATCCAACTCCTGATTTCAGCTCAGGTCATGATCTCATGGTTTGTGACATCCAGCCCTGTGTCAGGGCTCTCAAAATAAATAAACTTTATATATAAAAACACCAGTGCCTCATCATTCCTGCTTCATGTTCCCCTAATTCCCTATCACACATTCATCACATTCTATTGTAACTATGTATCTACTGTTTTCCCAACAAGATTATAAATTCCAAGAGGGGAGGGGCCATGTGCATCCTACCTAACCACTGTACTGCTTAAGCTTATAAACACAGTGCATCACATGTATCAAGTGCTCAAAAATATCTGCATAATAAATGTATGAATGATTGATTCTGAATGTCTCCAAACTGAAAGTGACAAATTTCAACTTCCTCCACTTTCTCAGGCCAAATTACTCACTAACATAAATAGGACAGCTAAACAGAGGCACCTGGGTGGTTCAGTCAGTTAAGCGTCCGACTTCGGCTCAGGTCATGATCTTGTGTTACATGAGTTCAAGTCCTGTGTCATGCTCTGTGCTGACAGCTCAGAGCCTGGTGCATTTTCTGTGCTCTCTCTCTCTGCCTCTCCCGCATCTGTCTCTGCCTCTCTCAAAATAAATAAAACATTAAAAAAAATTTTAAATGACAGCTAAAAAGCCTATTTCAGTATAGCCAGAAATAATAATTATTATTAATGGACTCGTACCTAACATCTGAGTGCTTGCCATATGCCAAATACTATATACCAAATGCTTTTAGGTATTAACTATTTTAGTTTTCACAACAACCCTGTGAGAGAGTTACTACTGCTTTCCCATTTTACATATGGGGAAACCAAGGGACACTAAAATTAACTTACCATAAGAACAAAGCTAGACATGACGGAACAGAACAGGTTATAAATGCAAGCAACCTGAACTGGCCTGAAGTGTTAATCACTACAAAACTAGGGAGTTCTCTTTTTCCCCAGTCCTGATCTAGAGTCTGGCCTGACCAATATTGGCATAGACTAATATACTTTTCTTATGCAACATTTATTCTCTTTTGAGAGTAAGTGAAGGTAGTGACAGTCATAAGCAATCTGTATATGGGAGTTTACTATGTAAAAACCATTACCTATAATCTGGTTAATTTCTATTAAACATAATAATTAAACAATTGGAGTGGGGAGATATATGTTTACTATTATGGTGAACATAAGGTTTCATGGGTGTATATATATATATATGTGAAAACTCATCAAACATTCTATATCTGTACAGCTTATTCGATGTCAATCATACCTCAATAAAACACGTATACAAAATAATGATACATAAAATGTACTGAATTTTTCTATGTGCCAAACAATGAAAACATCTGGTTAATTAAGTATTTATTTCCAGGGTACCTGGGTGGCTCAGTCAGTTAAGCATCCAACTCTTGATTTAGGCTCAAGTAATGATCTCACAGTTCATGCATCTGAGCCCCATGTCAGGCTCCTGCTGACAGTGGAGCTGCCTGGGGTTCTCTCTGTCTCTTGCTGCCCCTCCCCCATGCATGCACTCTTTCTCTCTGTCTCAAAATAAATAAGCCTAAAAAAAAAAACCAGCCCACTTATTTCTATATAGAATGCCATTCCAGTGTTATGTACTGGGGACGGACGTGATACTGAGAAACGTAACCTGTTCTGCCGTCCGGACTTGATAACTGTGTTGCCTTTTGGACTTTTCGTACTGGTTTGACCACTTTCTTCTCTTTACTTTTTTCAGCAGGTTTCTCTTTCACAGAGATATCATCTGAAAAGAAGAAACAACTTATAGTAAATATTACAATGATTCCTACCCACCCGCTCATCTTCTTCCCAGTATGAAAAATCAGTATAAAGCATATGATTCAGGTAGGGGGAGAAAAAAAAAAACCCTTCACTGAGGCCATTTCTGTGACCCATAAGCTACCAATGCCAACACCTCTTATGGGAAGGTCTACAGATGACCACTAACTAACCCCACTGTTGAGTTCTAAGTTTTTATTTTATGTTTTTCATTTTTGCTTTGTTTTGTTGTTGTGTTTTTTTCCCCCAGAAAACCCTTGAGAAGTTTACCTCATTTTCACAAACTGAAAGAAGCTAGAAAAGTAATGGTTTCTGAGCCAGGGTCATATCATTTTTAAAATCTCACAGGTGAGTATTTTCACAGATTCCTATTTCACTTAAAAATTCCTACATATGTGAGATATTCATGAACTTCTAGAATAAAACTTTATAAAATAATATTCCCAAATAAAGCACTTTTATGGTTATGTTAGTGAAATATGTCAAGCCATTTCACATATAAATTACTACTAATTTTTTTAAATTCCAATCTGGGGGGATAGACTAGCTCTACATATAAACTTGAAAATCAACCTCAATTACAGATCTGAAGAAATGCAAACTTTAAAATACATATACAGCCCTGCATTCTGAGCAAAGTGGAAGTATGAGTCAAAGGCCCTAAAGCAGGAACATACCTGAGCAACAGCAAGGAGGACAGTGTCAGTGAAATGAACAAAGAGTAGAAAGAACTAGGGTCAGAGACATAACTGAGGGCCAGATCGTGTGGCTTTACAAGTCATTAAAAGAACTTCAGGTTTTACTTAAGAATGAGATCAAGAGGGGCGCCTGGGTGGCTTAGTCGGGTTAAGCGTCCGACTTTCTGACTTTCGCTTAGGTCATGATCTCGCGGTTTGTGGGTTCGAGCCCCGCGTCGGGCTCTGTGCTGACTGCCAGCTCAGAGCCTGGAGCCTGTTTCAGTCTGTGACTCCCTCTCTCTTTGACCCTCCCCTGCTCACGCTGTCTCTCTCTCCTAGAAATAAATAAAACATTTAAAAAAAAAAAAAGAAAAAAAAAAAAGAATGAGATCAAGAGGTTTTTGGAAGTTTTGGGGCAAAGGAGTGATATGATCTAAACTAAATTTTAACAAGCTTACTCTAGCAGCTGTGATAACTGGCTTAATAGAAGGACAGAAGCAGGAAGACCGTGGAGAAGGCTACTACAATAATCCGCACAAGAGACTGATGGCAGCTTGGATCTAGGTAGTAGTGACAGAGGTGGAGAAAGTGGTTATATTTTAGATATATTATGAACAATATGAAACATAAGGTCTGAGAGAAATATAGGAGTCAAGGATGATTCAAGATCTGGGGCCTGAACAAGCAGAAAGATAGAATTACAGAGATGGAGGGACTACCAAAGGAGTAGGTTTAAGGGGGTATCATGACCCCATTTCATTAGCTCCATTTTGGATTTATTAAGTTTGGGAAATCCATTATACATCCAAAGGGAGATGTAGAGTTAGCAGCTGGATACAAGTCTGAGTTCAGAGTAAAAGTCTGGGCCAGAGACATAAATTTGGGAATCATCAGCAACAGAAAATATTTGAAGCCCTGAGACTAGATGAGCTTACCTGGTGTGCACATAAATAAACAGCAGCAGAGGTAGAAAAAGAATAAAGAGAGAGAGGAAGGGAAAAAGAAAGAAAAAAAGGACAGACCCAAATACTGAGAACAGGGCATGGCTATGTTCAGATAGCAGGGAGTCTATTAGGTTAAAAAAAATAATTAAAAAAGAAAAAACTGGAAAGGAGCACCTAGACTCAGGAGGAAAATCAAATACTTACGGAATCCTAGAGGTCAAGTGAAGCATTTCAAGAAAGAAGTAATTTATCATGTCTAATGTCACAGAGAGATCAAGATGACAACTGAGAATCAAACACTAGATTTAGCAATGTGGAAGTTACTGATGACCTTGATATCAGCAGTCCACAGAGAATTTGGAGCAAAAACCAAATAGAAAGGATTCAAGAGTGAAAGGGAGGAGAAAAACTGGAGACAATGAGTATAAGGCAACTTTCTGAAGTTGTACGGTAAATAGGAAAGAAACAAGGCTGTAATTGAAGACAGCAGGGCCCAAAGCAGAGTTCTTTTATGATGGCTGAAGTAACAGCATTTTATCCAACCTTATAGAGATGGAAAATTTGATGATGCCAAAGAAAGGAAATAAAGAAAAATTGATGTCCTTAAATATACAAGAGTAAATGGAACCTAAAACACAAGTAGATGGGTCAGTCCTAGCTAGAAGCAGAGACAGAGGTCAACCACCAGAAAGAGAAGATAGTCTTAACAGATAAGACTTTTTTTTTTAATGTTTATGTTTTGAGAGAGAAAGAGAGAGAGAGAGAAAGAAAACGAGCATGAGCGGGTGGAGGGGCAGAAAGAGAAGAAAGAGAATCTGAAGTGGGCTCTGCACTGACAGCAGTAAGCCCCGCACAGGGCTTGAACTTAGAAACGCTGAGATCACGACCTAAGCCAAAGTTGGACGCTCAACCGAGGTTGCCTCGAAAGCACCCACCCAGGTGCCTCAAAAGACAGGAACCAACCCCCCCCTTTTTTTTTTTAAGTTTATTCATTTATTTTCAGACAGATAGAGAAAGTGCAAGCAGGGTTGGGGCAGAGAGATAGGGAGAATTCTAAGCAGGCTCCACGTGGTCAGTGCAGACCCTGATATGGGATTCAAAGTCATGAAACCATAAGATCATGACTTGAGCCGAATTCAAGGGTCAGACACTTAACCAACTGAGCTACCTCGGCGCCCCCAGACAGACTTCCTAAAGAATTCATTAACATACATCATTCTACTGGTCTGTAAAGATACTGACCTATGGAGGTATATTACTATTATCCCTCTTTTACAGATGAGAAAAACACAGGTAGTATACAAAAGTAATAACAGGCAAAGCAAAAATTTGAACCCTTATAAGCTGATTCCAAAATCTTTACTCTTAACTCCTTTTCCACCTCTGGGGGGAAAAAAAACCTGAATACACTGTTCCAATAAAAATACTAGAAAAACTGGACTGGACACATAATACCACAAAATTTATTAGCAAAATTTCTATGGGTGCTTAGTAGAAAAATCTCAGGCTATAGAGTTAGCCAGAGCTGGCTTTGAATTTTGGCTTCCATTCTCAACTACTCTTCATATACAATCTTGGGAAAATTACTCAGTGAACCTCCATTTCCACAACTGTAAAAAAGGACAGAAGACTACAATGCAGTATCTTGCCCCAAACTGCACTAAGTGTTCCATAGCTTGTAACATTACAACATCACCTTCCCATTTTCCTCTTCAATCTTCTATTAAGTTCCTCCTATTTTCAATTCTCTCAATGTATTCCGTTCCTATAACGTTGATTTTTCTTTCTGTATTTTGCCCTGTTAGTATCATCTTATCTGCTGCCTGCCCAAATTACTGACCATCTCAAAGATCTCAGTCTAGTAGAAGTAAACTTCAACTAGACTCTGCTATGTTTCCTTCAAATCAGACAGGACTGACTCAGAAAGTCTCTGAAGTTAAAAATAGCCTAGTTTCTGTCTCATCAGCCATGTATGCTAATTTTAATCCTGGAGCAGAGCCTAGAGGCTGAGAGAGCTTTATGACTGAAACCACAACTACTTTAGTATACCATGCAGTTAAAAAAGGGAAATACCTTTATTTTGGTGACAATTTTAGGTTTAAATATGATGTTAGACAGCATACAGGATAAAACACGCAAATCTAAGAAAGCTCCACTCTCACCTGCAAAGTGAAGTGCTAAGTCTCGATACAGTTCTCTACTCATGTTTTGAAATTCAGCCTCCTGCCACACTTTCCCATCAGGTGTTCGAATCTTGGTCTCTGAAGGATTGAAGCCTGATATATACCAAAATTACAAAACATTTCTTATCAAAGATGCTTTATACATGCGGTTTGTTATACTTTTTAAAACTGAGAGATAATTAACATACCATAAAATTCACTCTTTTAAAGAATACAGTTCAATGGTGTTTAGTATATTCACAAAGTTATGGACTTATCACCACAATCTAATTTCCTCCATTACGCTATTCCCTGGCAACTACTAATCTACTTTCCATTTTCATGGATTTGCTTATCCTGGATATGTCATATAAGTAGAATCCTATAATATGTGTGTGGCCTTTTGTACCTGGCATCTTTCAATTAATGTAATGTTTTCAGTTACCATATAACATGTATCAAAGCTTTCTTCTTTTTTATTGTTGAATGATACTCCGTTGCATGAATATATCACCATTTATTTATCCATTTAAACATACTAACATTTAAATATTCATCAGTTGATGGGTATTTGAACTGTTTCTACTTTTTGGCTAGTATTAACAATGTTGCTATGAACATTCACATTCAAGTTTTTGTGTGGACATATGTTTTCAATTTCCCTGTGTATTATACCTAGGAGTTTGAATTGCTGGGTCGTATGGTAACTCCATGTTTAACTTTTGAGGACTGCCAAACCATTTTCTAAAGGAGCTGTACCATTTTACATTCTCACCAGCAATGCATGAGGGTTCCAATTTCTCCACATCCTCACCAACACTTGTTATTGTCTGTCTTTTTTATTACAGCCATCCTAGTGGTTGTGAATGGTATCTCGCTGTGGTTTTGATTTGTGTTTCCCTAAAAACAAATGGTGGTTGTGCAGCTTTATACGCTTCTAAAAGAAGGATGCATAATTAGCTACCACATAATGTGCTGACAAATACTGCTTACAGAAAGTAAGCTTCAGTGAGATGAGGCAATATCCATTTCTTCAAAAAGAGTAGAAATGGAGAAGCACTAAATTAAATGACAAAAGAATGTCAATCATAAATTATGGATTTCAGAGAAAGAACTACTCTTCTCAGGAGTAAGAGAGAGACAACACCAATTCTTCTTTCTTTAAAGACAGGCATTAATTGCTACCATCTAATTTTGCCTATGACTGAACAACCCAACAAGCGGCTATCTACACAAGTAAAATGCACCCAAAGTGTAGAAAACAGATCTTTAAAGCATACTTTCTCAATTTCGCAACAAACATTACACACATGCTATTTCCTAGGGATTAACAGTCTGATTTCCTACTTTGAATTTATCTTAGAATGTTATTTTACAAAATCATAAAAATGATGAATATGGATGATAACCAGAGTAGTATAAGGATTTCTATTTTCAGATGGTCTCAACTTATCAAAGAATTGGCACCCAATAAATATTTGTAAAATTAAATCAATATAAAGAATAGACTGGAGTCAAAAACTGATAAAAGCACTCTAGAAGTATTAAATAAAATGCACTGGTAAACTTATTACATGTCTAATAGAAATTACATGTCTAATAGAAATTAATCTATTCAGCTTTTAGGCACAATAGCATAAGTTTAATTTCACGTGACATTTGTGGCAAAGGACACACAATTATCCCTATGCAAGGAAAAAAATTATAAATATAGTGTCCAGGCTATTGCAAGCTATAGTTTGTCGTAAGAAAGCGTGGCAATCCCATGCAAATCTCTCCCTCTCTCTCTCAACGTTTCATCACCATCGTCCCCACCCCATCTCTCTCCATTCAACTCAATTTTTTCTTCTCTCCTCTTCAGGAAACATTTATCTCTATGGGAGCCTTTCTTTATATTTGCATTTTTATTTAGAAGTTAACTTTAAGAAGCTTGCAATATCTACACCAGTTTCCTTTTCTGTCCCCAAATTTAACAGTAGACCCCCTTATCCGCTGTTTTATTTTCTGCAGTTTCTATTACACACTGCCAACCATGGTTCAGGATCAAATGATCAGAGGGCTAACAGGAGCCGAATGCTACGTCACAGTGCCTGTATCATTCACTTCATTTCATCACACAGGGATTTCATCATCTCACAACATCAGAAGAAGAAGGGTGAGTAGGGACAGTGCAATAATTTTGAGAGAGGCGCCTGGGTGGTTCATTCAGTTAAATGTCTGGCTCTAGATTTTGGCTCAGGTTGTGATCTCATGGTTCGTGAGCGTAAGCCATATATCAGGCTCTGCATTGCCAATATGGAGCCTGCTTGAGATTCTCTCTCTCTCCCTCTCTCTGCGCCTCTCTAGCTTGCTCTAAGTAAATAAACTTAAAAAATTTTTTTAAACTTAAAGGAAAACTTAAAAAAAAATTTAAAGATTTTGAGAGAGACCACATTCACTTAACTTTTATTACAGTGTACTGTTACAATTGCTCTACTTATTTTTGCTAACATATTACTATATATGATTTATAAATTAAACTTTATCATAGGTATGTATGTATGTATATATGTATGTATGTATAGGGGAAAAATAGTATTTATAGGGTTTGGTACTGTACAGTTTCAGACATCCGCTGGACGGCTTGGAATGTACCCTGTGGATGGGGGGGGGGGTCTACTGTATTTCCGTTCTTTGTCCCCTTTTTTCCCTACTAGTTGAATTTATTGACTAGAATAAAAAAGTTACTGTGCACTTATGTTCAAGACACTGTACTAGGCTCTGAAATAAAATAAGGATGATCAATATAAGGTCTTAAACTTCATGGGCATTTACATCAGGAAGAAAAACGTATACAAACAACTAAGTATAAAACAAAAATCACATAAACACTGTTTCTGTTCACTACTTGAAATTTTAAAGCAGAATCACAGAACACTTTCTATGTCTTTAAAAAAAAAAAAACAGGGATGGCTGGGTGGCTCAGTCAGTTAAGCATCTGACTCTTGATTTCAGCTGGGGTCATGATCTCACGGTTTTTTAGTTTAAAGTCCTGCATCACTGCTCTGACAGTGTGGGGCCTACGTGGGATACTTAAATATATCCTTTCTCTCTCTTTCTCTCTGCCCCTCCTCCACTCACACTGTGTATCTCTCTCAAAATACATAAATAAATAAGCAAAAATAAATAAATGAAAAACCAAGGTTTAGAATGGGTTTAATATACTGACAACTGCATAAAAAGAGAAAGAAAATAATTGTCTATGCAAAAATTATCTCTGGAAAAATATGCAAATTATTAATACAAGTAATTTCCTGAAAGGGAACCAGGTAGTTGGAGCACAAGAGCTTTTCCTGGTAGACTCTTTTCATCTTTTGAATTGTGAACCAAGTGAATTTATTAAGCATTTGAACAAATGAAAATAAAGTATCATTTCAGAATACAGTATATTAAGATCCTTTTAATTTACACTTGCAAAATGTTGACAAAAATAGTTTCTCAGTGTTGGGAAAAATAAATCCATTGCTCAGGACACTGGAAACCATGCTGTTATAGCTTCACAAATATATGCTACAGTTCATTAATTAGTCCCCCAAAAGTTCTATTAATAATTTTTTTTAAGTATGCTTCACTCCCAGCAGGGAGCCCAACGTGGGGCTCAAACCCATGACCTCAAGATCAAGACTCAGGCAGAGATCAACAGTCAGACGCTTAACTGAGTGAGCCACCCAGGTGCCCCTATAAAATATTTTCATATGAAAACTAGCAGGCTAAAAAATTAGTAAGTAAAAGGTATATGCGAAATCCAGTCACCAGCTCAGAGGAAGTTAAGATTTTCACTCAGGTTCTTTTGAGTTGTGTTTGTTTTGTTTTGTTCTATTTTTAATTTTTAGATTTTTGTAAATTATTAAATAAAATATGGACTTGGGTTGACCATCTTAACTTTGTCTTACTGGAATAACTTTTGGAATTTCAGAACTTTGATTTCTAGAATAAACACACCTTAAATGTAAAATCTTCATTTAATGGATCTGACATTAATATAGCAAAAGTTTTGGATAATCACTATCTCAGAATCAACAAGAACATTTGCTATTTACTCTGTCAACAGTGTGGACAATTACTACATTGTACACAAATGACTAGAAAGATGTGAACTAATTTAATTAATAATACAGGGGCGCCTGGGTGGCTTAGTTGGTTAAGTGTCCAACTTTCACTTAGGTCATGATCTCGCGGTTCGTGGGTTCGGGCCCCGCGTCGGGCTCTGTGCTGACTGCCAGCTCAGAGCCTGGAGCCTGTTTCAGTCTGTGACTCCCTCTCTCTCTGACCCTCCCCTGCTCACGCTGTCTCTCTCTCTCTCTCTCTCCTAGAAATAAATAAAACATTTAAAAAAATTTTTTTAATTAATAATACAGTAGAACAATCCGGAATAGCAAGAGCAAGTTTTCAGTATTCTAAAGGGAACCGCTCACAATTTTATCACAGATTAGCAAGAATAAAACGCAAATTATCAATCTTTTATTGAATTCACAATGAATTGTCATTAGCAAAACATAATAAGCAACACAAAATAAAACTGATCATTGCTGTAGAGGGACCTGGGTGGCCCAGTTGGTTAAGTGTCTGACTTTGGCTCAGGACGTGATCTCATGGTTCATGGGTTCAAGCCTGGAGCCTGCTTCAGATTCTGTGTCTCCCGTTCTCTCTGCCCCTCACCCATTCACAGACTCTTTCTCTCTCTTTCTCAAAAATAAATAATAAACATTAAAAAAATAAAAAATAAATAAAACTGGTAATTGCTTTAACTGTACATATAAAATTCGTTCTGGAGAAAAAAGACCTTAGGACTACAAAAAAACTGCAAAGATGGTCAGAGAAAAGTTAGACTTGGTGGAAAATACAAAATTAACTACATAGCAAAAGTTGTCCTAGTTTGTTAATAATTTAAACAGAAAAAAAATGAATCTTGACAATTTTTGATCTTCATACACCTATCTAGAAAAACTGAACTTTGAAAAGTATCCACAAAAGAAAAGCTATGGTAGCAGAAATTTTAATGACAAAAGTCTAACATGGACTATGATCAATGAATCAATTCTTTATTAAAAAATTATGGGGCACCTGGGTGGCTCAGTCGGTTAAGCATCCGACTTTGGCTCAGGTTATGATCTCACAGTTTGTGAGTTCAAGACCCCTGTCGGGCTCTGTGCTGTCAGCTCAGAGCCTGGAGCCTCTTTCAGATTCTGTGTCTCCCCTTCTCTCTGCCCCTTCCTCTGCTCATGCTCTGTCTCTCAATAATAAATAAAAAACATTAAAAAACAAACTTTACATGAATAACCCTATGAAAATAATTTCAGGAACATAAAAAGAAATTTTCTTAGAAAAGTATTTTCTCGGGGCACCTGGGTGGGTCGGTCAGTTGGGCAGCCAACTTCAGCTCAGGTCATGGTCTCGCGGTTCATGGGTTTGAGCCCCACGTCAGGCTTTGTGCTGACAGCTAGCTCAGAGCCTGGAGCCTGTTTTGGATTCTGTGTCTCCCTCTCTCTCTGACCCTCCCCTGCTCACACTGTCTCTATCTCTCTCTCAGAAATAAATTTTTTTTTTAAAATTTTAAAAAAGTATTTTCTCAATGAAAATCTGTTGGTATAAATCTGATTTAATTATTTGTTTTCTCAAACATGGGGTGGCAGGGGGGGAATCCCTTACTGTCAAAACTCAAAGCTTAAAATAACAGGATCAAAATATCAGTGCCAAAATATTCTGTAACCAAATGTAACTGGAATTAACTAAATTATAATTTTAAAATATTTACTTTCGAAAGAATTCCTAATAACAATCCAAGTATAATGGTGGAATAAGAATAACATTCTTGCAGTTCTCTGAAAATGATACTAACTTCTTTTCTCTTTTGTTCAACTTATTAACTATTCAGATGGGGTTCTTCATCTCCTGGGGGACTTGTTTAAAATTCTAATTCTGGACTCTATACCCAGAAATTCTGATTTAGATCCAGTGCAGCATCCAGGAATCTGTATTTTTAACCCACATCTTGAATTAATTTCTCAAGCATTCGATCAAAGAATCACACCCTGTTCTAAAGATGATCTTCTCTACTCAAATGCCCCCTAGGGAGAATGGGGACAAGAAGGCAGGAAGAGAGAAAGATACAAAGACTGATTACAAACCTTTATATGTTGGAGCAGGTGGTGCTGTTGCCACTTTCCTCACTTTTGCTGTCACTGAGTTATCAACGTTAACAACCATTACAGGATGGTCAATATGACCCAGATTCTGGCCCCGGCCATTTGTTTCTTCTGAGTGGTCCCACTGTTTCCTAATTCGCTCCTTGAGTTTTTCCAGTTTGACATCATGTTGTCGCTGTTTTAGGATATCTAACCTTTGGGAATTACAAGTGCTCGTAGAGGACGGAGAAGAGTCAGTTATCCGTAACACTTTAGGATCGACATCATGGCCCATGTTACTTACAGTAGCTTTCTCATTTCCTTTTGCTCTACTAGGTTTTTCTTCCTCAGTTCTCATAGGACCTGTCATCTTAATCAAACATTCAGAATTTTGCAATGCATCAATTGCTGGTTGATCATTTAAAAACCTAACCACTGTATCATTGATGACAGTTGACTGGGAGCTCTCAAAATCACAGCAGTGTATGTTCCGTTCTTCTCGATTGCAGATCAGCCGGTTTCCACTCTCAGGCTTTTCTTCATTAACATCCACACAATATACATGCTTTGACTCTAGATGGCTAGGACTTATATTGGAAGGTGTGCCATGGATTTCCCTATTATTAAAAAATAATAAGCTTTGAATAAAAACTACAAAAACCAAACTGAAACCAGCCATACAAACTGAAGGAGAACTCTAATCTAACATTAGAGATTAAAAAAAAAAAAAATCTAGAGATTCCAATAGGTTAAATAACAAAATAACCATCACTGACATTAAGATTCAATGCTCAATGTCCCCTCTATCAAGTTAGATAGCAAGTAATCTAAATCATAATCTACACATGTAAAATAAGAAATATGTAAAACATGTATGTAGAGACTTCCTTAAGAACCCCAGAAAATAGGATTACAATCTGACTTTGGATATTCACTTGACACCTATTACCAAAATATGTATTTTCCTTCTCTATGAAATCTTAAATACGGGGGAAAAAAGTACTCAAATTTTGTATTTGTAACTTCTAAGTAATGTACCAAATTAACAGATTGGGAGTAGAAATAAAGTGGAGGTATAATAAATATTTTCCTCCAAATAAATGTAGTTAAATAAAGTTAAACCTCTCTAAAGCATAGATCACTTTTTTTGGTAGCTTCAAACTATGTAAAGCACATCTGGAAACTGTGGAGTAAGCAAAGGCAACGAGGCATAGCCAAAGTACCTATCACAAAGTCCATATTCTTTATTCATAAAAACATTAGCAAAAATCTTCCTCCAGAGATTATTTTTATTTTATATATGATCCTAATAAGTTATATTTTAGGAACAGAAGCAGTTTATTGAAAGCGAGGTTAATGAAGACAAGCCTCAGCAGTAATAAGAGCACATGATTTATGAAAAAATACCCAACAAAATTGTAAAACTTGGATCTGCAGTGTCTGAAAAAGTAGACATTAGCCACACGTGACTATTGAGAACCTGAAATATGGTTAGCCCCAATGGACGATGTGCTATGATGTAAATTACATACCAAATTCTAAAGACTTAGGATGACAACAAAAAAGAACGTAAAACATCTTCATGTGTCTGTGTATGCGACTAGTAAAAGTGTTTCAGTTGTACGTATGGCTCACATTAATGGGTCTATTATCTACCACTGATCTAGATGTTTCATGTAAAGACATAAAACTAAATACCACGAAAATTCTTAAAGCCATAACTCTGTTACAGCATAATATGGTAATTACATCTATTGTGAGTCTAATGAGTATATGCATTTTTCTAAGGAGATAGTCTGCAGCTTTCATCAAATTCTCATTAGAATCCATGACCCAAAAAACATCAGACCCTGTTCTCAGTGGTTGATTATTAAACAAGATGGGGACTGAGAAATGACTCCTGTAGCTTTCACTAGAGATCAAGACTAAATTCGGTTATTTGCACTACCTTTACCAGACCACAACAATTTATAGGTAAAATGATCTAGGTATAAAATTTTATACCTAAAATGATTTAGGTATAAACTGTAAAGAATAAAATAAAGCATAAAACAGTAGTTTACATATCATGTCACAATCTTAAAAGGGGAAGGACAGTTGATATTCCCCCCAAGTAGAAAAAGGAAAAAGTATTTTTATAGTTTTCATTCACTCTTTCATTAAATATTTACTGAATACATATAAGGGTATTTACTGTACAAGTCTTTCAACTTTACTGTAAATATAAAAATTTCCATAATAAATGTTAGGCAAAAATATTTACAGAATACTTAGTAAATGACAGGCATTAAGCTAATGCTTTGAGAATAACACAGATTTACAGCCTTATATAAACTAATGTAATGGTTAGATATGGAATCAAAATATAAAGCAACATGAAAATATATGTAACAGGGGAAGTTATACTGTATGATAAGAGCACACAGGAAGGGTTAACTAGGCTGTGGGAATGGAATGGGACAGAAACAGATCTGGCAATGTTTCATATTGAAGGTGCTAAAAGAGAAGTTTTAAGTAATGAATGGAGTCAGTCAGGTGAAGGACATTCTAGTCACAGCTTTCCTATAGGTATTTTTTTCTTATCTTAAAAGATACACAATTTATAAAATTTTAAATATCAAGTAGTATTCTTTGCAGGAAGAATATGAGAATATGAATAAAGAGTAACTTAGTTTCAATTCCAATAGTGGTTATGTTTCTAGGCAAGTTGTTTTTGTGTGGTTAAAGATTTCTGAACTCCAATTATTTTTCACATTTTTCTTTCTCCTTTTACTAAACTATGAGCTTTTACACAGATTAATTCCCTGGCCTTCTCCCTACATTTCCTTCATCATTTCTATCACTTCAACACTAGTGACAACTCACAAATTTATATTCCCAGCCCTGACCTTTCCACACACATTTCTACCCAAATTTTCAAATGCCTACTGAGTATCTTCACTTAGGTATTTCAAAATTGAATCAAATCAAATATTGATATTATAGACTGATATGAACTCATGAGCTACCTCCATCTCCCAAATTCTTGATCTCAAATTTAACAATAAAAACATATGTCCAGTAGGATCTAGCTCCATCATGAAACTCCTCGATTTACTGGTTGACATTTTACAACACTAAAAACGTTAATGAAACAAAGAAATATAAAGCCCACTGTTTAATATTTATTACTATTTGCTATACTAAAAGCATTAACACTTTTATATCATTAGTAATAATGTTCCTCAAATATAAAATTCTATAATTTTATCTACTAAATATCCTAAATTATCAGCTAACAAAAATATACATTATTTTATAATATCCATTCTATCAAAATTCATACATCAATCCTGAATATCTGACAATAAGCTACATAAAGGAGCCACTGGCAACAAATTAAAATAATAAATCAACTCACATTCTCAACAGGAAAGAAATTTCAGGTAACTGATTAATGCTATCTAAAGAAGCAGAAGCAGAAGAAGAAACCTAAACTATACAAAGTTCATTATGTAGAACACTTAATCTGAGATATTAAGGAAAAAAAAAAATAGCCACACTTCCAGAGACTGAATAATCTGTTTGTAGGAAACATACATTACAATGGTGGTAGTCTGGGGTCACTACTTCTTCTCCCCCAATATTTAATCTGTGAAAGAGTGGAAAGTCAGTATTTCATCATACACAAGATTTTTGCTTTACCTTTTTGGAAAATGGAAAAGGTAGTAACACTAGAGCCAGAGTGCTATGAAAAACTCAGAAAAGAAGCCATAATCTTAAATGTAAATATTACAGGCTAATCCTAGCTGACAATGTCCTGTTAAACACTAACCTGTAAGAAACCAAAGGTTCACGAAACTCCACGCGGTTGTTTTTCCTTATGTTACTCTCCAGGGTGGTAACGCGGAGAGGGCTGCGAGATTTCTCTTTTCGTGATTTCGAAGATTTGGAGGTTGGCGCATTCACCCAAGAGTCATCCAGGTATCTACCATCTGAAGGAAAAGGAACTCTGTAAGAACATATGATGTAATCTACAACTGCCCCTGAATGTGGGTAGTGTTTATGAAAATAACTTGAGTGTCTATTACTTATGGCATCTCTAGTTGGATAGTGTATAGAAAACATTCAGGTTAAACCTTTACAAGCCACTCAATCTATAGAGGAAATAACTGTATCCTGAATTTAAAAATGCAAACCAAATTCTACATATAAAATTCTTTTGATCAAAGGCTCTCTCACTCAAACAAGGAATTATTGAATAAAATCCAACAGACTCAGAGGTTTAAAAAAAATCACAGTTTTAATAGAAAGTACTAACCTCCAGGTTCTAATCCACTAATTAAGTAAGAAACCACACAATTACATATATGAAAGGTAACCAGAGGAAGTAATGGCATTGTGTCAATTTATCTATGAGACAGATCATTCCAATCATGACTTAACCCCCTAAACAATATGTAAAACTTATTAAATCAACTAAATGTCCAAATGATATATCTGTGAACTTAAAATATAGACTTAATCCCGAAGGCTTAACATCAAATTCTTATCATGAAAAACAAATGAAAAGTCACTGTCAAAGGTGATGCAATGATGCTAGAGTCCCTCAACAAAAGATGGTGAAACATTATCTGTAGTCACTGAATATGAGGTTGCTTCATAACTACTCAGCACCGAAGACAAAAAACCTAAATGTTGATGAGGTCTGGTCTCTGACAAAAGGACAAGCAAATATATGGGACTACCAAAGGAAATTAAATTGAAACAAAACATCAAAGATACATTATATTTGTATTTCCAGAAGTAACATCATACATACCTTTTCTACTTATTTTTCGGGTAGCACTTGCAGAAGATTTCTTGGTATCCATAATAGAATCAAACACAGCTGTACTTGTAGGGGCAACTTCTAACTTGTTTTCAATGTGTCTCAGCTAAAGTTTAAACACCATCACAACAAATAGGTTAATTCTGTAAATAAACCAGCTACTGTTGATTTACACAGTTAAACTATATTGTCCAATACCTTTCTCTAAAGTAGGAAAAATTCAGGAATGCCTTTTGCAGTATTGGCTTTTTCATTATTTATTACTTCAGCTACAGTAACAAGTAGTACAATGCTACCCACATTTGGACAAGAAAAATCAAAAAGATTCGGAAGAGGGGCACCTGGGTGGCTCAGTCAGTTGAGCGCCTGACTCTTGATTTCAGCTCAGGTCATGATTTCTCAGTTTGTAAGATCGAGCCCCTCATGGGGGCTCTGTGCTGACAGCATGGTGCCTGCTTGGGATTCTCTCTCTCCCTCTCTCTGCCCTTCCCCACTTTCTTCCTCTCCCTCTCTCTCATTCTTTCTCTCTCAAAAATAAAAAAATATCTTTTTAAAATTAAAAAAAAAAGATTCTGAAGGATATCAAAGAGTTTTTATTTGTTTGGTTGACATGTTTTTCTAAAAACAGTACATTTTCTGACATTATGTTGCGCATCATTATGTTATATACCCTGTGTATTTTACATGCAAAAATTAGAAAAGAACAACTCAGATGGACAAAAATTTTTTAACTGTTCAAACAGCTAAAAGTTTTTAATAGTCTTAGGTCTATAAACTAAGTTTCACAAAAAAGACAAAATTCACAAGATAGAACTCAGGTTTCCACACACTTTACATTAGAAGTCGACTTCTGGTATGACCACCAATGTTCTCAATGATTTAAAAACCATTTCCCCCTAATTATATGCTTATAGGAGAAAGCTTATAAAGCACAGAAAAGGTATAAAAAAACAAAATTAAAATCATCAAAACTCCACCACACAGAGATAAACACTGAGTAAAATTCTGATTTATCTTCTTTCAGATTTTTGTGGTTCAATTACTCACAAAATTGGAATAATCATTTATATTCTGTTATCAGGCTTTTTCTCCCATTTTTATTATAAGCCGTTTATCGTCCTTAAAAGTTATTTTTAGGGGCACCTGGGTGCCTCAGTCAGTTAAGCACCCAACTCTTGGTTTGGGTTAAGGTGATGATCTCACAGTTTGTGGGTTCAAGCTCCACTTTGGGCTCTGTGCTGACAGTGCAGACCCTGCTTGGGATTCTCTCTCTTCCTCTCTCTCTGTCCCACCTCTGCTTGCTCTCTCATTCCCTCTCTTTCTCTCTCAAAAATAAACTTTTAAAAAAAGTTATTTTTAAAAACACAATAGTTTTGAAAAATGACAATTGACAGTTCAGCTCTATATTAGGTTAACTCTAAGTTAAACTGGGGACAAAAACTATTCCTACATTGTAGATACATAATGCTCATATGGAAGAGAGAGAATATATATAATGCTATCTTTGACACTACATTATGACCAAATCTAGGTTATAGTACCTTTTCCAGATGCATTTTCAAACCAATTCAGAAGATCAGAGGACAGAAAATACCATATTCACACAGTAAAGAAATAAGTGATTCAAATTCAGGTAGGATACAAAAGAAAACACAGACAGACATATTAGGAGAGTAATTTTCCTGGAGAGCAAATGAAAAAGGAAAAAAGAAAAAGTCTCCCTTTGAAGGGACTATGGACGACTTGCCAAATTTGGGTTCCTAAACTCCAGACAAGACTGGACAGAACACAAATGAAAAGAGGTTGCCCACAGTCACTCTTCAGCACTAATGACAGAAAACAGCCTTCTACTGCCTCGAAAAAGGGAACTCACAGTCCATTAAAGAAGCTGTGTAAGTGGTGAGTCACCAAATTCTATTCCTAAAACCAGTATTACACTATAGGTTAACCAAACAGAATTTAAACAAAAATTTGTTCATTTCCTCTCTGACTCTGAGCCTTCTACACAGACATAGCCCTATGTTCCCAAATTCATTTTGTTTTAAATCTTCATTTCAACATACCAGATGAACAAATTTATTAAAGGAGACTAAACAGCACAAATTATTTTAATATTTGGTTATGTTAATGTTCCTGACACCTAAAGTAGCATCTTGATTATCCATCCCTTTACTATTTAATAGTTTTCATTAATGTTCATTTTGAAACATGGTATTTAACTTCTAAGCAAAATCTTTAACTTTATTTTCCTATCCAAAAAGCACTATAGAAAAAAATTTAATCGATTCAATCGTAACAGGAATCAATTTTAAACCAGAAAGAAATAAATGGAAGCTATAACTACTTACAGCAGCCTTGGTCTGAGAAAGTGCATCCCACGATGTGGTTATATCTGCTAGGAAACAGTGATATTTACTGAATCAGAATCTCTGAAGTAGTCCTCAAAATCTGCATTTTAATCAGCTCCTAAATGCACTTGACTTCGAGAACTATTTTATTAGGCAGAACTACTCCTCAGCAAATGCTTTATTATACTGAGCCAAAATATGGTTCTTTTCCCATCCTATAAGGCCAAGTTTCCTAGCGTACGTTTTAGAGCTGTATTAGACACGGATCCCATTAGTTCTTAGGACAGCTGCACTGATACCCCACTCAGCCCCGTCAGACTTCTCCAACAGTAAGCAGTATCCTCAATGTGCCCCAAGACCGAAACAGACACAAAATTTTATACTGTAGTATATTTCACATTATGATGTTGAAAGGATTAGAAAAATACTCCAGACTTAAATATACCAATAGAAATAAAGGTAAAATCTAGTCTTTCAGATAATAGCCCTTCAAATAACATAAGGCCACACAGTTCCTTGAATCATCCTTCTCTAGGATAAAATTTCTCTAGGAAGTTTCATTTCTGCCAAATGTTCCTTATGTGACACGATTTCCAGACCCCTCACAAACCCAATAATCTTCCTTCAGATGTACTCTAGCTTGTCAATGTACCTCAAAATATATCATGCCCTAAATTAAAGTTACCCTCAATGCATCATTTAAAAAAAAAAAAAAAGAGTTCAGTGAGACTTTTCCTTTTCTTATCTGTATACTATAGATGTCTAAAACTATATTAGAACCTATATTATACCACTTGTTGACATTAATCAGAATTTATCAGAATTTCTAAGAAACTTTTTTAAAAAGAATGTTTCCCTTTATAAAAGTTTACCATAGGACACCTTTGAAGATGAGATACCTCATATATTTAAAAGAAACTGAATTTTAAAAACTTATCTACCTTTTATAAAACAAAGTATATATATAATTTTCATATACTGACTAGCCCAGAATTTTATACACATGACCTAAACAAGGCATGAAGTTCAACTTAAAGGAAACAGATCATACCTTGCACAGTATCCTTGCTTTGAGAGTTCCTTGGATTCGGTAAAGGCACCTCTTTTGATTTGCTGCTCCTCATCCTGCCAATTTACCTGCAATCATACCATCAGCATTCACTGAACATCAATATTATCATATTCGCAAAGGAAAACACTATCATTTACCTTAATGTTCATGAAAGTCAGAAGCATTATGTCAACTCTAAAAATTATCTTTATGCCCAGTTAAAAGTCACTGATAATCAAGTAACTTTTTCTTTGGAAAACTAAACCACTAAAAAGTCTACCATGACTACCTCACACCAACTAGGATGGCAATATCAAAAAGGCCAACAACAACAAAAAATAATAATAAATGTTGTGGAGAGACTGGAACTCTTGTGTACTGTTTGTGGGAATGTCAAATGATATAGCCTCTGTGGAAAACAGTATAGCAGTTCCTCAAAAAATTAAAAAATAGAGAGGTACTGGGTAGTTCAGTTAAGTACCCAACTCTTGATTTCAGCTCAGGTCATACTTCACAATTTGTCAGTTTAAGCCCTGCTGGGCTCCACGCAGAGCCTGACTAGGATTCATTCTTTCTCTCTCTCTCTCTGAATAAACTTAAAAAAAAACCTTGTTTAAAAAAATTAAAAACAGAATTAACCGTATGATCCAGCACAAAAGAACTGAAAACAGGGTCTCAAAGAGATATTTGTACAGCCACGTTCACAGCAGAATTATTCACAATAGTCAAAAAATGGAAGCAACCAAAGTTTGCATCAACAGATAAAAACGTAAGTAAAATATGGTATATACATACAATAGAATATTATTCAGCATTAATAAAGAAGGCAGGTGGGTGCTCAGTGGATTGAGTGACTGACTCTTGATTTCAGCTCAAGTCATGGTCTCACAGTTTGTGTGTGCTGCTAGCACAGAGCCTGCTTGGGATTCTCAATTCCACGCTCTCTGCCCTTCCACTGCTCACATGCACTCTCTCCTTCTCCCTCTTAAAATAAATTTAAAAAAAAAAAAAAAAAAAAGGACAATTTTGGAATACCTGAGTGGCTGTTGGTTAAATGTCTGACTCTTGATCTCAGCTCAGGTCTTGACCTAAGAGTCATGAGTTCAAGCCCACACTGGGTGTGAAGCCTACTTTAAAAAAAAGGGGAGGGGCACCTGGGTGGCTCAGTCAGATAAAGGTCTGACTTCAGCTCTGGTCATGATCTCACACAGTACATTAGTTCGAGCCCTGTGTCAGGCTCTGTGCTGACAGCTCAGAGCCTGGAGCCTGCTTCGGATTCTGTGTGTGTCTCTCTCTGACCCTCCCCTGCTTGTGCTTTGTCTGTCACTCTTACAAAAATAAACATTAAATAGAAAGAGAAAGGGAGAGAGAGAGAACACAGAAAATTTCAATGACAATGTCTATGACAACTGTTTTGAGAGAGGGTTATCTCTGATCACCAGAAAACATTTTTTTAATCCATTGCTAAAATTTAGCCTTTGCTCTTCAAATTCATTGTCTTATAAACAGTCCTTCAACTAAAAAGTCCATAGTTTCTAAAGTCTAAAAAATTATTTTTCCTGACCCACAAGTTTATTTTTATGAAGATAAAACAGGAAAAATAACCAAAACTAAGTATATACGTATATGTGTGTATATACATAGTCTATATGACATAATTTTCCAGTTGGGTATCATAACACTATCACATTTGGCTTTTGAAGCTTTCATCTTGAAATACTCACTACTCTTGGGATCAGTAAAACATATCTGTCCCATTTTCCTTATCTTTTTTATTTTTTTACCCCCTTAACTGATGGCTTCTCTACTTTTGCCCAATTCATCAATGATAACATTTCAAAAAGTTCCATTCCTAAGCCTTTTCTTGCCTAGCTCCTTCCTCCCAGGCAATCTCACACACCTTCATGGCTTCAACCACTTCCTAAATGTCATATTTCTGTCCTAGGTCTCTCTCTGAACTCTAGACCCAAGTTTTCAGTCTATTAGACAGTCCACCTCCAAATCCCACTGGAATTTCAAATTTATCAAGTTCAGAACCAAATTCATTATTGTTGATCTTCCAAATAGTTTCTTCTTTTTCTCTTAGCAAATGGGGTTGTCATGCATCCAGTTCATCTCGGACATTTCTGCCTCTCCTTCACCAACATTTCCTGAGTTACCAAGTCAATACTACCTTTAAGACATTTCTCTGTTATGACATATAAAATATGCCTCCATAAAGCTGTTGAAAAAATTAAGATATTTCTAAATTCTCTCTCCCTCTCTCTCTCTCATCCCCTTGCCTCTGTTCAGAGAATTATCTTTAAACCAAATTATGGTAAAAGCTTCCTAAATTATTCTGCTCATAATCTATTCTCCATACTGCAACCATAATTGTCTTTCTAAAAAAAGAACCTAGCAACTCTGCTTCTAAAGCTCTTCAATGACTATCACCTATGGGATAAAATTCCAGATTCCTTCACATGATGGAACCTGGAATCCTTCACAACCTTAATTTATCTCAGCCTCCTTGCTATCTTCACTGTATACCAATTGTTCCTGTCAAAAAGCCATATCTAGAATGCATTTTCTAAACATCCAGAAATTTCTTTGTCTCTGTATCTTCTCTTCCTAAATTTTCTTGGGTAGTAATATCCTTCAAGTCCAAACGTTAATGTCATCTAGCACAAATCTTTCCCCAACTGTTCCTTAACAGTACTACTACTTCATCTGTCTCCCCAATAGCACTCTGTTAACTTTTTAGAGCCCTTATCATTACACACACACACACACACACACACACACACACACACACACACCATTCATTCATTCATTCATTCATTCAATGAACATTCCTTAAGCACTTAATGCTCACAATCTAGTTAAGGCACACATATAAACAAACAGTATACAATGTGCTAAGTTATATAATAAGGTTACAAATAGCAGGTGTATCACTCTCTCCACAAGGTTGTATGGGTCTTAGGGACTACATCTTCTTACTTACCTTCCTATCAACAGAGACTTTCCATGAACAGAAAAGCAAATGGCAATGTTGAAAGCCGTTATGATCTCAACTTAAATAGAAAATAATTGAGGGATCAGAGGCAAGGCTCCCAGTGAAAGGACAAACAGGGAAGGGAAAGGGGTAAAGCAACCGCAGTAACAATAAACATGATCACAGAAGAGATGGTTTAAAAAGCCAGGCTGGAAAGCTCATAAGAAAGAAAGAGGAACACAATTAACATACATCAGTAGGCTAGTAAGCCAGGAACAAAAGAAAGAACAAGAGAGTGAAATTCATATGCTATTTTGCAAGTAGCCTATAAGAATACCTGGTAAAATAAACTACAGACCACATACACAAAAAGCCTAACTGACCTCGCTGATAACAGTGTAAAGAAAAGGGCTACAGGTGACCATATAATACACTAAATGTATTATGTCATGGAAACAATGGGAATCATTTGATAAAAGCATATCATTATTAATGCTCAATGAATCAGATGGCTGGAGCAAAAGATAATGCTTTTGCTCTGTATTTACCTGCTCAAGTAAAAGCCTTGCTATGATTAGGCAAAAAAAAAAAGTTCAAGAACTTTTGTATAGGTCAAAATAAAGTTCAAGAACTATGTATAAACTGCATTGGAGGTTCATTTATTCACTCTGGACATGAACAGTGTAATGAGCAGTAAAAGTAGAACAGTAAAACATTACCATCTAGAGTCAGTGAACAGCAGAAACCACTCAGAAAGGGAAGACATTTCTCCCAGCTACTCACTCAGGGCAAAAATTACTAGACATATGGCTTCAACCTCATATAAAATCTTAGTGTTTCTCAGAGGGGAATGGTATGGCCCCATCTAAACAGATTCTTTGTGGTAATTAACGGAGGTGTGTACCACACTAACTACCAGGCTACAACTTGACAAACAAATCTATCTTGTTGAGAATACACTGTTAGCAATCAAGTTCCCTGACTCTGGAAGTATGGTGATATTGCGGAGTGCCATCCTCAAGAGACCTTAACTCTATCTGACTTCCAATGAAACCCAGTAACACAGATTCCAAGATGCCAAGAGTCTCTAACAGACAGAGTAAGAAGCCGGAATCCTAACATAAAAATGGAAATAACTGGAATTAGATCTAGGCACACTGTCCTAGATCATATTCAGTTAAGTTGATCAGTAAACAATGTATTCTTTCTCCTAAAACCCATGCCATACCATTCCTTCTTCTAAAATCCTACAGGCTAAAGTGAGCTGAAGGCGATGGTGGGTTTCCTGATAGTCTGTTATCATCTCTGGTTCTTTCATTCACTAGTCGATTCTTACTTAAGAAAAGTCCACTTAAAATTAGAGAAATATTTATATTCATTCCCTAAAAAATAAATTTGTTATATTCTCTTCAAATATTATATTTTCCTTATTTTCCCTATTTACCTCCCATTTTCAATGCCATTTTCCCCTCTTCTGTTTTCCATATTAATCTCATATCTGACTTCCTCTCCTCTCCTTTTTACCTCTAGTTTCCCTATTTTTATACTTGTTCATATTTATACCATGCATGTTTATGATTAAATTTCTAAATCTAAAAAAAGGCATTATCTCCATGAATAAACCTACAATATAATTTCTCTCAAAACCCAAAAAGACCCTAACCACAATGAATGAGATATACAACACACACACACAAATACATATTTATTTAAATATATTATGATAATATGCTTGGGTCCTTCTTTTTTTTTTCTGCAATTTCATTATTTTTTTTACAAGCAGTTTATTGTCAAGTTGGTTTCCATATAACACCCAGTGCTCATCCCCACAAGTGTCCTCCTCCATACCCATCACCCTCCCCTCCCCCTCACACCCATCAGTCCTCAGTTTGTTCTCAGCATTCAAGACTCTTTCATGGTTTGCCTCTCTCCCTCTCCCCCACTATTTCCCCCCTTCTTCTCCCCCACGGTCCTCCGTTAAGTTCCTCCTAATTCTCCTGTATGTGCAAACATATGGTATTTGTCCTTCTCTGCCTGACTTATTTCGCTCAGCATAACACCCTCAAGGTCCATTCATGTTGCTACACATGGCCAGATTTCATTCTTTCTCATTGCTTGGCTCCTTTTTAAAAAAACCGTGGGCACATGATATGAACTGGTATTAAGGATATTGTGCAAAATATTAGTCTTAACAGGCCACTATAACAGGCATCTTTACTGAAAATGTACCTTTACTCATAAAGTCATCATATCTGGTGTTGAATCCATAGCAAATAGGGACCCACAGAAAGCATCCTTTGTATTTAAATGGCTTTTAAATGATTCCCCCTATAGGAGTGCTGATGGATAGGGGCACATGTACCCGAATGTTCATAGCAGCACTCTTAACAATTGCCAAAACATGGAAAGAGCCTATGTGTCCATCAACTGATGAACAGATCAAGAAGATGTGGTTTATCTAGACAATGGAATACTACATGGCAATGAGAAAGAATGAAATCTGGCCATGAAATCTGATATTTGACTAAAGAACTAAAGGTTCTTCCTATCAGCACTTACAGTTAATCAAGTCTTCTTACTTCAAACAAACACAAAAGTCTCTCAACCCAGCACCCTCCTCTACTATTGCTCTCTTTTTCCTTTACAAACTTCTCAAAAAAGTTAATTGAATACATTCTGTCTCCATTTACTCTTCAACAATTCCTGGGTGGTTGGCACCCCCTAATTCTCCACAACAGAGCTCATTAAAATCACCAAGATCTCTCAATCTACTGGGCATTTTCAAATAAAAAGTCCTCATTACGCCTGGTCTCTTGGCGGCATGCATCACAGTTGACTACTCTCTTGAAACACTCATTTCCCACAGCCAAGGAAACAACTCAGAAAATTAATAGGCAACCAACGGAATGGGAAAAGATAGTTGCAAATGACATATCAGATAAAGGGTTAATATCCAGACTCTATAAGGAACTCACCAAACTACACGCCCGAAAAACAAACAACCCAGTGAAGAAATGGGCAGAAGATATGAACAGACACTTCTCCAAAGAGGACATCCAGATGGCCAACAGACACATGAAACGATGCTCAGCATCCCTCCTCATCAGGGAAATACAAATCAAAACCACACTGAGATACCACCTCACGCCAGTCAGAGTGGCTAAAATGAGCAAATCAGAGAACTCTAGATGCTGGCGAGGATGTGGAGAAACGGGCACCCTCCTACACTGTTGGTGGGAATGTAAACTGGTACAGCCCCTCTGGAAAACAGTGTGGAGGTTCCTCAGGAAACTAACAATAGAACTCCCCTATGACCCAGCAATAGCACTGCTAGGAATTTACCCAAGGGATACAGAAATGCTGAGGCATAGGAGCACATGTACCCCAATGTTCATAGCAGCACTCTCCACAATAGCTAAAACATGGAAAGAGCCTAAGTGTCCATCAACAGATGAATGGATCAAGAAGATGTGGTTTATCTATACCATGGAATACTACATGGCAATGAGAAACAATGAAATCTGGCCATGTGTAGCAACATGGATGGACCTTGAGGGTGTTATGCTGAGCGAAATAAGTCAGGCAGAGAAGGACAAATATCATATGTTTGCACGTATAGGAGGATTAGGAGGAACTTGACGGAGGAACAAGGGGGAGAAGAAGGGCGGAAATGGTGGGGGAAAGGGAGAGAGGCAAACCATGAGAGACTCTTGAATGCTGACAAAAACTGAGGACTGATGGATGTGGGGGGGAGGGGGGATGGGCATGGAGGAGGACACTTGTGGGGATGAGCACTGAGTGTTATGTGGAAACTAATTTGACAATAAACTATTTGTAAAAAAAAAAAAAGAAACACTCATTTCCCTTGGCTTCCATATACTACACTCTGATTTTCCATCTCCTCTCTGGTTCTTAGTCTCCTCTGCTAGCTAGCCCTTCTCTTTTAAATCTAGAGTTTCAAGCGGGTTTGACCATGGGCTCTTTTCTCTTCAAACATTATACTCTGGGTGATGTCACTGTGTCTAAGTCTTCAAATACCATGTACGTATATGTCAATGACTGCCAAAACTCTAGTCTGGATCTTATCTCTGCTAACTCACATATCAAACTGCTTATTCAGAAACCTCAAAGGCACATCAAACTCAACATCTCCAAAAGCCAACTTATGATTATTCCCAAAAGCATGAGCTTGAGGTATTCCCTATCTCAGTCCAGAGGCATAAACCAGAAATATCCACAAGAGGTAATTAAAACTACATGACCTCTAAGGTCCTACTGTACTCTAAATTTATAATCTATACCACCAGTTCCAATTGTGGTCCAGAAATCTCTGAGGGTCCACCTATCAGGGGAAATCTTTGAAATCAAAACTATTTCCATAATAATATTAAGACATTATTTCTCTTTTTCACTTTCTTTCTCTTATGACTATATATATAGTGCAGTCTCCCAAAGGCTACATATGATATCACAACAGATTGAATGCAGAAGCAGATATGAGAATCCAGATGTCTTCTATTAAGCTAGACATTAAAAAGATTGGAAAAACGTCAAACAAGGTTATTCTTTTCACTAAGTGTTTTGGAAAATATAGTTACTTTTCATTTTAAAATGTTACTTATCTTAATATGGTTTAAATAAATAAATATATTTAAAACTTCCATATCATGCATCTTCTCCAACCAGAATGCTATGAAACTAGAAATCAACCACAAGAAAAAATCTGGGAAAAACACAAATACTTGGAAGTGAAATAACATGCTACTAAAAAATAATGAGTCAACCAAGAAATCAAAGAGGAAATAAAAAAATATAGAGACAAAGGAAAATGAAAACACAATGGTCCAAAATCTTTGGAATGTAGCAAAAGCTGTTCTCAGAAAGAAGATTATAGCAATACAGGTCTGCTGCAAGAAACAAAAAAAAAATTTCAAATAATCTAACCTGACATCTAAATGAGCTATAAAAAGAACAATAAACAAAACCCAAAATCAATAGAAAGAAGGAAATAATAAAGAATAGAGCAGAAATAAATGAAATAGAAACTAAAAAACAAAAACAAAAACCCAATATAACATATCAATAAAACCAGGAGCTAATTCTTTGAAAAGATCAACAAGACTGATAAACCTTTAGCCAGACTCATTAAAAGAGAGAGGGAGAGAAGAGAAAGAAAGAGTGAGAGGAAACAAAATCACAATGAGAGAGGAGAAATAACAACCAACACCACAAAACTATAAAGGATTATAAGAGAGTAGTATGAAAAATTATACATCAATAAGTTGGACAACCTAAAAGAAATAAATTCCTAGAACCGTATCACTTCCCAAAACTGAATCAGGAAGAAACAAAAAATTTGAATAGACTGATTACCACCAATGAAACTGATTCAGTAATCAAACACTCCCAACAAACAAAAGTCTAGGACCAGATGAATTCACAGGAGAATTCTACTAGACATTTAAAGAAGAGTTAATACCTATTTTCAAACTACTCCAAAAAAAGAAGAGGAAGGAAAGTTTCCAAATATATTCTATGAGGCTAGCATTACTCTGATACCAAAACCACATAAAGATACCACCAAAAAAGAGAACTACAGGTCAATATTTCTGATGAACACAGATGCAAAAAGACTCAACAAAATATTGGCAAACTGAATCCAACAATACATTTAAAAAAATCATTCACCGTATCAAGTGGGATTTATTCCAGAGATGCAAATGTGGTTTAATATTCACAAACCAATCAACATGATACATCACATCAACAAGAGTAAGGATAAAACCATATGATTTCAAGAGATGCAGAAAAAGCATTTGACAAAGCACAACATCCATTCAAGATAAAAACCCTCAACAAAGTAGGTTTAAAAGGAACATCAACACAATAAAGGCCATATAAAAAAAAAAAAAACACAGCTAACATCATATTCAATGGTGAAAAACTGAGAGCTCTTTCTCTAAGATCAGTAACAAAACAAGTTCACCTTCACCACTTTTATTCCACATAGTACTGGAAGTCCGAGCCACAGCAATCATACAAGAAATAAAAGGTAGGACACCTGGGTGGCTCAGTCGGTTGAATGATGGACTTCAGCTCAGGTCATGGTCTCACAATTCATGGGTTTGAGCCCCACATTGGGCTCTGTGCTAACAGCTCAGAGCCTGGAGCCTGCTTTTGATTCTGTACCTCCCTTCCTCCCTCTCTCTCTCTCTCTCTCTGCCCCTCCCTCTCACAAATAAATATTAAAAATAAAAAAAATTTTAAAAAATAAAAGGCACCCAAGTTGGTAAGGAAGAAGTAAACTTTCACTATTTGCAGATACTATATATAGAATATATATATAGAGAGAGTATATATATAGATAGATAGATAGATAGATATACAAAATCCCAAAGACCACCAAAAAACTACTAGAACTGATAAATGAATTTGGTAAGGTCACAAGATACAAAATCAATGTACAGAAATCTGTTGAATCTATGCACTGATAATAAAGCAGCAGAAAGATACATTAAGAAAATAATTCCATTTACAATTGCACCAAATATAATAAAATACCTAGGAATAAACTTAACCAAGGAGATAAAAGACCTGTCCTCTAAAAACTATTAAACATTGATGAAAGAAATTGAAGATGACACAAACAAATGTAAAAATATTCCATGCTCACAGACTGGAAGAACAAATATTGTTAAAATGTCCGTACTACCAAAAGCAACCTACAGATTTAATGAAATCCTTTTTGAAATGCCAAGAGCATTTTTCACAGAACCATAACAAATAATGTATGGAACCACAAAAAAATCCAAATAGTCAAAACAATCTTGAAAAAGAAGAACAAAACAGAGGTATCACAATCCCAGATTTCAAGATCTACTAGAAAGCTGTGGTAATCAAAACAGTATGGTACTGGCACAAAAACTGACATATAGATCAATAGAACAGAATAAAAAACCTAGATATAAACCCACAATTACTTGGTCAATTAATCTTCAACAAAGAAGAATGGTAAAAAGATAGTCTCTTCGAAAAATGGTTCTGGGAAAATTGGACAGCTACATGCAAAAGAATAAAATTGGACCTCTCTTACAACATACACAAAAATAAAAATTCAAAATGGATTAAGGACTTAAATGTGAGCTCTGAATCATAAAATCATAGAAGACAGCACAAGCAGTAATGTCTCTGACATCAACTGTAGCAACATTTTACTAGATATGTCTTGAAGCAAGAGAAACAAAAGCAAAAATAAACTATTGGGAATACACCAAAATAAAAAGTGTCTGCGCAGCTAAGGAAACCATCAAAACTAAAAGATAAACTACTGAATAAGAGAAGATATTTGCAATTGGCATATCCAATAAAGGGTTAGTATCCAAAATACAGAAAGAACTTACACAACTCAATGCATACACGAAAACAAATAATCAATTAAAAAATGGGCATAAGACATGAATCAGACTTTTCTCCAAAGAAGACACACAGATGGCCAACAGACATATGAAAAGATGTTCAACATCCCTCATCATCAGGAAAATGCAAAACAAAACAATGAGATATCACCTCACACCTGTCAGAATGGCTAAAAATCAAAAACACAAGAAACAAGTATTGGCACAGGTGTGAAGAAAAAAGAATCCTTGTTGTACTGTTGGTGGGAAAGCAAATTGGTACGGCCACTGTGGAAAACAGTAGAGTGGCTCCTCCAAAAATTAAAAATAGAACTACCATATGATCCAGTAATTCCACTATTGGGTATCTACCCAAAGAATATGAAAACATAATATGAAGATATAGACACCCCTATGTTTACTGCAGTATTATTTACAATAGCCAATTTACGGAAGCAACCCAAGTGTCCACTGATAGATGAATGGATAAAGAAGAGGTAGGGTGTGTATGTGTGTGTGTATGTACACATATCTTTATACTTATATATGTGTGTGTGTGTGTATATATATATATAATGGAATATTATTCAGCCATAAAAAAGAATGAAATCTTGCCATTTGCAACAACATGAATGGATCTAAAGAGTATAATCCTAATATCAGAGGAAAAACAAATACCATTAGATTTCACTCACATGTGGAATTTAAGAAACACAACAAAGAGAAAAAAGGGACAAACCAAAAAAGAGACTCTTAACTATAGAGAACAAATGGATGGATGGGCGAAATTGGTGAAGGAGATGAAGAGTACACTTATTATGATGAACACTGAGTAATGTACATAATTGTTGAATCACTCACTGTATTGTACACCTAATACTAATACAACACTGTATGTTAACTATACTGGAATTAATATTTTTTTAAAAACTAACATATATATTTAAATCTTATATATAATAAATATCAGTAGACAAACCCCACATAAACAAAAGTTCTTTAAGTTGTTAATAACTCATGAGGTGGTCTTGACACCAAAAAGTTTGAGAAATGCTGATCTGTACGTACGATATATACACAAATAAGATATGATATTTTAAAATAGCCAATTCCCAACTATCCTCTAGCAGCAAATTTTCCCTCTACATTTATTGACAGGGCTCTCATTCAATCACACAGATTTGGTTCAATTATTTATTGGGCTCCCGCTATGTGCCTGGCACTTGGGGATAAACGATGAAAGAAATTATATTATTTTGGCTCTCACAGAGAATATTTTCCATACCTTTGCTACATTTCGGTTCTCTCATCTCTATCAGATCCTATATAACAACCACCGTTGGCTGAAAGAATGAGGAAAAAAAACCAACAATCCTGCAATAGTCATACTATCTAATCTAAATATAAAATGGACAAATTTAGTAGGGACCAGGCTGGAAAAAAAGGAAAAAACACTGCAGTTCTAGGTCAGACCCATTACTCTGTTCCAAGTAAATTCTCAAAATAACCAAGATCCCCATAATATAGTATAATACACATATACAAATGACCTGAGAATTTAGCCTCACCTCTTTTCACATTTAAAATACAAAAACCCAGGGCGCCTGGGTGGCTCAGTCGGTTGAGTATGGCTCAGTCGGTTGAGTATCTGACTTCAGCTCTGGTCATGATCTCATGGTTTGTGAGTTCGAGCCCTGTGTCAGGCTCTGTGCTGACAGCTCAGAGCCTGGAGACTGCCTGCTTCAGATTCTGTGTTTCTGTGTCTCTGTCTCTCTCTCAAAAAATAAACAAACATTAAGGAAATATATAAGTGAAAAAATAAAATACAAAAACCCCAAGAACCACTTTTACAAATACAAGGCAGATCTATTGTAATCTATGAAATCCAGAAGAAACTATGTTACATTTGGTACCAGTTTGGCCTCTGGAATAGAAGAGGCAGGGTGAGGATCACAAGAACATAATGTTCCCTACTGATAGGAAATGAAGAGCTAAACTAAAACTTGACTAGAGGTGCCCCTAGTCTTCTACTTAAGGAGAACTGAAAACAATGAACAAGACTAGGAATAATAATGGGGGGGGGAGGGGGAGAAGCCCTAGACACAGGAGTCTATGCTTACCCACCATCTAGTTATCCTGAATACTTGCTCTTCCAAATTAATTTCAAGGAATATATCCCTATAAAAGTGTTTTATAGCTTGTGAATCAGGATTATTATTTGGTCTAAGTATGAAATTTTCACAGGGACAAAACCTTCCCTGATACCTAAGAAACTCTTAAAACTGGTTAACTCTAAGTGAGGATCCAGGAGAAAGCAGATTTTTCTGTGGATATGTTTTTGGATTTCCTTAAAGCAGAGGGCCCTCATCATGTTCTGAGGAAGAAAAGAAACACAAGAAAAAACAAATAATTTTGAAAAGTTGCCTTCTATATGCAATGACTTAGCTAATTTAAGCTAAGGCTGTAAAGGAAACAAAGATAATGACTTTTTCTTTCATTGGAAGCGTTTATTGACTCCTCAATGCAGTGTCGTTGCTGCCACTTTGTGGATCCTCTTAATACCTTGTACTATTATTCACGTATCTGTCACTCCATGAACAATAGGGATGATGTTTTAGTCCCCTATATAACCTTAGTCCATGCATAGTACACACTAGGTGCTCCAGACCTGCTTACTAACTCTAACTGATGGCCCCATTGATAAGTGTCAGAATCCAANGAGGTTAACCATTCCTAAGCAGATAATTTATTCTGACAACATGTAAAATAACTAACTACATAATAGTTAAAAGCATACATCTGCATTTTATAATTTAAAACAAGCCTGGAACTATAAAGAAATTCTTTAATAAAATACTCTTATAGGGGTGCCTTGGGGGTTCAGTCGGTTAAGCGTCCAAATCCTGATTTCGGCTCAGGTCATGATCTCTCAGTTTGTGGGTTCGAGCCCCACAATGGGCTCTGCACTGATGGTGGGGAGCCTGCCTGGAATTCTCTCTCGCCCTTACTCTCTGTTCCTCCCCCACTTGTGTTCTCTCTCTCTCTCAAATAAACTTTAAAAAATTTTTTTAAATAATTCATCATACACAAATGTAGCATCTATACAAATTTTCAGAGATGCATCAATTGAATAAGTGTAGTCCAATTTCATTTATAACCAATCAGAAAATAAAGCATACTAAAGTAGAAGTTAGAGGTCAACCAGCCTCATGTTCTTCAAATTTGTAGTAATGACCCCTTAGTAGGTCAAAGAAAAAAAAAACAATCTGGTGGGTTGGAGCTAGCATTTTTTAATAAAAACCAAACAGGACTGAATTAAAAATAACAGAAGTGTTGAAAGCAGTAAGGGCATTATTTAGTGAAACTTACGTTTCATTTATATTTATACATCTATGTGTATATTATATCCCTATGAAAAATAAATCTCTTACTGTAAGTGTCCTAGTCAAAAGAGTTTAAGAGGTTCCCAAGCTTTTTCAGTTCACAGAACTCTCAGTGTCTCAGTAATTTTTTCATGGTTCCCCCTGGGCACCAAAAAATACCTACTAGTTCCATTTATTACATCCATACAATCTATTAAGTATTTGTGTCCTAACGACTTAGTAGCAGTTTGAAAAATACATATAGATTGAAAGAAATATTTTATTACTAAATAACCACAATTACTTATTAATGGGATGAATGCACCTACTCTACACAATTTCTCAAACCCTGAAATCCCTTTGGACACTGCCACTTTGATTTACCGTTCACACAGATTTTTGCACAGTACTTTTTTAAATCACAGTAGGCCCCCCACCCCCAACCTAGCTTTTTGAAGACTTCCTGTCATATAAAAGAATACAGCACAATATCACAGACACTACCTGAAACTAACACTTTGAGCAGAGTCCCACAGATGTCAAATATCACACGGATACCCCACAATTGTCAAATATTGCTGTGTTTCCCTCAAAAATGTTTAAATATTCCACAGTGCCTGTGTGAGCTCACTATAGTGCTCAAAGGTACCTGACAGCACAGTTTGGGAATCCTGGGTTTAAGGAACAACTGCTAGCCTGTGTACTTACTTTGCAAATTAAGAAATGATACTTAAGGTCACGAAGCTAGTAGAAAATAAAAACACTTAAGGTTTAACCTTCCATCAACAAAAGTTTTGAAACAGAATCTAATCATGTGATACCATGTGGATGAAATCTACAGATCTCTGAAAAGTAACTAAATTAAAAAATACATTTAGGGGCATCTAGGCAGCTCAGTCGGTTGGGCGTCTGACTTCAGCTCAGGTCATGATCTCACCATTCCCAAGTTCAAGTCCCACATCCGACTCCGTGCTGACAGCTCAGAGCCTGGAGCCTGTTTCAGATTCTGTGTCTCCCTCACTGTCTCTGCCCCACCCCCACTCATGCTCTGTCTCTCTTAAAAATAAACAAACATTTTTAAAAAAATGTTTCCAGAATACATTCATATGACTGTATAAAAGAAAATTTGTTTTGATTTTTAGAGAAAAGTTTCAAAAATTATAAAAGTGGAACTTATAATAAATACAAAAGTGTCTAAAGTAAAAAAAAGGAGTCATCCACTCCCCAAGGGATAACACAGCTAATAGTTTAACATACATATATCCTTACAGACCATTTCCTATGCACATACTAAATCATAACAGAATCAAACTAAATTTCTTTGCCCGTGCTTGTTTTTTCAAAACTGAATCATAGTCTATGGTGTAATGGAACTTCTTTTTGCACTCAGTATTATGTCATGAACATTCTTCCATGTCAGTACATAATAGTAATTGCAAACACTTAAACATTTATGTGGTGATTACTATGCTTGCTTAGGGCTTAAATAGTAACTCATTTAACTCGCACAACAGCCCTGTCAGGTGAACTATAATTATATCATTTATAGATGAGTTTAAGTAATTTGCTAATGGCTGCATCTAATAAATGATGCAGTTGGGATTTGAACCCAGAAAGTTAGTTGCATGGTCCTTGTGCTCAATGATACACTTAGCTGCTTCTCATGAAGTAAATATAGCTATCCCTCAACCTGTTAACAAGTGCATAGCACTTCAAAACATAAGTACACTATAATTAACTCTTCCTCTACATTTACGACTATTCCTGACATTTAGGACTTTTTATTTTTGAATACTATTGGCATTTACTTGTAATAATGTTAAAATGAACTCCTTATAGATTTGCTCTTGTGCTTTTGTGTTAAAATTTCTGTAAGATAGGGGCGCCAGGGTGGCTTAGTCGGTTAAGCGTCCGACTTTCGCTTAGGTCATGATCTCACAGTTCGTGGGTTCGAGCCCCGCGTCGGGCTCTGTGTTGACTGCCAGCTCAGAGCCTGGAGCCTATTTCAGAGTCTGTATCCCCCCCCTCTCTCTGACCCTCCCCTGCTCACACTGTCTCTCTCTCTCTCCTAGAAATAAATAATAATAAAAATATTTTTTAAAAAAATTCTGTAAGATAAACTCCTAAAAATGAAATAACTCTATCAAATATCCGCACCCTTAATTTTGATAGAGAATACCAAATTTCCTTCCAGAACACTGTCCTAGTTGTACCCATTTACAGTCCCAATGACAGAGGGGAGGGTTGAGGTTTATTGTTAACAAATATTTCTGATTCATGGGGAGGTCTATTTTGAATTTTTAATGCACTCTGATGTAGAATGAACAGACTGCCAGGTTGTTCCCAATCCTCCTCTGATTTGATGGTTATCTGACTTCAAAGAAGTGTAGACTTAGCAGCTGTATAGTGAATTCTTCATCCAGTTATGAAATCAACTCTAGGTGAGATATTCCCCTATACAATACTGTTCACTTCTGTATAAAACGTGGGAATTAGACTACCTGGCCTTTCAGATTTAAAACTCTCAATGCTGTAATTAAGAAGTGACTTAAAGTTATTAAGAGCCTATAATTATGGTACTAATTAGGTCAGGACCTTAAACCTTCTATTTTCTTTAAATTATAATAACTATTGCCAGACACCCAGCAAATCATTAAAACAGCCAATAAAGCTTTCTGGATCCACCTGTGGCTTATTCTCAGTGGCTTTTTAATCCCAAGCTGTCATTCCCTGCCACCTAGGAAATTTGAACATATCTCTGGAGTATATTTCTAATAAGATTTGACGTGTGCCTAGGAACCTGAAGCAGTGCTGTGTTTTGTGTTTTAAATATTATGCCAAGACTACTCTTAAGTCAATTTATTCAACTAATATTCATTGACTGGTTTACTATGTACCAGCTACTGGGTGCACAATAGTTAACAGAGAACCTCTGTCACCATGGAACTTACAGACTAGACAAGAAAGGCAAATCACAAACCAAAATAACCACTAGTCAATGGAAAGTTATACTTGTGATAACAATAAACAAAAAGCTATTACTGCAGGGGAAAGAAACCAATATTCAATCTTTTGATTATTTGTGGGGTTTTTTTTTCTTTTTACTATCTGCAACACTAGAAGTTGTTTGACATGAGAAGAAAATGTCAATAAAGAAACTATTTCACAAACTCTCCCACACTGCAAAAAATAGCAAACACATGTGTAGATGGCAAGTTAACTTTTTAAGTCATCAAGACTAGAACAAAATCACCAAGATGTTTCTACTTTTCCATTACGCTACTATGTAGCCCAAATATTGGTGGATCATAACTAAGAGTATAAATGATTCGAATTATCAAAGATGATAGAACTATGAGGATCCAAACAAAATGAAAGATGACAAATCAACTACAATTTCTTAGGAATACTGTTCAAGCAAAAAGTACATACAGCAGTAAAGCCATTCATTATAATTCATCCTTGTTCATAATTAACAAAATTATTGAAAATATTGTTTTTAAAGAACAATGATCATCAGCATTAAGGAGTTAATGGAATGTCAAAAGGAACAAAAATAGAATTTTTTTTAGATTTTATAAAAGCAAGTTCCAGAAGTATCTACTTAATATTCAATTTAAAACAAAACTAATTCTACAATGTTAATTAGGCTTGTGGTGATCATTTCACAATACAAACATATACTGAATCATTATGTTGTACACCTGAAACTAATATAATGTGTCAATTATACCTCAATAAAAACAAAAAACACTTGTTCAGGAATAAGAGCATTATTCATCACACTTCCTTGTGTCAATTTCCACAACTGCAAAACAAAAATATTTGCCAAGCCTACCTCACATTGCTATGAATACTAAATAGAATAACGTATGTGGTGACACACCAAAAAATGATGTCAGTTATTTTAAACAGTTGCTTCTTTTTTGCTGCCACTGTAACTTATAGCAATTTAACAAATAACAAAATTGATTAAATGGGGACTTCATCTCCTTTCATCTGCCCATGATACAAGTGTTATAAAATGGGCAAAAGACTGGCAATCAAAAAAAAGCATTAAGAAAAAATTCAAAACTTCATAATTCCTAAATTGATTACCCCCACAGGAGGCTGGCTGTTTAAGTGCTAACACTCTTACATAACAATACATCTCAGAGACTCAGAGAAATTATCTCACATATGTATAAAATTGTTGACTTATTAGACGTCACCATCATGACAAACACAAGTCCTGCTACTGACTACGAAAAAATGAGATACATGTATTTATCCACACAATGTATTTTAGCTTGATGTTTATTTTCTGACTAAAGCATCTTCAATTCAATTCAATGCCTCAATGGTTCAGATTTATTTTATTATACTGAATGGAGTTCATCAATTGAGCACACCAAACCTTATTTCATGTTACACATCCATGGGTTTGAAGCAACTTCTACCATCGGTCTAACAACCAATCTCCCAAAATCACAATCTCATGTTATTGCCAGCACACTGCCTTGTTTAAAAACTGTATTTTAAACCAAGAAATTTTTAAAGTGGAGAGCAGCTCTCAATATTTTATCATTGCTCCTACAAACCGTTTCAGGCTGTTGCTAGGTCCGCCTAACATAGCCTTTCCTTCAAAACCTTTAAATACAAGAGGAGGAGGAATCGTTAACATGGCAACATAACCATTAACGACTTTTCCAAATTCAAAACAAGGATCGCCATCAAAACAAAAATATCAAACAATCAGGTGGAGTGTATGGATACTGATTACTACTGCTGACAACCTGTCATATAGGATCTTTTCCTTTATGAAAGATTTGCTACTACGCTAAAACCACATTAAAAGCTTATACTTATTTGCAACTTCCTATCTGAAAACTAAAAACCCAGAGAAATTCCAAACCGTATTTGGAACATTAGTTAGGTATTATTTACCATGTTGGGCTACATTTAAAAAGAGGGCGGGGGGAAAATAGACAACTTGGAAAGCGTAAAGCTTTTTAAATCTCCCACTAAATCATTTGTGAATAAATCGGTAGACTACATTCTGCAGCTGCTAGACTGGAGGAGAAGATCAAAGTTTTCCCTATACTTGAGAATGCTTATCCCCACCAAAAAGGAACAGAAACCAGTCATCCTTGCCACTGGAGCCAGTTGCCCCGAAATTTCCTAAAATATGCCTGATCTGCAAGTGAAGGAAGAGCACTTCTCCGGAGACCAAAGGCGAGAGGTATCTTACATCTTTCGCAGACGAGAGGAGGGGCTGGGAGCAGGGAGAGCACTAGCAGGTAAGGAAGGAAATCCGTCTTCGGCAGGCACCGGTGGGACCTGAAATCCAGGGCTCAGGATGGCCCTCCCCGCAAAGACTCAGGACACGGGGAGGTTCCCCGAGGGGGACGCCAGGCTGGGCCAGGGCTCCCGGCGCCCCGCCCCGCCTCTCTCGCCGCCACCGGGGACCCGGGACNCCGTGGCCCCAGCCACGTCCTCCCGCGGCTCACCTGAGAGTGTCGCCTCCGCCCTCGGCTCCCACGGTGCATCCCGCGGGGCCTGGCGGAGGGTGCAGTGATGCCGCCCCGACCGGCCCCAGGGCTGCCGGGCCTGGCCTCCCCGCTCCGGGGACGCACCGGGTGCCCGCCTCGCACTGGCTCCCGGGATCCGCCGGGCTGCAGAGACGGAAGGAGAGGCGGAAAGGCTGCCTCCCCTCCCCCACAGCAAGCCTCCCCCTGAGCTGCGGCTCTCTGCAGTTTCCTCTGGCGCAGGTCCGGCCCCGCTCCCCCGCCCGGGAGTCACTTCGGCAGCGGCGGCCCAGTCGCCATTACAGCCCAACAACTGACACGGAGGAGGAGCGGCGCCGGCGGCAGTGGCAGTGGCGGCCGCGCGAGGCAGGGCGGGAGCTGTCGGGGCCCAGGCAAACCTCGCGAGAACTGTCCCGAGACGGTTCCACAGGAATACAACCTTCGGTTGGGGCCATGTTGAGTGTGGCCATAGGTACGAGAGAGAGGAAACGAAGAAAGGACCCTCGAGGGCGCCATGTTTGGTGTGGCGAGTTTGTGCCTTGCAGGACTCGGGAGGAGCCAAAGTAGATCCGCAGCGGAGACCTCTCTCCACCCCCACTCCCCCGCCCTCCTTGCTCGGACGCTAATTGGGCCTTTTGGCTGCGCATTTCACCCCGGGCCAAAAAAAAACAAGCTGGGGGGTTGACCAGGATGAACTCCGAAGTCGAAATTGCAGCTTCTCAGAGTTTACGATGTTTCACCAATTGTCGTCCAAGTAAATCTTCTTTACCCCGATCAGTTTCAGAGTAATTGCAGCGCTGCGACTGCTGCAGTTACCCACTGCTGTCACTGTGGCCGTTTTGTTCGCTAGGGTTACGATTGCGTTCAGCATGCAGGCTGTCTAATGGCTAAAGAATCCAGAGCAAGTAAAACGGAGTTTCCTCCCGTTAGGTCTACGTCTGTAGACCTGTGCTTTCAGAGACTTTCTGTGATCAACATATCTTCTAGTATCTTTATCCTCTTTCCCTAGCCTCCGAACGGTGAATTCTAATGTGTGTCAGGACTTAGCTTAAATGACATGTCTCCTGCAAATAAATAATGCCACCTTCCGCTAGGTGCTCACTTCACACAAGCTCTCCGCCCAGCACTTTCCTCCACCTTCTGAACTCCTATAACTGTTTATCCAGAGACTGTTTCTCATCTTTAGGTATCTTGAAGACACTTGTCTCTCTGTACCCCAGTAGGGCCTAGCTCAGTAACTGGGACATTTTAGGTGCTCGATAACTGCTTATTGAGTAGATCTCAGTAAAAGCAGGAGGCAGTAACTGCTCCTTCTTTGTAGGGCTTTTAACTGTGCCTGAATAGGATGTAAGTGGATGTGCAAAAATGGTCCTGCACATATGTAAAATGTGTATTATGTCCCCAGGAAGCTGTGCTATAGAGAACAGGAAATGGGGCTCTCCCAATGGTGCCAGCGGCAGCGAGAAAAACAACATAAGGAAAGAGTTATTTTCCTCATCCTTTCTATGTAAAACAGTGGGATAGATGTTTTTCATATGTTATTTTACTGAATTTATACAACCACCTTATTAAATACTATACTCACGGTTTTTTTTAAATTTTTTTAATGTTTTATTTATTTCTAGGAGAGAGAGAGAGACAGCGTGAGCAGGGGAGGGTCAGAGAGAGAGAGGGAATCACAGACTGAAACAGGCTCCAGGCTCTGAGCTGGCAGTCAGCACAGAGCCCGACGCGGGGCTCGAACCCACGAACCGCAAGATCATGACCCAAGCGAAAGTCGGACGCTTAACCGACTAAGCCACCCAGGCGCCCCTATACTCACGTTTTTAAAAAGAGGAAATGGGAAGGGGACGCCTGGCTGGCTCAGTGAGTGGAGTGTGGGACTCTTGATCTCGGGGTTGTGAGTTGGAGCCCCACTTTAGATGTAGAGACTACTTAAAAATAAAATCTTTAAAAGTGGAAATGAGTTGTGAACAGGTAAGTAATTTGCTCATTATTATACCATCAGTAAAAGGCAAATATAAGATTTGAGGTCTCCATTACTCTAAAGCCTACTTATACTTCTCCACCCCCAAGCTGCCTCCTGGGCAGCAGAGAAAACACCAAAAGTTTCTGTCGCTATGTGGGGAGCAATATTATCCTCACATCAGCCTATGCACAATTTCCATCTCTCATACCGCATGCTGGTCCCTGCCTCTCAAACACACCAACCTCTCTTCTTTTTGACATGTTATAGCTCTTATTGTTTATACCCTACAGATTGGCTCTTGCAGTATTTTACCATACTTGACTGTAATGAATATGAAGTTGCAATTATTGAGTGAGGTCCTGAGACAAACCGATAGCAGCAAGTAGAGTAAAGTATGAGACAGGTGTCCAAGAAGCACATTTTCAAAGCAGTAACATGACACNTAAAAATAAGTATTTTAAAGCAGAGATTAGGTATTTTCCTTAAAAAAAAAAAAGAAATTAAAATTGAAGGAATCCTCTTGGAAGGGTGGCCTGCCAGGGAGAGTGGAACCCAGAGAAAGACAAGTTATTTGGTAGGGTGCAGAAGATGAGGGGACATTGGGAGTGGCCAGCTGAAGGAGAAGCAATCAATAACATTTCACAAGCAAGAATAGAATGGTCAAAAATGTGAAAAGAGAGAGGAGGAGATTTAACTTTTTTTAAAGTTTATTTTGAGAGAGATTATTATTATTTTGAGCGCGCGCTCAATTGGGGGAGGGGCAGAGAGAGAGGGAGACACAGAGGTTTGAAATCACAAGCTGTGAGATCATGACCTGAGCTGAAGTCAGACGCTTAGCCCACTGAGCCACCCAGGCGCCCCTGTAGCAAAATATTTTTAAATGCCAGAGAATAAAAAAGAGTAAATTCAGAAATGTGATTACCTCTGAGGGAGCAGAAGGGGAAGTTATATGTGGTACAGATGAACTTGAAAAGCTTGATGGTGATGGTGGTAATGTTTTATTTCTCAAGCTAGATGTAAGTGTTTGTATTGTTATTCTTCATAGTTTTTGTATTTCCAAAATATTAAATGATATTTTTTTTAACATAAAAATAAATGAGAATTTTAAAATACATGTAGGGACTAGGAGGAAGAACACTGCAGACAGAAAAGTAAAAGAACACAAGAATGTAATTTTCCTCAGTAGAAACGATATCCTACTGATTTAGGGCTCAAGAAACTTTTGAACTTTTGAACTTTGTAGCACTGAACAGAAAAGTACACTCTTTTTATCGGAGTCTAAGCCAAGGCAAGAGAAAGAAAAAGCCCCAGCAACTTCCTTGGAGGTAAATTAGCCACAGTTCACACAAAGAGCAACCACCACCAAAGGGAAGTTTGTGCAGAATCAGCTCCAACCTGTGTCCTGCCTCCAAGCTACTGTTCCATAGCAGCAAAGAGAGGTCATCTCCTCGCCTCAGCCCAGCCCTCCTCTATGCACAGTCCTGGGAGAGGAAGGTAGGTCAGTGAAAAAGCAGTACAGCTGGTTCTAAGTAAAACAAAACCCCAAGTTAATGCTAACACTGTTCAATTTTTTTGTTAATTCAAGCCAAACAAGTTACTCTCTTTTTTAAAAAATTTTATTTATTTTGAGAGAGCGTGAGTGGGGGAGGGGCAGTGAGAGAAGGAGAGAGAGGATCCCAAGCAGGCTCCACACTGACAGCGCCAAGCCCGATTCAGGGCTCAAACTCACAAACCATGAGATCATGAATCTCAGAGACAACCAACTGAACCACCCAAGTGCCCCTTTGTCCCCTCTTCTTGAGCCTAGATGGAACTTTACAACCACCTCAACCAAGGGAATACAACTGAGATGATAAAATGTGATTTCAGAGGTTAGGGCATAAAAAGCAATATCATTCTGCTTGGTGTTCTGTCTCCAGGGACACATGCCTTGGAAATTCTGTCTGATGAAAAAAGTCCAGTTGAAGCTCTATGCTGGAAGACCATATAGAGACAGAATGCCCGAAGAACCCCAGGTATTCCTCCTCCCAACTAAGTCTTTCAGCATTAACTACCAGACAAATGAGGGAGTGATAATTCCAGATGATTCTGGACCCTATCTGTATTAGTCAGGTCTAATAGAACCGATAGGATGTGTAAATGTGTGTGTATATATATAATATATTATATATGCATATTATATATATACACATATGTGTATATATACATATTATATGCATACATATGCATATAATAATATGTATGTGTATATGTGGATATTATATATACACATATATGTATATATAATACACACATGTAATATTATAATATGTGTGCAATATATGTGTCATTTAATGTTAATATATATACTGTAACATATATACACATACATTTTCACATATATATACACTTTAAAAAATATTAAAAAGTCTGACTTTTTAAAAATCTTAAAATTCCCACTCCAACTACTCTATAAATACAATTACAATTGATTTTGCATAAACCAGTTGCTAAGAATGAAAACCTGGTGATAAAACAGAAAAGAAACTTCCATGTTTGAGTAGCAGGGCATTGTTGATCCAACTACATCGTCTCTCCCTCTGTGTCTCTCTCTTTATACACACACACACACACACACACACACACACACAAACACTTGTTTTGTCACACACACTTATGTGGTTCACTCTTGTTGTCTCATTTGTTTTAGGCAGGAATGTTACTACAACTTTACAACAACCAGGAAGGTGGGGAACCAATCAGAATGGAGCAGGGCTAGAGGCTTCTCTCTTCGGTGGGTATAAACACCTTAGTTGTTAGATCTTGGCAATGAGTTTGCTGAGGGATAGCAGCTATTTAGAAACCAGTATAGAACCATGTTTTTTATTTATTTAAATTATAGTTAGTTAGCATGCAGTGTAATATTAGTTTCTGGTGAACAATTTAGTGACTCAACACTTAACATACAACAGCCAGTGCTCATCACAAGTATACTCCATAATCCTCATCACCTATTTTGCCCATCTTCCCACCTACCTCTCTTCTGGTGACCATCAGTTTGTTTTCTATGTTAAGAATCCAATGGGGCACTTAACCTCAGTCAGTTAAGTGGCTGCCTCTTGATTTTGGCTCAGGTCATGATGCCGGGTTCCAAGCTGAGCATGGACCCTGCTTAAGATTCTCACTCTCCCTCTTCCTTCCCCCTCCCCAGCTCACATGCATGTGTGCTCTCTCTCTCTCTCAAAAATAAAAAATAAATCATTTCTTGGTTTCTCTTTTTTTTCCCCCTATGATAATTTGTTTCTTAAATTGCACATGTGAGTGAAATCATATGGTATTTGTCATTCTCTGGCTGATTTTTTTCACTTGGCATAATACTCTCTAGCTCCATCAACATCATTGTAAATGGCAAGATGTCATTCTTTTGATGGCTGAATAATATTCCATCGTGCATATATACCACATCTTCTTTATCCATTCATCAATCAATGGACATCTGGGCTCTTCCATAATTAGGCTATTGTAGATAATGCTCCTATAAACATTAGAGTGCGTGTATTCTTTTGAATTAGTATTTTTGTATTCTTTGGGTAAATACCTAGTAGTGCAATTGCTGGATTGTAGGGTAGTTCTATTTTTAACTTTTTGAGGAAACCTCATACTGTTTTCCACAGTGGCTGCACCAGTTTGCACTCCCACCAATGGTTCAAGAGGGTTCTGCTTTCTCCACATTCTTGCCAACACCTGTTGTTTCTTATGTTTTTGATTTAACCATTCTGACAGGTGTGAGATGATATCTCATTATACTTTTGATTTGTGTTTCCTTGATGACGAGTTAGGTTGAACATCTTTTCATATGTCTGTTGGCCATCTGTATGTTTTCTTTGGAAAAATGCCTATTCATGTCTTTTGCCCATTTTTAATTGGATTATTTGTTTTTTGGGTGTTGAGTTTTATAAGTTCTTTATATATTTTGGATACCAATTCTTTATCAGATATGTCATTTAGTTTAGAACTATTTTAATATTTAAACAACCAAACTCATGCAGACTAGATGTCAGCTGAAAATTAGGTATGATATTATTGCAGGGTTTACAGTGGGCTTTACCCCACTGGTTTTACCATCATTATAGCCGTATAAGAAAACATGAGAAAAATTTGCCTTTGGTAAGAATGCACTGGACCATGCTAGCAGAGTCTATTTTTTTACTGAACAAACCTGTCAGTATAAGTGTATGCTTAACAACATTGTGTTTCTCATGCTTGATGCCATTCAGTCCCAAGTCTATGACTCAGATAAGCAGAATTGCCCTGAGATTTTGAGACTCCGTGAGAGGGCACATGAGGAAGCCTATTGCTGTCAGCAATACGTAATGTGGAATGTACCTGAAAGTTCTTTGAGGATTCAGCCATTCATAGTCACAGATTAAAATACAACAACCACCACACCAATAAGGGAGCAAGCAGTATTTGTCTACCTCATTGGAAAAGAGGAACTTGGGATTTGAGCTCATTCATGACTCAGAATCACATTCTTCTTAAATGTAAAAAGTTACCTGACCATTGCAAAAAGCCATAGGGTGAAAGGAAAGAAATTCTAACAAAACAAGTTCTAGTAAAGCTAAAATAGAGCCGTTTACTTCACTTACTTTACTTCTAACCTCTTGAGTAAATATTAAAACAGAGTGGTTCTGCTTTATTGCTAAGTAAAAGGTTTATCCTTCTCTGGAAAAGTCAAGACATCACTCGTAAGAAAGAAAACAGAGAGGGGTGTCTGGATGGCTCAGTCAGTTAAGCATCCAACTTCGGCTCAGGTCATGATCTCGCAATTTGTGGTTTTGAGCCCTGCATTGTTCTCTGTGCTGACAGCTCGGAGCCTGGAGCCTGCTTCAAATTCTGTGTCTCCCTCTCTCTCTGCCCTCCCCTACTCATGCTCTGTTTCTCTCTGTCTCAATAATAAATAAACATAAAAAAATTTTTTAAAAAAGAAAGAAATCAGAGAGACTTTCAATGAATTTAGCAGCAAGCAAGCCTAAATAAATAAGCACAAACTTATATTTAGATGGTCTGGGAATTTATTTTCCAACACTAAAAAAGATCTTAACCCCCTTCCAAATAATCTATAAATACAGTTAACATTGATTTTGCACCGACCAGTTGCTGAGAATGAACACCTTGTGATAAAACACTGCAGGGTTTATAAGGGCTTGAAACTTTCATATTGAGTAGCAGGACATTACTGATCCAACCTCGATGTGATTCCAAACCCTCTACTTACAAGGAATTTAACCTAGATGGATTTAATGTTAGCAGAGATTCTGATTTTACGGTATGTATCCTTTTTTTTTTTTTTTGACATATAGGATATGGTTTGAAGATTTAATGGAACTGTAGGGCAAACAGTTAAATCAGTGGTAGGATCTACACTTTCTCCCATCCTGTTTTTGAGTTACTCATTCATAGTGGTTGGTAAAGTTAGCTAGAATTTAGGAAGTACATCTTGTATTGTGTAAAGTTAACATAAAAAGGATAAACATGTCCTTCACAAATGGCATGTCCTTCCTCATGATCACAAATAAAACAAACCTGTTTTTAGGGGCGCCTGGGTGGCTCAGTTGGTTGAGCGTCCAACTTCGGGTCAGGTCATGATCTCACAGTTCATGGGTTCGAGCCCCGCATTGGGCTCTGTGTTGACAGCTCAGAGCCTGGAGCCTGCTTTGGATTCTGTGTCTCCCTCTTTCTCTGACTCTCCCGTGTTCATCCTGTCTCTCTCTTTCTCTCTCTCTCTCAAAATAAATAAATTAATTAAAAAAAAAACCAGACTCTTAAATATAGAGAACAAACTGGTAGTTGCCAGAGTTGAGCTGGGTGGCAGTATGGGTAAAATAGGTGGGGGGTTAAGAGTACATTTATTGTGTGCTCGCTTCGGCAGCACATATACTAAAATTGGAACGATGCAGAGAAGATTAGCATGGCCCCTGCGCAAGGATGACACNGGGATGAGCACTGGGCATTACATGGAAACCAACTTGACAATAAACTATTTAAGAAAATTTTTAAAAAAAGTACATTTATTGTGATGTGAGCATTGAGTAACGTATAGAATTGTTAATAACTGTATTGTACACCTGAAACTAAACACTGTATGTTTTATCCTGGAATTTTTATAATAAAAAATAATATAACAAACATAACCCATTTAACCTAGTACTATATATTTAGCTGTAACAGTTAATAAAAAACTCATTGAATGGATAGATGGATGAATTCATTCTATCAATGAAGTAGACTGGGAGAACTAGGTGGAAATTTAAGGAAGAACAAAGTCCACTCCTTAAATGTGTGGATGTTCAGCTCAAAGAAACTTTTTGGGATTGAATTATCTGGAAGATTGTTTCAAATCCACATTTCACTTTTGATGGCTAATCACCCTCCCCCTCTTAAAATGAACAATTAAGTGCTGTTGGAATAGAGCCAAGCAATCGGTTTAGTGAGTTTCTTCTTTTTTCTGTTTCTGATAAGGTCAAAAGCAAACTAGGATTTAGGACAAACCTGACCCTGACTTCTTTTTTTTTTTTTTTTTTTAAATGTGCAGGGCAGCACCCAGGAAGTGGGGTGTGGGGCGTGGCAAGGCAGGGACATCTCCTGGGCCCAGGGCGGCCCTGGGGGGCAGAGTGGTCATGAGCTCGTTCCCCTGGAACACGGGCTCGGCGACGGCTTCTCTCCCAGGAGTCGTGCCCCTGGGGTTCCCCAGATGCCCGGTCAGGGCTCCGCGCCCAAGCNTAAGGGTTAAAATCATTGACTAATTTCTTGTAGCAGTTATGAGATATTGGAAACAATGAGTATACCTCAAAAACGTTTGTTTGTTGGTTTGTTTTTGATTTTTTGTTTTTCATAAGGATGCTAGCTGGGCTTGAAAAAACACTAAAAAATTTTTTTAAGTTTGTTCATTTTGAGAGAGAAAGGGAGGGATAAGGAGTATGCGCTGAAAAAAACATTTTTTAATAAAAGCATTGTTGGGGCACTAGGTGGCTCAGTTGGTTAAGTGTCTGACTCTTGATTTTGGCTCAGGTCTCATAGTTCGACGGTATGAGCCCTAAATTGAGTTCCACACTGACAGCTTGCATAGCCTGCTTGGAATTCTCTACGCCTCTCTCTGCCTTTCCCCTGCCTGTGCCCTTTCTCTCTCAAAATAAATAAACTTAAAAAAAAAAGCATTCTTGAGTGTAAAAAACCAACTTGCTTAAACAATGTAGCCGGACTTTTATGTAAATAAAAATCAAAATAATTCTATACATATTCTGTGTATATATATATATGTACATATATATACCCACAGTACATAAAAATTATAAACTCTTGGTGTTGGGGAATGGATCGAGATTAGGTGAGGCTGATCATTTTATTTCCAGGATTTGCTTCCATCTTCTCAGGTTTCCTCAACAAAATTTATGAGTGGACAAACAATATATTTAAATCTAAGCCCTACTCTTTCCCATTTTCCCCAAATTAAGTTTTATACTTGTTAATAAGAAGAGTACTTCTGAATGCGTGATTTTGAAATGTTTTTAAGCTTTAAAAATTATATTTTCCTATGTTTATCTCCATGAATCTTCAAGGACTAATCTCTTCTAATGTTGAGCACCTTCTTTTAATATTTTGTAATGCCAAAAGTATTGGCATTTCCTTTAAACAACTTAGCTAACAGACATGGTAATCCCTTTACTGTACAAAGGCAACCACTTTTTTCTCAGAACACTCTAGAGAGAAGAGTATCTCTTTTTAGGGCATCCCTCTGTTTCGATGCTGTTTTATGACCAATAATACACACGAAATATGCAGTGGACATCTCATACCAAAACAGCTGCAATTAAGAAAAGTTAAAAAATGCTAAAGAATATGAGTTAGAATAAGGTTACATGTAACCAAACCGGGTTATATTTTGCAAGGGGTGAGCCTCCCTATTTACAGGCTGTGGAAAGTTTTAAACTCTTGACAGGAGACTTTCTGTGGCCTTTCCAAAAATAGAAAAAGGCAGCTGGGTGCCCAGCCTGGAAGAAGACCCACAGGTTTAAATGAGGCTTATCAGCCACTAAAATCACTCCTGGAATCCCAGGATTGGGTGCTTCCCACCTGTTGAACAAGAAATGAGAACATGTGAGCATTTGGTTACAAATCCTACCGCATTAACAAAACATTACGCGGGGGCAAAAGCAGCTGCAACTGCCTTACAGAAAACTGACAGGCAGGAGTAAGAGTGATGGTGAAGAGAGCTGGGTTTGGAAATATGAGTGATTGCATAGATTAAGCATGAATTGAAAAATTTGTCCACTCTCACACACTAAAAATGGAGGTGGTGGGGGGTAATGGACCTGGGGAGCTCAGTCAGTTAAGCACCTGACTTTTGATTTCTGCTCAGGTCATGATTTCACAGGTTTGTGGGCCCCCCGGTGGTGGGCTCTGTGCTGGGCATGGAACCTACTTAAGATTCTTTCTCCCTCTCCCTCTGTCCCTCCCCTGCTTGCATATTGCGTGTGTACACATGCATGCTCTCTTGAGAAAGAGAGAGAGAAAGAGAGAAAGAGAGAAAGAAGAAAGAGAGAAAGAGAGAAAGAAGAAAGAAAGAGAGAAAGAGAGAGAGAGAGAAAGAGAGAAAGAGAGAAAGAGAGAAAGAAAGAGAGAAAGAAAGAAAGAGAGAAAGAAAGAAAGAAAGAAAGAAAGAAAGAAAGAAAGAAAGAAAGAAAGAGAGGGAGGGAGGAACAAAAATAAAAATTTGTCCAAACATATATACCGTTTTAATACATACTGATAATTATTTTACATATTTAAGTGGTTATAACTAAAACATACATATTTTATATAACTAATTTTAGATAACATGTATATATAAATAACTCTTACACAACCTTTAATAACCTCAGTTATTCGCACACATTATCTTATTTCCTTGTCACCAATGCCTGTGGTGTATCGCCATAATCCCTCTGTCAGAGAGAGGAAGTTGAAGCATGATGTCATGACATGGCTTGCTTTTGGTCACTGATTGAAGAGTGGTGGGGCTACACGTGGAGCCGCTACCTCTGAATCCAGAAGGCATGCCTGTTCAAAGGTGCTCAAAGCAGTTGGATTCTCTCTAGAAAGAAGACTGGCATGTGGATTTCTGTGCTTTGGCAGAACCAAAAGATAGAATTGACTGAGTGAGAAATAGTTCTGTTTGCTGGGTTCATGATTACTCTCCCCAACTCTTTGGTTACCAGACCACACAGGTGGTAAAGGATGTGTATATATGTGGATGTTTATATGCAGCTCTCTGCCCCATATTAACCCGATCTCCCATCAGTAACCTTCATCTCAAATTCAGGCCAAAATGAAGGAGAAATTTATGAATTCTCCATGTTGAAATATACAATTTACATGCAGTTAATATTCTCAGACTTTATTTTTGTCCTGTGATTAGTTTGCTTCTAGCAAAAGGATTTGATATTAGTATACAAACATAAATATTTGTATTTGTGATTTTTGTGAGAACTAGTACTATTGACTATGTGCTGCAAAGTTTCTGTTCATGGAGCAGACTACAAAAGATTTATAGGAGCTTGGAGATCAGGACTAAAGTCAAACTAACATGCTCGAAGGCCACAACCAAGAACCACTCCCTCCTCTCATAATTTGTTCCCATAGAAATTACAGAATTTTCAGGGCTAATTCTTTTTTTTTTTCTTTCTTAAGTAGGCTCCATGACCCTGACCTCATACCCCTGAGATCAAGACCTGAGCTGAAATCAAGAGCTGGACACCTAACCAACTGAGCCACCCAGATTCCCCTTCAGGGACAATTCTGAGTTGAGTGGGAGTAGAAAGTATAGAATAATCCCTAGGCCTTTCCTGTTCATGCCCACCTTACCAAAAATAATGTTTGACACACAAGCACAGAATAACCATTAGTAACTGATATAATTTCATAGGGTTTTATATTAGATACTAAAATAGGTTCTACTAAATAACCTAAACCTAATGTTGATACTGTTTGGTATCTGGGATAATTTATTTTTTAGTCACCTTTTAAATTTCTCTCTCGAAAAGCAACCGTGACTTACAACAAAAGTATTTTCATTTAATTGTTTACAGAAGATGGTATCAGTTTTAAAAGTACATTTAATACAAATTTACACCAATAAATGCCTTTTGAATCTGGAAAGCTGACCTAGTGATATGAACAGAAAAGTAGATGAGATTCCTGGGGTGTCTGGATGGCTCAGTCGGTTAAGCATCCGACTTCGGCTCAGGTCATGATCTCACAGTTCACGGGTTCGAGCCCCGCATCGGGCTCTGTGCTGACAGCTAGCTCAGAGCCTGAAGCCTGTTTCAGTCTGTGACTCCCTCTCTCTCTGACTCTCCCCTGCTTGCTCGCTCTCTCTCTCTCTCTCAGAAATAAATAAAACATTAAAAAAATTTTTTAAAGAAAAAAAAAGTAGATGAGATTCCTGACATAAATTTCTGGTTCCATCACCAACTCTTTGTGCATGCTTAAGTAAGTTATTTAATCTCTTAGTATCTTAACTTCTCCACCTATAAAATGGGGGCAATAATATTTCCTGTTAGTTAATGTCAACAGAGCACTTGGAGCACCTCAGAAGAAAGGCACCACAAGTATTTTGCTATCTTAAGCATGACCTCATACTGTCTGAAGAATGGACCTTCCAGGCTTGCTAATTATCCTGGCACCTTTAATTCCAAACTTTTCTTGTTCAACTGCTTTCTGGCTTTACTCTTTTCTGTTTATACCCTTTATATATTTTAACTTCATTGTGTTGTGTGTATTGTTTTGAGGAAAGTTGGTGCTTTGAGAAAACCATGAGACCATGCTTCAATTTGTTTGGTTTGGGTTTTTTTGTTTGTTTGTTTGTTTAAAGTCATATGCCTATGTTTAAGGTTTGAAACAAAGACAGAGCACTTAAACAACTTTCTAATTCTAGGAGACAACTATAGCTATGTGAATCATATTAGCCTTTTCCATTCATCGCTCTTGTTTGTGTTCTTTATGTATATATTTCATATTAAAAGGTACTTTTTAGCACGCACGTATATATTTCTATTCCTCTCCGAATGCTTTGTGCAAGATTTAAGGCAGATGTTGAGACTGTTGTGAAGTTTGATGTTTGTGTCACTTTCGTAGGGGAAGGAGATAACATGATAAAAAGGCAAAAGATTAGTTACTTAGGACTAAATCTCAGCTTAACCTATAGCCCAATTATCTAATACACATTGATCTCCTTGGGAAAAATGGCAAAGGTCAAATAGTTACTTCAAGAATAATCACATGACCTTGTGGAAACTAATTTGACAATAAACTATTTGTAAAAAAAAAAAAGAATAATCACATGACTCAAAAAGCAGAGCTCCTGATTCATTAACAATTAGCACTTAGATGAGCAAACCTTTGGTTTGGGGGGCCTACCAGCGAATGATAGAAAACCTAATTCTTTGGGACTATTCCCAAAGAGAAAGATTTCATTGGAACCTGCCCATGAAGATGTTATAGTTCATACAAGTATTACACTATACAACCACAGTGGGAGTCATCTGTCGAACAACGGACGGAGTATGGGCTGCTAGAGATAAAGACTCTCTCAGAGGAGACAGCAGGTGAAATACTTTGGGGTTTACAGTATTTTCAGATATTAGAAACTTTACCAGTTTTATGGAATCAGCATTGGCAAAGATTTTAAATATCTGGTTCAATGTACATTCAAGTTGGGAAATCAAAACCATAGTCTGCCTTAGTTATTAGAAAGACATTCTTTCAGGGCACGTGGATGGCTCAGTCAGTTAAGCGTCTGACTTCGGCTCAGGTCATGATCTCACGCTTCGTGGGTTTGAGCCCTGTGTTGGGCTCTGTGCTGACAGCCAGCTCAGAGCCTGGAGCCTGTTTCCGATTCTGTGTCTCCCTCTCTCTCTCAAAAATAAATAAAAAACATAAAAAAAAATTTTTTTTAAAGCCTTTTTGTCAGATTTTATCTCTATAGAGGTGTAGATTTCATCAGCCAATGAAGTGATCCTATAGGTCAGGCACTGTGTTTCCCTACATTGTATCCATTACATGTATGGAAAAAAACCGAAATGGATATTATGATGGGAGAGAATGCAGTATGATGGTTAAAAATGTAGGTTCTGGAGTCAGATGGTCTGAGTTCAAATTCTATCTCCAAAGTATAGCTTTGTGTCTTTGTTTTCTCACCTATAATAGGGAAATAGTATTCACTTCAAAACATTATGAAAATTAAGTGAGATACTTTATATACAGTGTAAATCATGGTACTTGGCACATAATAGGTGCTCAAAAAACATTAGCTATCATTCACTCCATTTATAGACTACACTCAGCTTGAAGTGTGACATAGTTCGGGGTCTCTGAGAAGCAGATTCAGACAAAATTTAACGTGTTAGATGTTTACTAGGGAATGCCCTTGGCATGAACATCTATGGAAAGGAGGTGAAGGAAGCACGATGGGGTTGAGGGGGAGACACATTATAACACAGGTCCCATAGCCTCATCCAACCCACGGGAAAGCTCTGGAGTGCAAATGGTCCATCTAAATTGTACTGTGTTGGGCTGAGAAGGCCAGGCCCTTATATTCCCCTAATCAGTCATTGGATGTGTACCACCCTCCCCGCTAACCTGGCATGACCTTGGGCAAAATGATCTAGGTGGCACATCTTTGTGTTCAACACCAGGTAGTCTGTGCAGCACTTGGTAAATAATCTCAATCAATTATAATTGCTTGAATAAAAGTGAAGTCTTTAAAAACTAAAAGTAGGAAAGCGAGGTCGATCAAGCCACGGAAATATGGGAGAAAGAAGGCTGTATATGTGATGAAAAGCTTTCTCATTCTTTATAATCCCCCAGATTTTTACAGGGGTGGTTTCTGGTAACTAGAACTGTGATGGGTTGGGGTTTGTAATGGAGGCATAAGCTAGGAGAAAGTCGCTTAATAAGGGTTGCTCAAGAGCGTCGAAATAGAAGCCAGCCAGTTGATGTCACACAGAAGAGAATTATATAATAAGAATTTAAGTGAACAAAAATAACTAATATTGTACCCTTTGATGTCCTCGGCACTTTCAAAGTGTTTCGTGTATATCAACTGACTTAATCTTCACAGTAACACTGTAAGATAGTTTTTGCATTATTTTCCACATTTTAGAGATGAGGAAACTGAGGCAGAGAGAAGTTAAGTAGTTTGCCAGTGTCATGGAGTGAGAAAGGTATATAGCTGGGATTTGGACCTAGGCAGTCAGACTGCAGACTCCAGATGGTAGGGACTTGTGCTCTTTGTCATACTTTCCCTTCTGTTTCTGCACAATTACCAATGTTTTTGATGTAAATGGCCTCTTTCTTAGCAATTCAAAGAGGTGCCATTTTGCATCAAGGCTGAGAGAGGGCAAAAACAGGTTGTGTGGCATGCAGGGGTAGTTAAGACCTCGGTTACATTACAGGTATTTCAGAAAAGATGAAGTGTGAGCCCACACTGCAGGTCTTTAGTTACAACAGCGCGATGCCAGCGTAGGCAAGTATGAATCAACAGGACCGTGTGACGACGGTCTTCGGACGTTTGGTGTGTGTAGTATTGGATCCCACAAGCTGAGCAAGTAAGAAAGAAAGAAAAGGGTTTAAAGGAGAGCCACGAATAAGAATCTACAAATTGGAAAAATACTCCAACCTGTACAGAGCCTGAATAGACTGGGGGGAACGTAGCGTATATGGGAGTTCTAGAGACTATGCACATAGTGGTTGACCATAGATGCTTTAAGACCAGACTGCCTCAATTCAAATCTCTGCTTCCCCACTTTTTACCTGGGTGTTCTTGGGCGTCAGTTTCCTGTTAAATTGGAATAACAGTAGTACCTCACAGGGTTATTATGAGACTTGAATCTGTTAATACACATGAAGCACTTGAAACGGTGTTTGGAGCATTAAATATTTAGTAAATAGCTGACGAAAAATTAAAAGGGTGACAGACCACTTAATACATATTCAAATATAAAGATCTTTAATACATATTCAAATATAAAGATCTTTATGTAGGTCTTTTCCATTTATTTTGTAGACAAAATGAAAGAAGTCCACTTAAACTAGGAGAGATTGAGAGAAAATTGCCCATCAAGAATAAACACTGAGTGAATGTTCTCTATAAAGGGCTGCATAGCATGGAGTAAATTCTCAAGTTTAGCCTAAGAATGGTACTATCTAAAAATGGGGGTGGGGGTGGGACTTAAAGAATCAAGTTTGAATCAAGCACATAATCTTCTACCATTACACTTGCCTGAGAAACAGTCTGAAAACTAAAGAAGGCTCTCAGTGTTCTTTTGAGGAACTTATAACAAATTAATAATAGCTATTATATATTAAGATAGTACCTGAAGTGTTGATAACTGTTATTTCTTCAACATAAAAAGTATCAACGCAATGGGAAGAAATCAGAACACATTTGTAGCAGAGCTACAAAAAGGACAGGTTTGTCTAGACAAGAGACCCAGATTTAAAAATTTTAAGTTTCCACCACCTTTTATTTCATTTCTTAAAGTGAAAATGAAATGAATTAACCAGTATATCATCATGTCATATAAAGGTCTTTATAAATTGGAAGATGTATTCAGTTGTCCCTTAACCATACCTGCCCACTTGTTGGCCTGCTCTACGGAAAATGCCGTGCCCCATGCCCACCCCATGGTCCCTGTTAAAGGAGTGACCTAGGAAACTATGCTTCATTATATATTCTTTTCAGGAATCATCCATACACTGGGTTGAGCTAATCAAGTTCATTCTCTTGGTGCACTTAGTTCACAAAGGGGAAGTTACTAAGGTGAAGCAAGCCAGAAGTGGGGG
>NW_027529934.1:5730931-5755714 GCF_008692635.1 Crocuta crocuta | reverse complement strand
CCCCGGGGATGGGGGGGGGGGGGGCAGCAGCTGAGCTCTCTTATCGGAAGTCCTTTCGTTCCAGTCTCCTGTCTTGGAGTCTGTAATGCATTCTTACAACACCCACCCCACCCTTCCTTTTCTCTTCTGCTTGATAGACAAGGTTTTTTTTTTTTTAAACAATCAAATAGTCTCTGAATTATGATGTGTCTCTCTCTACTTCAAACTGCTAAAAGTCAGTAATAGTAGATAGGAGTTGAGTCTACCACTGTATCTTGTACTTGGGGAGAGAAGATACATGAGCTAAATTAAATGAAGAGTTATTTTTAGTAGTACAGCACTTTGAAGAGTCCTCTATGAGGTATTTTCTTTAATATGACAATTAACCAAACCTTGTCATTTCTACCTTAATATTTTTTCTTATCCATCTTCTCTCCACTCTTATAGCCATCACTTATTTGGACTATACTACCCTCTTAGGCATTATGAAAAGATGTAAAGAAACTTGTATTTTGTTATTATTATTAATGTTTATTTTTGAGAGAGAGAAAAAGTGGGGGGAGGGGCAGAGAAAGGGAGAAAAATCCCAAGCAGGCTCCGTGATGTCAGTGCAGAGCCTGTCATAGGGCTCAACCCCACGAACCATGAGATCTGAAATCAAGAGTTGGATGCTTAGCCAACTGAGCCACCCAAGCATCCCAGGAAACTTGCTTTTTAAAGAAAACTAGAATTCCACATTTCAACATAAAGATCGCATGGCTTCCCAGTTTTGTCTCTTAACATTCACCTTCCCCTTGAAAACCCTTCCCTAATAATCCTTGCTTCCACCAGAAAAGAACCAGTATCCCATAGCATTGGTCCCCCTTCCTTAAATTACTCACAACACTACTGAATTGAGGCTGAAGTAGTTGAATCGCTTTAGAAAAAGGCTCAGGAATAACAGGAAAAAAGCAAATAAAATACTAAGATAAAATTTACCTTTTTTTGGCTAACTAGGTAGGGTGTGCAGCTTATGCAACCAATAAAGTTAAGCAGTCTATGTCGTTATCATTGTGCGTATATTGAGGATACTCTCCGGTGCTCAAGAGGCATCTGGTAGTGCAAACATGCTGTGGTGTCAGGGGTAATATATGATGGATCAGAGCATAAAAAAGAGGCCCCTATATCAGTATTGGGGGAAGGAAAGTAGTGAAGATTTCAGTGAGGTTCTGCCTAAAAAACTAAGCCCTGAAGAACAAATAAGAATTAGCCAAGTATGAAACTGGGGAAAGGGAGAGGGCCTTGAAAGTCTAAGGTACAAAAGACAAGGGTACAATATGTAAATTGTGAGGAGTCACCCTATTTGTGCTCAGGTGACAGAGTCTATCTTCCCTACAATCCAGAAGAGGCTGCAAGCACACCAGGACTTCTCTGAATCCAGGCCGAAGAGAGGGGTATTCAAGGCAGGAGTTTCCTTTAGGTCAATAGCAATCTTCTCAGCTTGTTTTCCGACTCAGGACCCCCATCTTCTTCTTCTTTTTTTTTTTTAATGTTTTATTTACTTGAGAGAGAGAGAGAGAGAGAGAGAGAGAGAGATACAGCATGAGCAGGGGAGGGTCAGAGAGAGAGGGAGACACAGAATCGGAAACAGGCTCCAGGCTCTGAGCTGTCAGCACAGAGCCCGATGCGGGGCTCAAACCCACAAACTGTGAGATCATGACCTGAGCCAAAGTCGGACGCTTAACCGACTGAGCCACCCAGACGCCCCTCAGGACCCACATCTTCATCCCAGGTGGCTAATGCCAGTAGAATCCTGCTACTGTAAGATGTTACTCTATGACTTTGATAAGGACAATATAGTAGCATAGTCCATTATCTATTCAAGAGAAATGCTTCCTTACTTTGCCAACATCAAGGCCACTTTCCAAAGACCCAAGATCAAAGGGAAACTGGATTTTATACCTTTAGGCATTAACTAATGGCATGAACTATGCAAACTCATTTCTACATTACAGTTCTCTTCATAGAATGAAAATCAAGTTTATTTCCAATCTTTGTCTTGAGAATTGGAGCTTTAGAAAACTTTAACTATAAGAAAGTCATTAAAAGAAGGGAAGCAAATTAAGTTTCTAGAAATCTATTAAGACCCCAGTACTGGTCTGTGTTTTTTCCTGAGCCAACCTTGCCACCTAAAGTCACAATGTACCTAATTTCTAGAAACCCTAGTTCCTATTTTCAAGCTGGTGACTTATTAAGTTTTCCCTTCATATGTATAAAGGACAAATATATATATAGTCCATAAACAGATATACATGTGGCATTAAAATTTCAAAGGGGTAGATGGTTAGGAAAAAAAATTCTGAAAACACTCCTTAGGGAGAGGAGAAGGAAAACTTTGAGAAACACTGCTGTAGATTCTTTTGCCAAGTCAGGAAAACCTACATTAATTCCAATATAGTGATAATTCAAAATCCATGGATGAAACAGAAAAGCATGGTGACTGTATTTTTAACCAATGTACTTGTAAATGGCTACCATTCTTTGGCCTTTGTTTCTCCTAGCAGAAGTTACTAAAATTGTTCAAGTATAAAGAAAACTCTAGGATTAACTGGGAAAAAAAAGGTTTATGAATCATCGTTAAGTTTATGACACATAGAGTACAAACCAAGAAAGTAAATTTATTTAAATTACTGAAATAGCTTCTAAAGTCATTTACAGATCAGCTGCTACAATTATTTTTCCTGAAAGATATAAGTAACATTAATTTCTTTAAAATTATTTTGGTCAGTGAAACATTTAATAAAAACATTTGTTTTCTCCATATAATCTATGTGTATAAAATAAGCCTTTTCAAAAACTCTTGTGTTCAGAATCCTCTATAAATCAGATGACCTGACTTCTGAGTGTCAGGAACAATTTCCAATAAAGGGCATAAATTTATGAATACTGGTTGTCCTAGTTGGAAGAAACCTATCACACTCTACTACCAGGCGGGAGAGGATCCTCAAAGGTGAATGATAAAGTCAATGACTGCCTCTAGTATTGTAAAAATGGCATTTTCATTTGAGGTTTGTAGAAATTAAACAAAAAAAAGGTGTATCTAGAATCTTATGATTGTAAGAACAACAAAGCAGTCGACGGAGGAGAAAGGTCAGTCACAGATGCAAGGTCACAACTGAAATACAACAGCGGTGCAGGAATGCACAGTAGCGCATTTCAACGTTCCCCACAGATGGTAAAGTTCACTGTTTTTTGGCTTGAGGCACTCTTAATAAAATTTGTCATGTGCATAGTAAATCTCTATATTTGTAGAACTGCACGCAGAAAATCAAATCCTTCTTCGATAGCCCAGGAAAGCTGGTTAACCAATGATTTACCAATTCCTGCAATTATATTTCTTAATTCCAAATAAAGGCTTTAGGATATATCCAAAATAAAACTGCTCTGAACTGACCACACCCTTAAGAGTCAAATGAATAAATATGCTAAATCTTATTGTATACATGCTTTAAAATCCTTGGGAGGACCAAAAATTTCTTCAAGGAAAAGGACATGTGAAAAACAGACCCCAGCAGAACTCAGTGAGAAGAGTTCATATGGCTATGTTTGAATGACCTAAGTCTCAGTGGCTTATTTTAACTTTTATCTTGAAGATTTTTCTCCTTTCCTTCCTCATTCCACAATTTCCCCTTTTCCTTGCCTCCTTCTCCTGCCCTCCAAAAACAAAGAAAAAAATCCAAACACACTCAGATGACCTTTCATTACTCTTGCTCCTATAAGTGAAAGCTGACTAAGGAACTCGCACCTAAATGATGTAAATTAAAGAGAATAAAATGGGAAAACCCACAGCTGCATTTAGAGAGCTGCCTTACTAATAGCAAACTCTGAAAAATCTAACTTTGATACTTGGGAGGATTCACAGGAAGGAGCCCAATCCCCCCAACCTGGTCTGGTCACAACATGGCAGTAAAGATTCAACTCCAAATCTAAACAGACTAGGGGACTGCGTGTAAGTTGTAGTCCTCAGAGATCATTAACACAGATCTCAATGGAAACACGGAAATGATTCTCTCAAATAACAGATAATTAGGGTGAATAAATGATTTAGATGTTCCATGTGTACCTAAGACTTTAACTTCCTTTAAAAAGAAACTGGTTCTTTCATAAAGAGCTCTGAATACCGTATCTAGTTAATTCTGAAAAATTCTGGTTAAGTCTGAAAAATTCTCAGAACTTGAGACATGATTTTGTCTTCTATCACCCTTTATAAGCAGATGCCACTTTTCAGAGCATTTTCAGGTTGGACAGGCAGGACCAGGTGAGAAATACGGCTCCAGAGCCCACTCAATTTATCGGGGTCCATATGTTTGTGCGAGTTGGGTGTGTCAGAGTTGGTGAACTTGACTTGAAGGAAATCTCTCACTTTTTCTTCAATCTCCTTTAGGCCTAGACTGGTTCCAAGTGTCTCCTCCTCCAACAAGACAGTCAGGACTAAGGCTACATCTTTGAAGGCTGCATTTTCATGGTCACAATATTTATAGAAGATCAAAGTAGAGCCTGCAGGCAGTGACTCAAAGCGATGTACCACCGCTGCGTTCTGGCCATTCTTGAATCCATTGCTCAGTTCCCAATCTACCTCTTCTTTGACAATATCACTATCTTGAGTAGCTTTGTCCGTGCCATCAATCCGGATGGCACGGACGCTGCGGAAAGAAGAGTAGGCATCAGCGATTTGTTCACTCAGACACTTAAGTGCTTCTTCAGCATCTCGAGCAGCAGTGAGCAGCAAGATAGCAGGCTGAGGCCGAGGTTGGGAGCTATTAAGATGTTTTTCCAGGAATGTAAGGCTCCTTTTCCACAGCTTCTCATCTTGACCTTGATACTTATTCATAAGTTGTTTCATCTTGTTTTGGAACTCTTGAACAGGAGTGGTTTTCACCTCAGGAGTACAAGTGGACAGAAAACTCCAAATGGTGAAAGAAGCGATCAGAAGAAGCAGGATCCACCACTTTATCCTGACAAAAGATGCACTTTTGGGTTGTCCAGCTGCTTCTGCTCAGGAAAAAGAAAAAAAGAAATGACAATGATCATTTTCCTAGATTCAAGGACAAATGACTTTGAAGACCAATATTAACTTTCATAAACATTAGATAAAATAGAAAGGAATTTAAAGAACAAGCTGGTAATTTATTTTCTTAAAGAAATGTTTATCACATGTATTGAAGAAAATCTCACACCCATAGGTTTTGAGTTATGTGTATAAGTAGGCATATGTCTCTTCAATGTCAAAACGATAAAAAATCTTAGAGTAAAAAATAGAATTTAAATGTATGAAATGACAAAAGTAAAAAATAATATAATTTATAAAGCAAAACTATTATTACTACTATAAATATTTGAGAGATAAACAATACTAAAAGGTTAATAATACTAAAATATAAAACCTATTTTTAAATTTAGACACTCAGTTCATATGGCTGATCATCCACGGTGGAATGTTTCTGAGGTACATAAAGGGATTAAAAAAGGATGCACTGTAAGTGAATATTTTCCATATATTATAATAGCTAGCTGTCCCTTTAATTGCAGATGTCTATCTTTTTTTTTTTTTTAATGTTTTTTATTTATTTCTGAGAGAGAGAAACAGCATGAACAGGGGAGGGTCAGAGAGAGAGGGAGACACAGAATCTGAAGCAGGCTCCAGGCTCTGAGCTAGCTGTCAGCACAGAGCCCGACGCAGGGCTCGAACCCACGAACTGTGAGATCATGACCTGAGCTGAAGTTGGATGCTTAACCGACTGAGCCACCCAGGCGCCCCTATCTTTTGTGGAATGCAAGTTAACACCAGTAAAATCAAGTTTGCAACTCATGGTGCGCCTGGGTGGCTCAGTTGGTTAAGCATCTGACTTTGGGGCTCAGGTCATGATCTCACGGTTCATGAGTTTGAACCCCACGTCAAGTTCTGCACTGACAGTTCAGAGCCTGGAGCCTGCTTCTGATTCTGTCACCTTCTCTCTCTGCTCCTCCCCCACTCATGCTCTGTCTCTCTCTCTCAAAAATAAATAATAAACATTAAAAAATATTTTTTAATTGAGTTTGCAACTCATCCCTAATCATTACTGGCAATCATGATATCAATTTACATTTATCCAGTGCTTTCCAGTTTATAAAGGACTTGCTCATATACCACTTCATTTAATAGGATAACAAAAATAATTTTCTACCTTCTATTTATTTATACTGAGGACTTCTTAGAGCAATAGTTCTCAACGTGTGATTGGTGGGTACCTTGAGATCATTCTAAGGGGGTCCTCGAGGTTAAAGCTTTTCTCACAACATTAAGATATTATCTGATATTTCCCACCATGTGGACATTTGCATTGATGGTGCAAAGAAAGCCATGGGGGGAAAAACAACTGGTGTCTTAGCATGAATCAGGGTAGTGCTAGTATAGTTTTTGTATTCACACCCATTCATTTAAGGTTATCAGTGAAACTGCTCCATGAAGCAAAATTTTTCATTTAATTAATACTCAACTCTTGAGTACAAATCTTAATATTCTATGTGAAGAACTGGGGAATATACCCAAAGTATATCTGCTACCTAGCACAGCACAGCAGCTGTCTCAAGGAAAAGAACTTTGTGAAACTGAGTTGAGCTGAACTAGTACTTTTAAGAGGGCATGTGTGGGGATGACTACTGGGTGTTATATGGAAACTAATTTGACAATAAACTATTTGTAAAAAAAAAAAAAAAAGAACAAGTGACAACGTATGGTTAGTCAGACTTAAGTATTTGGCAGACATTTTCTTAAAGATGAACAAAGTGAGTCTGTTGTTTTTAGAAAAATAGCTGACAATATTTGTTGCCAATTACAGAATTCATGGTTTAAAGTGAAAATTAGGCTTGTAGAAATACTGTATCTGCCACTATAAGCTTGACAGCTCCCGAATACTTAAAAACTTGTAGTCTTGAGATTGGTGGTGATATTAACAAATGTTATCTTTTTATGCCACGTTAAAAATGTGTCAACATTTGGAAAATCTACATAACGTAGTGAACCAATATTTTTCGAATGATCAGTATGTGATATTTCATACGAAGTATAAGAAAGACTAATGGATTTTAAAGTAAAAACATAAAAAGTTCATTAATGTGGTTTCAGATTTCACATTTCAAGTACCTTGTTGAGTTTTGGACAGTATCAGAATATCCACAATTATCTGAAGACTATTAAAAAATCTATATTATCAGTATAAAGCTGGAATGTGGCATATACTGCAACCAAAACAATGTATTGTAACAGACTGAATGAAGAAGCAGATATGAGAATCCAGCTCTATTTTGTTAAGCCAAGCATTAAAGAGATTAGAAAATACAAGCAATTGGTTACTATTCTTACTAAATTATTTAAAAGTAAATAGGCATTTTTAAAGTTTTTCAATTTTAATTTCTAGGTAAATATGGACAAGTATAACACACACACACACACACACGCGCGCGCGCTTTTTTAAGGTACTTAGTAATTTTGCTATAGAAAGTGGTACTGAGACCAAAGTCTGAGAGTCACTGCGAAGTTTTTTTCTTAGTACTTATTCAGGATAATAAATAGGCTTAGAGAATTAAAGAAACTTGCCCCCAGGCTACACAGAAGGCTAAAGTGGTCCAGTCTGTGGACTCTAAAACCCATGGTATGGGGCGCCTGGGTGGCTTAGTCAGTTAAGCGTCCGACTTTCACTTAGGTCATGATCTCGTGGTTGGTTCGTGGGTTCGAGCCCCGCGTCAGGCTCTGTGCTGACTGCCAGCTCAGAGCCTGGAGCCTATTTCGGAGTCTGTGATTCCCTCTCTCTCTGACCCTCCCCTGCTCACACTGTCTCTCTCTCTCTCCTAGAAATAAATAAAACATTAAAAAAAAAAACAAACCCATGGTAATCCTATAATGTCATGTTATATGCCATCTTTCTTTTGACTCAGCAAGGTTCACTCGGTTACTGTTAGTGGTTCTGCTTATTAACTTTTGCTCTTGGTCTTATGGATAATTGAGAGAAAAAACAGAGGTTGTTTCATACAGTTTCTCCTTAAAGAATTTCACTGCTAGTAAAATATATACTGTTTCCTCTTAAGTGTTTAAAATACAATTCTTTTTTTTTTAATTTTTTTTTAACGTTTTATTTATTTCTAAGAGAGAGAGGGTGAACAGGGGAGGGTCAGAGAGAGAGGGAGACACAGAATCCGAATCAGGCTTCAGGCTCTGAGCTGGCTGTCAGCACAGAGCCCGACATGGGGCTTGAACCCACGAACTGCGAGATCATGACCTGAGCTGAAGTTGGATGCTTAACCAACTGAGCCACCCAGGTGCCCCTAAAATACAATTGTTCAAATAGCATTGTTTGAACAAAAAAAAAATTAAAACAATTATGAATGACCAATTTTAGAAGCTTGCTTATAAAAACTGAACAGACAAACTTACGCGGGTTGGAAGTTGATGGAAGCTGGTTTCCACGTTCTGATTTCTGAATGCTGTCATCTAATGATAGAAGTAACAAAGACTTATCAATTTATGGTTAACAATATAAGTATTTCCAACAGAGAAAGAAAATGCAAATTCCACCAAGAGAATATGAGGCAGAAATCAGCCAGAAATAGAAGAAAAAGCGGAAGATCTAAGTGCCCATTAGAATGACAGCTCCTTGAGTCAAAAGTTATTTCTTTCATAATTATTCACAGCATGCCATAGTCTAGTATAAAGCATACTTTTAATGCATTTGTTTTGTGAGAAAGCCTTAAAGTATTTGACCCAAATTATTTAATGGAAGTGGTGAAACTTACAGTACAAAGTTAACATAACAAAGAAAATAAGTACAACCACAAAAGAAAACATGTTATACCATCTGAAAAACTGCCATATATTGAACTCCTGCCTGGTGATGATGCTGTAAGAGGTAGAAAAAAGGACAAAATGTGGATTATGGATTATTGAGCTACCTTGATAAGGGGTTTTAAGGTAAAACTCAATCTTAACCCTACTTTCTACCTCAAAACGATTCAAATATTTACTCTGGTGCTTCTGATCATTTCAATTATCGGTAATATTTTTTAAGTTATAGTACAAACTTTTCACCATTTCTATTAACAGACAATTCTGTTTTACTTAGGTTTGTGGTTAAACAGATTTCAAAAGTAATTTTCTCATGACTCCATCAAATCTCTACTTCTATCATTATCTTAGCAAATAAAAACTATCCTAAATTTTTCCTTTTCCCTCAATCCTTCTTGGCATGACGGAAGACATGACAGATTTTAACATGAGAGAGGAAATGGAAGGACAAGGTTTAGAAGGTAGAGAGTTACTAATTCATACGACCTACGTTTACTAATACTGCCATCTATCACTTGCCTGGGATTATTAAACATNTCTTCCTGGTATTTATTAAGAGCTTTCATTTGAGGAACACTGGACAAAACTAGAGGTATAAAATTAGCATTGGTAAGATATGGAAATAGCATTTATTTTTGCCCATATGACAATAAACCTCAAACAAAACAATATGACATCAACCTTAAGGCATATTGTTTCACAATTACTAGTTAAGCCTAGGAAATTACATCATTTAGAAACTTGTAATTTAGGTCACCAAAGTTAACAACTGTATTACTAAAACAAACAAATAAATTCCATCAAGTGATGTTTACCTTGAATACCTTACTCTATGGATACAAAGATCAAATGAGATAGTATATAATTTTATAATATAATAATACATTAACTATGATAATAATATAAAACTATAAAAATGAGTCACTAAGTTCTATTCCTGAAATCATTAAAAAATTATAATACCATAATATGTATTATTAAAGAATCAAATAAGGTAATATTTTATGTAACACATAACTATAACACATAACTACTATAATATATAGAATTATACATAGTTATGTAACAAATATAATATTTACATAACTCAGGGAATATCTTTTTAAATTAATAATCCCATTTACAATAATATCAAAAAGAATAAAATACTTAGGAATTAACTTAGCAAAGGAGGTGAGAGACTTGTACGCTGAAAACTACAAAATATGATTAAAAGAAATTAAAGCTGATACAAATAAATGGAAAGATACCCTATGTTCATGGATTGAGAATTAATATTCTTTTTTTAAAAAATTTTTAAATGTTTTATTTATTTCTTAGAGAGAGAGAGACAGCGTGATCAGGGGAGGGTCAGAGAGAGAAGGGAGATACAGAATCCAAAGAAGGCTCCAGGCTCCAAGCTGTCAGCACAGAGCCCAACGCAGGGCTTGAACTCACAAACTGTGAGATCATGACCTGAGCCGAAGTCGGATGCCCAATGGACTGAGCCACCCAGGTGCCCCAAGAATTAATATTCTTGTAATGTCTAGGGGTGTCTGGGTGGCTCAGTCAGTTAAGTGTCCAACTTTGTCTCAGGTCATGATCTCACAGTTTGTGAGTTCAAGCCCTGCGTTGGGCTCTGTGCTGACAGCTTGGAGCCTGGAGCCTTCTTTGGATTCTGTATCTCCCTTTCTCTCTGCCCCTCCCCTACATGCAAGTACCTTCTCTATTAAAATAGACTTCAAAAAAACTCCCACAAGAAACAAATATTGGCATGGATGTGAAGAAAAAAGAACCCTCATTGTACTGTTGGTAGGAAAGCAAACTGGTACAGTCACTGTGGAAAACAGTAGGGAGGTTCCTCCAAAGATTAAAAATAGAAGTACACTATGATCCAATAATTCCGCTACTGGTTATTTACCTAAAGAATATGAAAACACTAATCTGAAAAGATACAGGCACCCTATATTTATTGCAGCATTATTTACAATAGCCAAATTACAGAAGCAGCCTAAGTATACATTGATAGATGAATGGATAAAGAAGATGTGGTATAAAAAAAAGTGGTGTATATATATATATATATATGGGTGTGTGTGTAAAAAGGAATAAAATCATGCCATTTTTAACAACATGGATGGATCTAGAGAGTGTAATGCTAAGTGCAATAAATAAGTCAGTCAGAGAAGACCACATGACTTCACTCGTGTGAAATTTAACAAAGAAAGCAAAGAAAAAAAGAACCAAACAAAAAAAACCAGATTCTTATTTTTTGTTTTTGTTCTTTTTGTAAAGAATTTTTTTGAAGATTCATTTATTTATTTTGAGAGAGAGTAAGCCTGAGCTGGGGAGGGACAGCAAAAGAGGGAGAGAATCAGAAGTAGGGTCAGTGCATTGTCAGTGTGGAACTCTATGTGGGGTGCAATCTAATGAACTGTGAGATCACGACCTGAGCTGAAATCAAGAGTCTGGAGCTTAACCAACTGAGCCACTCAGGTGCCCCACTAAAACAGACTCTTAACTATTGAGAACAAACTCATGGTTACCAGAGGGGAAGTGGGTGGCTGGGGACGAGTGAAATAGGTGAAGGGTATTAAGGAGTGCACCTGTTGTGATGAGCTGTGAATACCTGCTGAGTCATTCTATATTGTACACCTGAAACTAATATAACCAGACTGTATATTAATAATACTGGAATTAAAAAAAAAAGATATGGATCTTAGAGAATAAGTTCAAGAGCTAATAAAAACACAAGAGGAATTAACAGAAGACGACTCGATGGAGATGAGTGCTTCCTAACTGATGCCAGCCGGTGAGGAAGGAGACATAGAAGAAACAGTGCCAGAAAACAAACTGACATTAGATAATCTGGCCAATTATTCAAGACTGCTTTCGACTTCTTTAATGACAAGGACCCTTTAATGATAGAGGTACTGAAACTAAAGGAAATGGTGGAAGAAAGATTGGTACCATAGAGACGCACATTTAGAGAAATGAGAAGGCAAAAAGGTCAGACAGAATTTAAGTATTTTGGAGCATGCCTGCCTCTCCTAACTCCCCTTCCATATTCCCCACCTTTTTGGCCTCTGCCACCCTTAAGACAGCAAGACCAACCCTTCCTCCTCCTCAGCCTACTCAACACAAAAATGATGAGGTTGAAGGCCTTTATGATGACGCACTTCCACTAAATGAATAGTAAATAACCATCACGTAGCACAGTGAATGAACTGATCTGTTGAGTGTGTATGTCTTGGTGTGGAAATCTAATCACTGTACGGCAAGAACCATACGAGGTGTTTTTGTATCATCATCCTCTCCTAAGTATTCATCATGTAGAATACTGTGTGCAAGACTTGTATGGAAGAGGAGAGCCTATCCTTACCCAGGCATAAGAGGAGTGCTATTTAATATAATAGTAATGTTAGTTTTCTTATTATTTTATAACTTTGCTTTCTAGGAATTATGGTACTATATACCTCTCTCTCTAAGTAACTGGAAAAACTGCCTGTCAGCCTATCATCACAGGTAAATGTTTTGTTTTGTTTTAGTAACATTATGTTTCCAAATACTGTATTATGAATATGACTGTAATACCATATGCCATGAGATTTTTATAATGATTCATTTATTAGTGTATAGGTTAGGCTACTATGAAGCAATTGTATCAATTATATTAGGCTACCATGAAACAATCATACTGCTGCTTCTTCATTATCAGCTCATCAATTGTTATACCCATAAATAAATACAAATTGCTTTTTCACAGTATATTTTCATTTTCAATGTCTAGTATTAATAATATGTATAAAATATACAGTGTTTTGCATCATATAAGACAATACAGCTGTAGGTTCTGACAATTCATTTTGTGAGGAATCTAAAATAATTGAATTCACAGAAGCAGAGAGCAGAATGGTAGTTGCGGAGAGGTGGGGGGGAGGGGAAATGAGATTTTAGTTAAAGGTACAAAGTTTCAGGTATACAAGATGCCTAAGTCCTAGCAATCTACTGTATGCACAGTACCTATAGTTAACAATACTGTATCATATGTTTAAAAATTTGCTAAGAGGGAAGATCTTATGTAAAGTGCTAAATAAAGAGGGTGGGAGGGAACTTTGGAGGTGATAGATATGCTAATGGCATAGACTGTGGTTATAGTTTTGCAGATGGACACTTATTTCCAACCATATCAAGCTTGTAATACGTTAAATGTACGCCAATTATACCTCAATAAAATGTTTTAAAAGACTACTCTATGAGGCACCACATAGAAGAATCAATAGTGAAAGAGCATGTGAAACATAATACAATTGTCTAAGAAAAAAATCCATCAAGAAAATGTTTACCTTGAATATCTTACTCCATGCTGATGCATAGGGGCATATGTACCCCAACGTTCATAGCAGCACTCTCAACAACAGCCAAAACTGGAAAGAGCCTAAGTGTCCATCAACTGGTGAATGGGTCAAGAAGATGTGGTTTATCTATACCATGGAATACTACATGGCAATGAGAAAGAATGAAATCTGGCCATGTGTAGCAACGTGGATGGAACCAGAGGGTGTTAGGCTGAGCGAAATGAGTCAGGCAGAGAAGGACAGATACCATATGTTTGCATGTATAGGTGGATTAGGAGGAACTTAACGGAGGACCATGGGGGAGAAGAAGGGGAAAAATAGTTGAGGAGAGGGAGGGAGGCAAACCATGAGAGACTCTTGAATGCTGAGAACAAACTGAGGGCTGATGAGGGTGGGGGGAGAAGGGGATGATGGGCATGAAGGAGGGCACTTGTGGAGATGAGCACTGGGTGTTATATGGAAACCATCTCGACAATAAACTATTTAAAATAAATAAATAAATTTTTTTAAAAAAGAATATCTTACTCCATAGTTGCAAAGATCAAATAATATAAGAAAATCCTGTAAGTGCTCTATGATGATTTTGATGATGAGGAATAGCTAAATAAGAGTTACTATATAACATATATATAAAATTCACAGAACACAACCAAACTTATCAGGGTATATATTGCTCAGGCAGAGAGCATTCTCTAAGAGATAATCTCTATCCCTCTTCTTATTAAAAACATTATCAGTAATAGTGACAGAAATTCCTAAAAAATGAAACAAAACAAAACACCCCCCCACACCCCTTTTTAAAAGATAAAGCTCAAGGTTTTCCAGTCTGAAGAGTATGGTAACAATCAATCACTCTATAAAAGTCAAGTGCAAAGGATATGAATCTTTCATTGTTGTTGTTATTATTACACAATATATTGTTAACAATAAGAATTAGTGATTATTCATTTCGTGTTCAGACTTAAAAAGCTGTGCTCACATATATAACAAGCTAGTTTGAATAGCCCAGTCATAGGCGCTATTATCCCCACTAACATGTAAGAAAACAGATTCAAAAAGGTTACATGGCTTTACCAAGATCACTCAATTAGTAAGCAGAAGTGCCAAACTCTCCTTTGTGTCTCTATACTACTTTAATTTTATTTAATTTCTATTTATTTTTGAGAGAGAGACAGAGCGTGACTGGGGAGGGGCAGAGAGAGAGGGAGACACAGAATCCTAAGCAGGCTCCGGGCTCTGAACTGCCAGTACAGAGCCCATGCAGGGCTCGAACTCACAAGCACTGAGACCATGATGAGCTGAAGTCAGCCGCTGGGCCAACCAGGCACTCCTCTGCACTACTTTCAGAGACAGGTTCCAAAACATGTATATTACTGGGGCACAGACTCAGAGGTCTGACCTCTCCCTAGATTCTCTTCCCTATTCTCACTGTTTTATCACCTGGAAAATAGGAAAAAATAAAGACAGTGATTCTATCTTCCACCAAAGATTAGAAAGCAGGCAGAAACCTAAATGGGGGCCTGTATACCTAAAGAACTGTGCTATCATGGGTGACAATTAGGATGTAAAAGTCCCAGGTTCCTGAACACCTAATTCTAAAAATTAATCTTTTTCTCATTAAAGATGGAAATGTAAACTTAATTAAACAATGAAATTCAGAATGCTAAGGAAAAAACATTTTAAATGATCTTGGATTGAAGAGGAATCTGCAAGTCCATATGAAAATTACTGCAGGCCTCCTCTTTCACTGAAAATATTTTCTTCATGTTCACTATTGTTTTAAAGTCCTCATGTAGCTAAAGGTCTCAAAAGTTGTTATCTGCACCTTAGTGTGCAAACTTCTGGTATATAATTTCTATATAACTCTCAAAGCCCTGTATATACAGTAGAAAGCTATCAATTGGTATGCAGATATTTAAGCCATAATAAATACACAAAGACAAAGCGGGGATGCAAACATATAAAGACTAAGACTTACCTAGCAATTTAGCAATTAAAAAGATCTATTTCTCTACATTCCAATCAGATCTTCAATGTAACTATTTTCCCTTCTCCATTGCATTTGTATCTTATCAGAGGAAATAAAAATTATACAAACATTTGTGGTAACAATGTGTACTACACTTACCTGGAAAAAACATATCTGCTATTAATTACCCAGAATGTATAATTAAGAACTAAGAAATAAAATAAGAACTGTCTGAGCTTTTCATACAAAGTATACTTAAACTCATCCATTTTTACTTAGTATATTTACTTACTATATTTCTTAGATCTTCAAAGTAAGTTTAATTTTGATACTGATTACAAACAAAATCTTAGTAAGCTAAATACTATTTGCTTTCCTAGCTATAATAGGTCAGGAAGAGCAAATTGTAAGAAGAAATAGTTTCTAACAGCAGGCACATACAACAATAAGGAATGACAGCTAATAATAAGGCAAGGACAGAAAATTTTTTCAGTTTTAGACTGAAGAACTTACATGTGGGGTAAAATTTCAACTGTTGGGAAACAATGAATTATGACCATCACTACTTTATTGATGGTAAAACAAAGCGACAGGGGTTTGTTTACACAAACTAATCTTGTCAATTACAGTTAGTCATTTTTTTGAGAAAGAGAAGGAGATTTATTTTTTTTAATTTTTTTTGTTTTATTTATTTTTATTTATTTTTTATTTTTATTTATTTCTAGGAGAGAGAGAGAGAGACAGAGTGAGCAGGGGAGGGTCAGAGACAGAGGGAATCACAGACTCCGAAATAGGCTCCAGGCTCTGAGCTGGCAGTCAGCACAGAGCCCGACGCGGGGCTCGAATCCATGAACCGCGAGATCATGACCTAAGCAAAAGTCGGACGCTTAACCGACTAAGCCACCCAGGCACCCCGAGAAGGTGGTTTATTTTTAATGTTAATTTATTTATGAGAGAGAGAGAGAGAGAGAGGGAGTGAGCATGGGAGGGGCAGAGAGAGAGGGAGACACAGAATCTGAAGCAGGCTCCAGGCTCTGAGCTGTCAGCTCAGAGCCCGACATTGGGCTCGAACTCATGGACTGTGAGATCATGACCTGAGCTGAAGTTGGATGCTTAACCGACTGAGGCACCCAGGTACCCCTTATGTTATCTAAATACAAGTATGGGAATACCTAATGACCTTGAGATTATTGTGGTTAGATGAATAAGGAAGGGATAAAGGTTAAAGATCACTTAATTTTTTTCTACATGGTCAAGGTTTAATGTGGAAACTGCTATAGAAATTACAATAGACACTGAATTCAAAGCATGATTATTTCATCACATTGACATACGGTATTTCTCAAATTCTGTGACACTTAGTCCATCCTAAACCTAAGAAAGAAACACTATTTATAGATTTCATCCTTTATTACTTAATATAATGGGTATGCAGAATTTCTGTAATTATTCTGCAAGTAATTATTTGTATATAAGTAAAGTCTACTACAAATAAAAAATAGGTACTGTCAAAAGAGTAGAATTTCATTATCATGTACAGATTGGACTGCTGCTAGATAGAACTGACAACTTCATCCACTGGTTTTCTCACACTATTATTTATGCTTTACACCCAGACAATCTCCTGATATTCCAAGCAGATGGAAATAATCTGGTTATCATAGCTGTCCTTCAGTAACGAAATCACAATCTACATTCCTATCTGAAGAACTAAATAGTTTTGTATGCTGACTGAAAAAGAAAAACAGCAAATATACTTGATTTTACTTTAGTAACAGGTAAAGATTTAGCAACTTACTTTGCATCCTAAGCCTTATTCTTGTGGGTTGTTGAAACCATTCCTGAGGCTTTTTTTGATATCCCGAGCCTAAAGCAAATACATATATCAAGATATCATTTAATATATTTTGGAAATACATACCATACTCCTGTTAGAAGGTAAATTTATCAGAAAGGTAAAACAAAGTTGGGGAAGAAAACAATAAAAGCAACAGGTTCAGAAGAAAAAGATAACGTTGAAGGATCACACCAATGAAGGATGAACCACTTCCTACAGCAAAATAGACAGTAAATAAATACATAATCACCTAATAGACAAAACTAGGTACCAATTCTTTGTTCCAGTCTATGAGAATGACTGAGTTCAATAATATGTGAACTTGATTTCAGTGTATTCAAGAGGAAAAAGGTTAACCACTTACTCTTGCAATACCTTACTTTAGGTAAAATAATCCTGAAAACGTTTCCACATCATAGGGTAATTACACACATCAGATACCAATGTGTGGTGGATTAAAAGACAAAGAGGGTAAAATGACTTAAAATCCTATTCAAACTTTTTGTTGGCAAAATAAGACAAGGTCAGAATTGCTTGACTGGTAAAAGAGCAGACAACGAACCACTTACTTAGCACTGAAGGTTGCTTATCAAGAGTTAAGAAGTCTCGACCTAAAAGTGAAAACAGAGATAAAGTCATGGAATACGTGGAAATAAGAATAGTGAAAATACTGCATAGACATTTTAATACTATGGATACTATAAACCAAAAAGATTACCACGAAAATCAAATCTTTCTTTCATCAGTCCAAAACATATATAATATACTCGTTTTTTCCCCTTTTCTAATCATCAAAGTGCTCAGGAATTGGATAATAATAAGTCAACTTTAGGATCAATACCATCAAAATAATGGCAGCATGTACTGAATGTTTATCAGGTATCAAGTATAATTTTACTTAATTCTCACACTTTTATGTAGTTGACATCATTATTCCCATTTTACAAATGAGGTAACTGAAATTAATCATTTGCCCACTATATATATGTGTGTGTGTATATATATACACACATAGAAGTTGTAGAGCTTAGATACAAACCCAGGCAGTCCATATATGCTATGCTATATACTGGCATGTATGGTGTATATGGTATATGCTATACAAGCAATTTTGTGGACACTGCAAAGTAGTTATGAAGCAAAAGATACTACTTTTTGTTTTGGAATGGTACTTAAGGACAACTGTAAAATAGTACAATGGGACAATTAGAAATGATATTTCAAACAATTATAATAAGGTAAATTTCCAAATCTTTTCTGAAGAAATGAGTTATTTCTACCCAATGACATAAGTGTTATTGTAAATTTTTCAAAAAATTTTTTCTAAATACAAATGTATATGCTAACTGTAAAAGAAATATAACATTCTGAAGTTTTTGATGTTTATTTTTTAGAGACAGAGAAACAGAGAGAGAGACAGAACACGAGGCAGGGAGGGGCAGAGAGAGAGAGGGAGACACAGAATCCAAAGCAGGTTCCAGGCTCTGAGGTATCAGCATAGAACCCTACGTTGGGCTCAAATTCATGGACCATGAGATCATGACCTGAGCTGAAGTCAGACACTTAACTTACTGAGTCACACAGGCACCCCAAGATATAGAACATTCTAGAAATGTGTAACTTAAAAATTCATAAATATCCATTAACTGCCTACTATATGCAGGTATACCAGGCTGAATAAGGCATATGAATATTCTTCCAGATTTGTTTTCAGTCTATACCAACAAAGTAAAAAAAGTAGACATGTTTTTTAACACGTCTTTCATTGATTTGAAAAAGTCCTTTTCTTTTGTTTATTTTTTTTTAAATTTTTTATTTATTTCTAGGAGAGAGAGAGAGAGAGAGACAGCATGAGCAGGGGAGGGTCAGAGAGAGAGGGAGACACAGACTCCGAAATGGGCTCCAGGCTCTGAGCTGGCAATCAGCACAGAGCCCGACGTGGGGCTCGAACCCACAAACCGCGAGATCATGACCTAAGCGAAAGTCGGATGCTTAACCGACTAAGCCACCCAGGCGCCCCTTTTGTTTATTTTTTTAAGTAGCCTTCATACTTGGTATGGAATTAAACCTGGAGCTTGAACCCACAACCCTGAGATCAAGACCTGAGCTGAAATCAGGAGTCAGACGCTTAACTGACTGAGCACCCAGGAGCCCCAACAAGCACTTAAAAAAAAACAGCTCTGAGGTAGGGCTGTATCTTATATAGTCAAGGCTGTGTCATAGTTTAACTGGATGATTTTTCTCAGTTATACATAAAATAATGGCATCTTACATTCAAGGATATATACCTCGATCACCTATTCATTAGTATACAAAGTACTCATTTTTCATAACTGATTTGTATTCCACTGTATGTATGTAGCATAATTTATATAGAGAGATACATTTAAGAGCTTCCAAAAATTAAAGATTCAGATAACAAAGGGCAAACCTATAAGATGATTCAGCAAGTAATTTTCCACAAATGACTTTTTTTAATGACTTATTCTATTTGTTGAGAGACAGAGAAAGACAGAGAAAGACAGAATGTGAGCAGGGGAGGGGCAGAGAGAAAGGGAGACACAGGCTCCAGGCTCTGAGCTGTCAGCACAGAGCCCTGACATGGGGCTCAAACCCTCAAAAAGTTGAGCTGAAGTTGGACGCTTAACCAAATGAGCCACCCACATGCCCCACAAAGGATTTATTTCTGCGTCTCAGTGACTTTGTTTTATCTCAGTTTTAAGTTCAAATCCAGAACCTTCTAAAAACTAAGTATGATGTGAAATACGTGGAATTATATAAATACACTGATTAATAAAACATATTTACAAAGACTTTTTCTTTAAAAACCATTTCATATTTCAAAAAAGGTGATGTGGAAGGGGAAAAAAAGTTCTTGAAGATTTTACATACAAGGATATTTTAGGTTGATTAATAATTAACTCAAATTCTGGGACTTGATTTAAACATGAGAAAGAAACAACAGCATCATTTCTGTTTAACCTAAGAAAATACGTATCTAGGGGCGCCTGGGTGGCTTAGTCGGTTGGGCGTCTGACTTTCGCTTAGGTCATGATCTCGCAGTTCGTGGGTTCGAGCCCCGCGTCGGGCTCTGTGCTGACTGCCAGCTCAGAGCCTGGAGCCTGTTTCAGTCTGTGACTCCCTCTCTCTCTGACCCTTCCCTGCTCACGCTGTCTCTCTCTCTCCTAGAAATAAATAAAACATTAAAAAAAAAACTTAAAAAAAAAAAGAAAACACGTATCTACTGTAGATAATCTGCAAAATACACGAAAGGAAAAGAAAAATATCACCCATTATGCCACCATCCTGACCAAATCATTGTTGTTGGCACTTTAGTATATTACTTTCCAATCCTTTCTTTTGCTATATTTTTCAATGTATTGTGAACATTTTCAAAACTGCAAGCAAGGTTATAAGATTTTGATACACCTACCACCTAGCTTCCCATTAACTTTTTACTATACTTCACTCTATCACTTGTCTATTCATCCTTCCAAACTTTTGCAATAGAGCTCAAATCAGACTGCATATAAAACTTTATGTCCTTATTAGAATCTGTCCATGTAAGTAGGCTCAAACTACATTAGTTAAACTGAGAATAGTCAACAAATTTATATGGCAAACAAAGATATTCAATAAGTCACAGAAAGCAGATTTTTTTAAATTCAAAATCAAGGTTGAGTACAGAGATGAAGGAAATTCAAGATGCAGGATGAGTTTTTTGCATTCATTACACCTCTTTTTCAACACTTTATATTAAAGAGGATCTTAGAGGGCGCCTGGGTGGCTCAATTGGTTAAACGTCTGACTTCAGCTCAGGTCATGATCTCACAGTTTGTGGGTTCGAGCCACGCGTCGGGCTCTGTGCTGACAGCTAGCTCAGAGCCTGGAGCCTATTTCAGATTCTGTATCTCCCTCTCTCTCTGACCCTCCCCTGCTCATGATGTCTCTCTCTCTCTCAGAAATAAATAAAACATAAGAAAAATTTTTTTAAATAAATAAATAAAAGAGGATCTTCAAAACACAAAACAGCATTTGACCACACACACAGGGAGATTTTCAAGAGTTTAAAACATGGTTCTACTTACTTTGTGATGACTGCCACAGTGATTCTGGATATTGATTTGACAATCTCATGGTTTGATCTAAAAGAACAAACAAAAGAAATAAAGTACACTATAATGCATATTATTATTTTTAAATGCATATTTTATAAGAGAACAATAATTAATCAAAAGAACAAAAATATTCAGTAAAACCCTCAAGGAATTCAACACTTGGGAGCACAATTTATTCTTTTATTTTATTTTTTTATTTTAAGTAGGCTTCATGCTCAGTGCGGAGCCCAACGCAGAGCCCAACATGGGACCTGAACTCACAGTAAGTGTTCCCAAGAGTAGGACGCTGAACCACTTAACTGAGTCACCCAGGCACCCCAGGAACACAATTTATTTTTTTAAGGTTTCTAAAGAGTCATGTATCTAAAAAATTAACTAAGTAATTATCTCTTTCCCCTAAGGATTTTCTAGAGAAAAAAATGTAAAATGTAGAACATGACATGAGGTAAGGGAGCTAATGCAACTTTGAGTTGGGGAACATTTTGAAAGTTTAATGGATCTTCTTGAAATCATTAATACCCATTTTGCCTCAAAATTTTCTTGTAAATGGTTAATATGTTACATATTTTAGCCACACTTCTTTAAAACGTATTTTCATATAAAAGTGGAATTTATAACTAAATCTGTTCAAAAGTGATCAGATTGTTATCTTGGAAACAAATGCATGTGACACATTCAGGTGTGGTAGCTAAATATTTTTGTCGTCTATTACTAAAAAAACTTTCAGCATTGATTTCTAAAACATATTTCTTTTTAATTTAAAAATAATGCTTATTTTTGAGAGAGAGCGAGAGAGCGAGCATGAGTGGGTAAGGGCAGAGAGGGAGACAGGATCTGAAGTAGGTTCTGTGCCATCAGCACAGAGCCCAACGTGGGGCTCAAACTCAAGAACCCTGAGATCATGACTTGAGCTGAGGTCAGACATTTAACTGACTGAGCCACCCAGGCGCCCCTCTAAAACATATTTCTTTTTTCTTTTTTTTTTTTATTTATTTCTGAGAGAGAGAGAGAGATCATGAGCAGGGGAGGGTCAGAGAGAGGGAGACAGAATCTGAAACAGGCTCCAGGCTCTGAGCTAGCACAGAGCCCAATGCAGGGCTCGAACCCACGAACTGTGAGATCATGACCTGAGCCAAAGTTGGACGCCAGACACTTAACTGACTGAGCCACCCAGGTGCCCCTAAAACAAATTTCTAACATTAAATACATGTATTACTGAAATAATATATTAACTATGTGTTACATCTATTATAAAGCAAAAATAGACATTTTTAAATGGGTAAAATAAAATACAAATATACATGAAATTCTAATATTCTTTCTGCATTCCAACAGATCTGTTTTTTTTAAGTTTTGTATTTAAATTACAGTTAGTTAACATACAGTGCAGTATTAGTTTTAGATGCACAATTTAGTGATTCAGCACTTCCACACAACATGCGGTGCTCATCACAAGTGCACTCCTTAAACCCCATCACCTATTTCACTCCACCTCCCACCCCCTCCTCCCCTTTGGTCACCATCCATTTGTTCTCTACAGTTGAGTCTGTTTCTTGGCTCGCCTTTTTCCCTATGCTCGTTTGTTTCTTTACACCTCCTCAGTGATAACTAGCCCAGAAAATAATCTAGGAAGATTAGTATTCTTAATATGCTCCCCTTTTCCTTATTTAGCTAGTTTTCTTCTGCATGTGGGTATGTGTGCTTCATTAAGGATTTATTAGAATTCTAAAGGGATTATAGAGCCTTTGGTGCATGTAGATTCAAAGAGCTATATGCTGCTAGCAATAGCATCAAATTATTGGCTACATGAATGGCTTAGTCTTTAATTTTTAGAGCTTTGTGTACACATATACCAAAACTAATAAGAACACTTAATTTAAGTGTTGATATGTGACAGGTACTTTCTAGGTGCTTGCACATATGAATTAATTTAACCTCTTAACCCAGATGAGGAAACTGAGGAACATAGATGTTAAGCAATTGCCTGAGGGCACACAAACCTAGTAGTGGAGGAGTGACACCCAGGGACTGTGGCTCCAGAGCCCATGTTCTTAACCATTATGCTAGAATGGTGCATATCTCCTTTGGGATTTCTGTGTCAAGAAAGAATGGAGAACAATGAGGGCGGGTGGGAAATACACAGAATACCAAATGCCCATAGACCAGCCTAGGAGCTTATTTTTAAAATGGAATGATGAGGGGCGCCTGGGTGGCTTAGTTGGTTAAGCGTCCGACTTTCACTTGGGTCATGATCTCGTGGTTTATGGGTTCGAGCCCCGCGTTGGGCTCTGTGCTGACTGCCAGCTCAGAGCCTGGAGCCTATTTCAGAGTCTGTGTCTCCCTCTCTCTCTGACCCTCCCCTGCTCACGCTGTCTCTCTCTCTCTCTCTCTCTCTCATTCTCCTAGAAATAAAATAAATAAATAAATAAATAAAATGGAATGATGAAGTAAAACATAGAATTATGGAAATTCTCAAAAGATGATGAGGGAAAAGTAGAGAATCACTCTTTCATGGGACTAAAATATAATATTATTTACAGAGTTTACAAATTGGTTCAGCACTCTCTTAAGCCTCAAATGGTATTTTCTCCCCTATAGTCAATTCTTTCCTTGAATAAACTTAAACACACATGAACAGTCATCAGCTGTTATTACTAACTTGGTGTGAATTTGAACAATCCAGAGATAAAAGTGATTACCTAAGGATATTAAAACTTCCTAAGAGCTAACATCCCTGATAGTATAAAGAATACCACTACCAATGAGATCAGTTTCTCTATAATATTTTAAATAAACTACAAATAACTCTTCTTCTGAGCACAAAAATATCTTATATTCCATAAATATCCAAGCAGGCTAAAAAGTGACTTATTTGTTTAGATATTATATAGACATTATATTACTAATCAGATACACACATGGAATCAGTAACTTTAATAAATATTAAAAAGCACACTTTAATAAAATATTTTAGTGAAGTATTTTTTAAAAAGGTAAGTTTACAAAATACCTTTAGATTTCAACTAAAAAGACAGCTCCTAAGATAAAGTCATATGAATATAAAGACATGTTACCTCCAGAATCAAGAGAATCCTCGGATGTGACTTTAAGAACAATAATATCACTGTCAGAGCTGTCTTGATCATCTTGTTCAGTTTCTTCTAAAAAGAAAGAGTATACTAGTATAACTTTATTCTAATGCTCTAAAGATCTAGATTAAAATAAGTAACTCAGTATTAAAATGAAGCCGCTTTGGGGCGCCTGGGTGGCTTAGTCGGTTAAGCGTCCGACTTTCGCTTAGGTCATGATCTCGCGGTTCGTGGGTTCGAGCCCGCGTCGGGCTCTGTGCTGACTGCCAGCTCAGAGCCTGGAGCCTGTTTCAGTCTATGACTCCCTCTCTCTCTGACCCTCCCCTGCTCACGCTGTCTCTCTCTCTCCTAGAAATAAATAAAACGTTTAAAAATAAATAAATAAATAAAAAATAAAATGAAGCCGCTTTAATTATCAGATATAGAATTGCTATTTATTATGCTTACTATTCTGGATCACAAAATTTTATGTAAGCTAAAATTGAGCTCATTAGTGTCATCTGAGGCATATAATTACATTTCAAATATTCAGAGTAACATCTACAAGATTATATTCTGAGGCTTTAATGTAGAGTTAAAAAGGAAACAAAGGAGCAT
>NW_027529934.1:5711128-5730899 GCF_008692635.1 Crocuta crocuta | reverse complement strand
GGAATCTACATATTTTTAGTGTGTAAATTCAAAGAAGATTAGTATATGCCCGTGTGTGTTTACATATAAGTATCTATGTTTGTGAAGGGGAAGATGTATACTCACACCCATTTATAAACATTTCAGTATGCAGGTAATTAAGATTATGATGGGTTTTAAAATGGACTAAGTTTTACTGTTCTATTCATAGACGATTATGAGAATTTGGAAAAATAATTACATTAATAGCATAATCAAAGGCCAGCTTATGCCAAAATCTGTTTTTATTGGCTTTACTTAAAATTATTAACTCAGATAAAAGATGCTTAAAATGCATATAAAGGCTATCATCACTCACTCTATTCCATTTTATCTACCCAATATGAATTTAGATAAGCATCAATTTTTCCTTAAGAAAAATGTTCTCCTTTCTTAAGTATCTATCAAAATTGCTCCTCATGTTAATGAAAACAAAATTAGAATATTTTAAAAGAAAATACCTCCTTCAGAAAAATTGACCTTCTGTTGGACGCTGCTGGCTTCTAGAAAAGCAAACACATCATATATAATATCAAAACCTAAAGATTAGGAATAAACAGTATATAATTATATAATACATAATTTACAATATATAATTTAGGAAAGTGAACATAAAGGCAGATGAATTAAACTTTGTCTTCTATCAAATGTTAAAACAATATATTATTTCCTTTTAGGTTATTTCAGAAATCAGTTAGATACAACCTAGAATCAGGAAGAGTTCATGTTTCTTTCAGCCATACGTCCATCTGTATTCTAAACTGTAGCCTGTTTGCAGAAAGCATGAAATTCTCTATTGATAAATATTGCAGTCCCTATAGATTTACTGAATTCTTATTCTCCTATTCGCCAGATTACCCATACCCTCTTGAGAAACCCACCACACAGGTAGAAATGACAAATCAGTTCTTTACCGCACTAGTATATCCAAATGAAGGGAAAGAAACCCTAGCTCCAGCACGTTCATGTACGCTACTTTTTTTCAGAGCCAGAGAATTTGGACAAAGATAAATGAGCAAAATGTATCAAACACATTATTTTTATATGACCTATTCTGAAAAATTTTTAGTAAAAGGAGATAAACCCAAAGGTGGCATTGCACAATTGGGCTAAAATATTGCTGCGTGATCATTGCAGAAGTGGTATGAACCAAACTGTTCACAAAGCTGAAATCTTTTTTTTTTTTTCAGCTTTCCCTCTAGCTTTTAACCCCTATTTGCTTTTCAAAAGGGGAAAACAATACTGTGGAAGGCAAATGCCAACACGTTATATGGTGAACTTGGAAATATTTTCTCCAGATCAGCTTAATGATATTAATATAACACTGGTCAAACTACTACTAGCATAAGGACAAGTGTAAATTGCTATGTGAAATATATTTGCCAATATTTTTGGTATAGGAAAAAAACTAACCAAAACAGCAAATACTGTTACTCTTAAAAAGCTAGGACCTGGTATATTTGATTCCATTTTAATCTAGGATCCTAAGTGAAATTGTCTTTTCAATTTTCTTTCTGAAGCAGAAAAATGGAAAATCAAACTTGCCTTAGTGCTATTCTCTTAAAATTTTTTCATTACTATTTCCATTCATACAAAGAGATACCGTTCCCCAACACGCATATTAGCCCTTTTGTACAGCAGTTTATTTTCATTTATGTAACTATTTATATAGCATGTGAGCAAAAGATGTTTTCTTACGAGTCAATAGTTATGTCTTAAGTCATTATCTTAATAATAGTTACTTCGTTGATATTTGCATGCTGTTAGTTTTCAAAAAAACCCTTCTCATCTACTATCTGATTCCCTAATGTCATGAGACAATAACTTTTATAGGTAAGGTTCATGATATTAAGTGATTTGTCTAAGAGTGTCAGGATTAACAAGTGACAAAAAAAGAATTGAACACAGGCCCTTCTGATTTCAAGTCTACCACCCATCTACCACTGCATCAGTATTGTTTATAATGGCATATAGTCAGCACTTAATGATTAATTTTTTTATTAATTTTCTTTTAAAGAGCAGTTTAAGATTCACAGCAAGGCTGAAGGGAAGGAAGATAGATTTCCTTTATCTTCCCTGCCCCACACAGGCACAGCTTCCCCCATTATCAATACCCCCCACCAGAGCGGTGTATTTGTTGAACAGTGGTACAATTGATGGATCTACATTTACACATCATGTTCACTCCAAGACCCTAATTTACATTACAGTTCACTCTTGGTGTTGCACATTCTATGGGTTTAGACAAACATATAATGACATGTATTCATCATTATGGTATCATACAGAGTATTTTCATGCCCTAAAAGTCCTCTGTGCTCCACCCATTCATCCATCCCCTATCACCACCACCACCACACCTTTGACAACCACTAATCTTTTTACTGTCTCAATAGTTTTGCCTTTCCAGAACAGTCATATAGGTTCTGCCCCTTCTTTTTATGGCTTGATAGCTCATTTCTTTATAGCACTGAGTAACACTCCATTGTCTGGATGTGCCAGTTTATCCATTCACCTACTGAAAGACATGTTGGTTGCTTCTAAGTTTTGGCAATTGTGAATAAAGCTGCTATAAACATATATGTGCAGGCTTTTGTATAAATATTAAGTTTTCAACTCCTTTGAGTAAATATCAAAGAGTGTAATTGCTGGATCATACAGTAAAAATGACATATAATGTCATGATGACATATAACTTAGGACATCTTTTCAGATGCTCATTTGCCATCTGTATATCTGCTGTTGAGATACCTGTTAGGTCTTTGGCTCATTTTTAAATCAGGTTGTTTTTTCATTGTTGAGTTCTAAGAGTTCTTTGTATACTTTGGATAATTGTCCTTTATTAGATGTGTCATATGCAAGTATTTGCTCTCAGTGGCTTATGTTCTTGTCATTGTCTTTTGCATAGCAGAAGTTTACAACTTCAATGAAGTTCAGTGTATCAATTCTTTCACGGGTTGTGCTTTTTGTTTATATGTAAAGAAGCATAGGGGCGCCTGGGTGGCTGAGTCGGTTAAGTGTCCGACTTTCTCTTAGGTCATGATCTCGCAGTTCGTGGGTTCGAGCCCCGTGTCGGGCTTTGTGCTGACTGCCAGCTCAGAGCCTGGAGCCTGTTTCAGAGTCTGTGATTCCCTCTCTCTCTGACCCTCCCCTGCTCACGCTCTCTCTCTCCCCTAGAAATAAATAAAAAATTTTAAAAAAATTAAAAAAAAAAAAAAAAAAGCATCACCATACCCAAGGTCCTCTAGGTTTTCTCCTGTTACCTTCTGTGAGTTTTCTAGGTTTTTTCATTTTTTTAAATGTTTTATTTTTGAGAGAGACAGTGTGAGCGGGGTGGGGGGATGAGGGGGAAGGGGGGAGTCAAGAGAAAGAATCCGAAGACAGGCTCCAGGCTGAGCTGTCAGCACAGAGCCCAGTTCAGGGCTTGAACCCACGAACCACGAACCATGAGGTCATGACCTGAGCCAAAGTCGGACGCTCAAACGACTGAGCCACCCAGGCAGCCCTCTAGGTTTTTTTAAACTCACATTTAGGTCTATGACACATTTTGAGTTAACTTTTGCAAAGCGTTTAAGGTCTGTGTCCAGATTTTTTTTTTTTTTGCATGTAGATATCCAGTTCTAGCCATTTGTTGAAAAGATTCTGCCTCCATTGTATTGACCTTGTTAAAGATCAGTTGACTACAAGTGGATCTCTTTATGCGTTCTCTAGTCTGTTCTATACATCTATTTGTCTATTCTTTTTACCAATACCACACTGTCTAGATTACTGAAGCTTCATAGTCAGTCTTGAGGTTGAGTCCTCCTACTTTCTTCTTTAACACTGTGTTAGCTCTACTGGATCTTTTGATTCTATATGAACTTAATCATTTTCTCAAAATAAGTTGTTGGGATTTTGATCGGGAATGCACTTAATTTATAGATTAAGGTGAAAAGAACTGATTTCTTGAGAATACTGAGTCTTCCTATCCGTGAATGTGGAATATCTCTCCATTTAAGTAAATTCTTTGATTACATTTATGAGTTTTGTAATTTTTCTCGAACAGATCTTGTTCTTAGATTTACACCTGTACTTCATTGGGGGGGTGTGCTAATGTAAATTGTATTGTTTTTAATTTCAAATTTCTCTTGTTCATTGCTGGTATATAGGACCGTGATTGGCTTTTTTATATTAACTTTGCATCCTGCAACCTTGCTATAATTGCTTATTAGTTCCTATTTTTTGTCTTTCTTTTGGATTTTCTACATAGATGATGTTAACTGTGAACCAAGACTTGTCTTCCTTCCCAGCCTGTATACCTTTTGTTTCCTTTTGTCTTATTGCGTTAGCTAAAACCTCTAGTACAATGTTGAAAAGAAGTGGTGAGCAGGAACATCTATGCCTAAGTATGCATTTAGGTTCCTTCTTATCTTGATTGCTTATTCCTTTTTAGCACTGATATTAACATAAAAGCCTCCAATGTCTCACCGTTACGTTAACTGTAAGATTTTTTTGTAAATAGTGTTTTATCAAGTTGGGAAAAATTCCCTCTCTTGCCAGTTTACTGAGAGTTTTTATCATGAATGGGTGCTGGATTCTGCCAAACACTTTTTTTGCATCTATTAATATGATCATGTGATTTTTCTTTCTTAGTCTGTTAATATGATAGATTTTCAAATGTTGAGCCAGTCTTGCATACCTGGGACAAATCCTATTTGGTTGTAGTGGGGTTTTTTTGTTTGTTTTTTAGTTTTTAAGTAATCTCTACACCCAATGTGGAGCTTGAACTCACAACCCCCAAATTAAGAGTTGTATGCTCTACCAATGAGCAAGCCAGGTACCCCTAATTCTTTTTGTAATTTTTAAAAAATTCATTTTGCTAATATTTTGTGGAAGACTATTGCATCTGTTTTTAAGATATTGATCTGCAGTTTTCTTTTCTTGTGTTTGTCTAGTTTTAGTATTAGGGGAATGCTGGCCTTACAATGAGTTAGGAAGTATTTCTTCTACTTTTAACTTCTGAAAAATATCTTAAAAAACTGGTATAACTTGTTTCCTTAAATAGTCGATATAATTCATCAGTGAACTCATTTAGGCCTGGTGCTTTGTTTTGGAAATTTATTAAATATTGAGTCAATGTATTTAAATAGATATAGACCTTTTCAGATTATATATTTCTTCTTGTGTGTTTTAGCAGATTGTGTCTTCAAAGGAATGGGTTCATTTCACCCAGATTATCAAATTTGTGGGTTTCAGTGTGTTCATAGTTCTTTCTAGATTATCCTTTTAATTTTCATGAAATCTATACTAATTTGTGTCCTTTTTTCTCAGTTTATCTCTTTTCTTTTTTCCTTAGTTACCCTGGGTAAAGTCTTTACCTTTGAAGGATAATTTTGTAAGATACAGAATTCTAGGTTGGTGGTTTTTTCCTCTCACACTTAAAATCATTCATCCCACTCTCTTCTCACATGCATGGTTTCTGAAAAGAAATTGGATGTAATTCTTATCTTTGTTTCTTTACTAGTCAGGTGTCTTCCTCTAGCTTCTTTCAGGTTGTCTTTATCTTTGATTTTCTGTAGTTCGAAAAAAATAAACACCCAGGTGTATTTTTTGGGCATTTGTTCTGCTTGATGTTCTCAGAGCTTCCTGAATCTGTGGTTTGGTGCCTGACGTTAATTTGGGGAAATTCCAGATTACTGTTTCAAGTATTTCTTCTGTTCCTTTTTTCTCCTCCTTGTGGCACTCCCATTATGTGTAGGCTACATGTTTTTTAGTTGTATAGTCCTTTGATGTTGTTTTGTTCAGTCGTTGTTTCCTCTGCTTTTTGGTTGAAAACTGTATTTCGAGAATTGACAAGTAATATTGTGTAAGTATGTGTACATGTTGACTTGATACATTTATATATTGCACTATTACCATCATAGCATTGGTTAACACCTCTATCATGTGATCACTTATTTGAGGATTGTATCAATCTGCCCCTCTGACACAGATATTTTTTCCTCAGCCATGTCCAGTCCATCAAAGGCATTCTTTATTTCTATTATAGCAATTTTTAATCCCTCGCATTTCTTTTTGATTCCTAGGATTTCCATCTCTGCTTACAACACTGTCCATCTGTTTGTGCATGCGGTCTATTTTATCCATTAGAATCCCTAACATATTAATCAATAGCTGTTTTAAATTTCTGGTCTGATATTTCCAATACCCCTGCCATATCTGGTTCTGACAGTGGCTCTGTCTCTTCAGATTGTGTTATTTGGCCTTTCATTATGTCTTGATACCAAATCTTAATGTCAAGATTTTGTCTTGATGGTGGACATGATGTACTGGGTAAGAGGAACTGCTCGAAAGAGGCCTTTAGTAATGTGATGATGAGGTCCAGAAGGAGGGAAAGGGCTCCACAGTCCTAAAATTAGGTCTTAGTCTCTTAGAGAATTTATGCTACAAATGGTTCTCAATGTTTTTCTTTTCTCCTTAGGTGGGACAGGTTGTCTACAGTGGCCTGGAATACAGTATTTCCTTCCCCCAGGTCAGTTGGGTTCTGATAATACCCCGGTCGGTCAGGCTCTGGGTAACTAAATTGCCCTGAGTGCAGGCTTTATTAAGAACAGAGTGCTCTGGCATATTTCAACATGACTCCCCTCTCTCCACCCCCCACCACTGAAGTATGAGGGGACTTTTCTCTGATATTTACTGTGGGCATTTGGTCAAGCCCCTGGAGGTCGATCTCAAAAAATAGTGGAGGACCCCCTATGACTGGGTCCCCTTGGAATATGTAACTCAGATTTCTGCACACCGAGACTCCTGAAATTCATCAGTTACAGTTCAGGTTTTGCTACCCCAGAACTGGCTCCTGCAGAGGTATGCACTTTTGAGCCTTTGCTCTTGGTACTCCATGATTTCCTGTATTACCTATCTCTCCAATCTTGAGGGCAAGGGTTTGCCCTGCTTTCTCTCCTTTCTCAAAGATCCAAAAAGAACTTTTGAGTTTTTAGTTGTATTTATTTGTTAGGCTAGCTTCTTACATGTGGAACGGGAGGGAAACCAGAAGTCTCTCTCAATAATTTTTTGAATTAATGACAAAGATAAGGCTGAGGGCTGAACTCTTCTAATATGAGAGGTTCCAATAACTTCCAAGTGTAACTCATTCAAAACAGAGCTTTGCAGGGAGCCTGGGTGGCTCAGTCCTGTGCCTACAATTTCGGCTCAGGTCATGATCTCGCAGTCTGGAAGTTTGAGCCCATCTGGGAGTCTCTCTCTTCTCCTCTCTGCCCCTCCCTCACTTGAGCACAAACACGTTCTCTTTCTCACAAAATAATAAACGTAAAAAAAAAAAAAAAACCTAACAGTAACTTTGCTAAAGTTTCATTTATATTTAAACATTACATTTTATATAGTTTAAAAATTATTTGGTATAGCAAAATTTAAGGCTAAATTGATTTTAGAATCTGTATATTTCTTCACTGGGTCACCAGAAAGAAAATGAATAGTGCAGTTATCCCTTCCTTTTTGATCCTGATCTAATTTATTTCCATGTACTTTTTAAACTCCAAGTCAACTTGTTCAGAGCCAAATCACCTAATAATTAATCACTCATATAAAGGGTAGCTAAAATTAAATCTCCTTTATTCTGTTTATGTATATGTTGTCTAATTAGGATGGGGAAAATTTAAGAATTTTTTCTAATCAACTTATATAAGGGAGCTCCCCATTTATTTTTTATATCATTATATCTGAAGTGTTTAATATATCATGGATTTTTGAACACTTTTAATCTAGTGTCTAAAGGTCCTTTATTTAGGCTTTTATGTTTCTGGGGCACCTATGTAGCTCAGCTGGTTAAGTGTCTGACTCTTGGTTTCAGCTCAGGTCATGATCTCGTGGTTTTGTGAGTTTGAACCCCGCATCAGGCTCTGTGCTAGTTGCAGAGAGCCCGCTTGGGATTCTTTCTCTCTGCACCTTACCCACTCATGCTGTCTCTGTCTCTCTCAAAATAAAGAAATAAACTTAAAAATTTTTTTTGAAGAATTTTATGTTGCTGACAATATCAACAGTACTCAAGGCATGAACAATAACTTGTTAAGCAAGGTTGTCTTCAATATTACTAATATCATTGTGCCTTATGCATAATCCAATAAGATCTTATGAGTTAGATGTTCCAAATAATAATAAATCCTATACATTTGAACAACAATCATCGTTATCACTCTACTTGTTATCTTGGCTATACCTACACTTTTCATTCTGGTAAAGGAAGGTCAAGAATTTCAAGTCCTCCCAAATGCCATTTCCTCCATGAAACCCTCCCAACCTCTCATTCAGAATAAGGCATTTCTCTTCTAGTCTGTCAAATACATATACCACCATTTTAACACTTAATAACATTACAATAATTTCTCTAACTTGTTTTCTTTTCCACTAGATCCTGTACTCTAAGAGCTAGGGGGAAAATTATCATGGCTCTTTAAGGTTCCAGCATTTAGGCCAGTCACCGATACATATAGAAGGTGATTAAAAATAAATGTTTGTTTAATAAATGAATAGATTTTTGTATCACAGAATAAAAACTTTTTAAGACTTTTGTTAAAATTGCTCATACCATGACAAAAAAACAACTCAAGAAAATAGTATGAAATTAATGCTTAATAATGAGGTTTCATGCAAGGTTTTAACCATTCTACATTTTCATCTTTTTAACCCAAGCTACAAAGAATGCATAAATATTTAAATACAATCTGATGATGAATCAGTAGCGTTTAGTACCACATGAAAAGTTTTAATTTTATTTCCCTGTTTTGCATTCCTTTTCCTTTATTTTAAACTTGGCTTCTACGTGTAAAAGGTTATAACATTTATTTTTTTTAAGGCACTCTTCTCTATGCTTATGCAGAAGCTTTGAGAAACTAAACTCTTACTTGAAGTAATAATACCCTCAATTTTAAAGTTAAAATATTATAAGAGCTGTGGCAAAAGAGAGAGAATAGGCTGGGTCACAGGAGACTTGCCCAAAGCTGGGGACATCCTGGCTGAGGTTGGTTGGGGGGCGGTATTTAGCCTTGGGCCTGGAATGGCAGCTTCTCTAGTGCTACGATCAATCTATGTCGAGGCAAGTATGTAACTCTCTGAATTTACACTTAGAACAAAAAAATGACCAACTGGGCAATTTGCTGCCACCGGTATAAACCAGAGAGCGGTAAACTTTTTCCATAAAGGATCAAATAATAAATATATCTGAGGCTTTGCTAGCCACACCAGGTCTCTCTTCTTAGCTCATAGGCTGTGCAAACACAGGATTGCAGGTCAGATTTTACCTAGAGGCTAACCCTCAGGTATAGACACCTTTAAGAGTGGTACCTTTCCGATAATTCAATGCCAATCATGCTTTTGAGAACAGAGGCAGAGTGGGGCAGCAGGAAGGAGGATAAAGAACAGTTTGCGGATATCACTATTATTCAAGCTCTGTGAACGGCCATTTTTGATAGTCTAAGAGATACTAACATTACTGTAAAAAAGAACCAGAGGAGGCCATTCTCTATGAATCCCACAGAAATGTTCTTTGAACTGGAAAGTACTTTTTAAAAGTTCCTTCTTATTATAAAGTACTTATAAAAATCATTTCTAAATCTAGCATAAAAAGTAAAAGTGCTGGATTATTTCAGCTCCAAATTCTTTACCAATTAAGAAACTATGACTTAAAAAAAACTTTTTTAAGGTTTTAAATACAGCAGTTGAGAAACTCTGGTGGGTTCAAGTTCACATGATGAACTACATACTGTAAGGATCACTTTCAGCACCCAGACACTAAATCCTGATGTTTCCAAGAAATCAACCCAAGCTTAAGTGAAAGATGAATTTAACAGAAGTTGCAACTATTTATTTCTTTTTTTTTAAAAAAAGGGAAGTTTTCTTTGTTTTGACTCATCTCTAAATTTAGGGAAATACTGTAACTTAAAAATAAGTCCAACCACAATCAGTATAGGTTTACTTAACACCATGGATCTGGGTATCTCACGTACTACACCAAGGCAAACACTGGAAAGCACTTAAACCAGTCCAACAAACATGGCAAAGGATACTGAACTTACTACGAAAAATATGTCTAACTCACTTTCTAACTCAAGAAAAATGGAACTGGTAAACTGATATTCCCTTTTTTCACAGGAGTGTGAATTTAACAAAGTCTCATAAAAATTAAAATGTGTTTGTATTACACGTTCCTATCTGAACTTAAGTAATAAAAGACATAATTTCAGCTAGAATAAGAACCAGGGCAATTAAGAAAGGTCTTGGCCATATGGACAGTGTCCCACAATCTGAGAAAATGAGCAAAGGAGTATTTTCAAGCCAGTGACCAACCGTGTATATGCCTGTGTTCTGATTCTTAGAACCCTCAAAAAGAACCTGTAAGAATTAGAGATGAACAAACCTAATTCACTCATTTTAGTATTTCCATTTGTTTTGTATGCCGAATCTGCAAGAGAGATAGCAAGAAAACGATTAGAACTCAAAAGGAAATGCATCATGTGGGTCTTTACCACAGGTTCATCATCAAAACCTTAACAGATCTTTATCGTTAGAAAACTTAAAACGACACTCATCTATCAAAAAAACCCCATCCTAATTCTTTCTTAAAGAGAAGGATCGAGGAGTAGAAACCTAATGGGAAGATAAATAAGGTTCTTCCTTAGTTCCCATACTAAAGCACCCTTATGAGCTAACGAACTCTGAGAAGGAAGCAGAAGTAGACGGCTTGGATGCCTTTACTGGTTTTCTCTCATGGTCATGAAATCAACTGAAGGGCAATACTTGTCAGAGGTTTTAATCAAAACCAAATGTAAGTGAGGCAGAAGAAATTTATAGCCCTGAACTATACAGGCTCAGTCTTGATTTTTTTATTAGCATTATGCTGGGAAGAATAAAAAGTCCTTGATCCTAGTTTAAAAACATCATGCTAACAAAAAGAATCATAGCAACCTCTTAAAAAGAATGAGGAAGGCCTATATCTATCTCTTTGGAAAGATGTCTCAATAGGTTAAGTAAAAATAAAAAACAGATAATAAGGTACAGAAAAGAGTGTTTATTGGGCTAACATTTGTGATAAAAGGGAGGAAAACATTATTTATGCACAAATTTCTTTGTAGCTCCATAAAATAACTCTTAAAAAAAAAACCCTAAGAAACTGAAAACACTGATTCCCTCTAATATGGAGACTGGGTGGGTAAAGGACAGAGGGGCAGGGAGACTTTTCACTATATATTTCTAATAACTTTCAAATTTCAAACCATATGGATACATGTAGTAACCTATTTAAAAATAAATCTGTATTTATGAAACAGTTAAACCAACAGACAAAATAATGTCTTACCAGACCTTGGGCTTCTTAGGGGGGGTCTACACAAGCTGATTATAGGATCTTCACTCAGCACTAATATAAGAAGAAAAAACATTAAAAAAGTATAAAATGTCAGACATAATAAATTTATGACATAATCATTTACTTATTCAGCAAAAGTTTTTCTGAGCCTTTCATTATTTTAAGGATGGGAATATAAAAGTGAACTATAGACAAACTTCCTGCCAAAAAAATTTATGAACATGATAAAAAAAATACTAATTTTTCTCAGCAGACCATATTTATATAAGAAAGGAATACCAAATAAAAGTCTTCTAAATTTCTCAACTGAGAACCAAAATTGGAACTGTAGCACCAACTCAATTAAGTATTCCATTTGGGGCTTAACCTCATCATGGATTATTCATGGCATACTTTAATTTGGGGGTTAACTTTTTGAGAGTTAATACAGTACCTCCAACTATTTAACCTTACAAGTGTTCAGGAAATGTGTTCTAATCTTAAATAAAGTGTTAATATTAGCCAGGGTTTCAGACTGTCTATGGTTCAAAGGCATACGGCTAATGGGGAAGCTGATCTCATCATATAAAATGTTAACCTAGAAAACCAAGGTGTGTTTTCTCAAAAAGCCTCAAAAAACATTATCTAAAGTCCAATATATATCTGAATTTTGATTATGTTTATTTCTTTTGTCTCTATGTCCAGGCACCTGGGTGGCTCAGTTGGTTAAGCATCCAACTCCTGATTCGGCTCAAGTCACGATCACATGTTTGAGCCCCACATCAGGCTCCACACTGAGCCTGCTTGGGATTCTCTCTCTCTTTCTCTCTCTCTCTCTCTCCCCCTATCTCTACCTCTCCCCCCATGGGTGTGCACGCGCATGCTCGCTCGCTCTCTCTCAAAATAAATAAAACCAAACAACAACAACAACATTGTGTTTGGCTCTGTAGGAGAACAGTGAAAACCATTCTGAACTGGCTATCACTGGTCCCTCCATTACACTGACTGCCTATGTTTGTTTTTACAAAACCAACTTAACTCAGTTTCCCCTTTAGAGTATCCAGAAGAGAAACTGTGACAGGCCAGGCACTTGTTTGTTCAAAAAATACATATTGAATATGTTTCTATATATCTTGAAGACAGAGATGTGGAAAAGCAATTAAACTTCCATAGCTCAAAAAGGTAGAAGGTCAACAGAAAGTTACAGAAAAGTTAGCTTTTAGTTCATTACTTAAACAAATAATTAATGTCTCCAAAACAGAACAGATAGTGAGGGAATGATTTCCATTTCACTGAAAATGAGCAGGCACTATATGAATGGATGCTAACAAAGGGATACTTGTGATGAAAGAAACTTTGGGGAGATGACTTCCCTAAATCTTCCAGCTGTAAGCTTCTAAGAAATATCTATCTTAGATGCAAGCATTTCAAACATCAGGTATTTAGAACTTATAAAAATAGCTTTAAAAATAAATCTTGTACATGTTCATAATCCCATTATTACAGCTGCTTTCCTCTTTTCCTTTCTGTGTTCTCACTCTTCTCAGGTTTAATTAAAACCTAAAACTCAACGTAATTTATAGACATCAATTACTATTTCAGTTCCTACCTTTTAAGAAGTATTTCTTGCATGCTCTATGGTGTACATATCCTTAGATAAGATACTTGAAGGAGACAGAGTACCAAAGAGAGGTATTAGAGAATAAAAGAGCAAGTATGCTTCCTTTGTAGCAACCTTCTTCCCTTGTCTGCTTTTGCTCACCACCGCACCCCAGCATCTAGCATGGAGACTGGCATAAAGCAGGTACTCAATAAATTATCGGGAGAGTAAAGGGAATGCTCCAAAAAAATCAAATGTTCAGCAGCCAAAGAATCAAATGTTCATGACAAAATGGCAGATATTCAAAAATAATTATCTATGCTTCTTTAACTAGAAACCACAGCAGTTGGAACAAAAATACCTATTTAACTTTAGGAAAAGTAACTGAAGTTCTCCTAATATAATTTTATATTGTAAAATTAGTTTCATGATTTCCAGAAAGGAATGAATCTGACCACAGAAGAGTTATATAAGAATACATGGACTTGGGCACCTGGGTGGCCTCAGACAGTTAAGTGTCCAACTTCGGCTCAGGTCATGATCTCATGGTTCGTTAGTTCAAGCCCTGCATTGGGCTCTGTGCTGACAGCTTGGAGCCTGGAACCTACTTCAGATTCTGTGTCTCCCTCTCTGTCTCTGACCCTCTCCTTCTCATGCTCTCCCTCTTTCTGTCTCTCAAGAATAAACATATTAGGGGTACCTGGGTGGCTCAGTCAGTTAAGCGTCCGACTCAGGCTCAGGTCATGATCCCACAGTTCGTGGGTTCAAGCCCTGCATTGGGCTCTGTGCTGATAGCTCAGAGCCTGGAGCCCATTTCAGATTCTGTGTCTCCCTCTCTCTCTGACCCTTCCCTGCTCACACTGTCTCTCTATCTGTCTAAAAAATAAATAAAACATTAAAAAAAAAAGAATAAACATTTTAAAAATTACAATTAAAAAAAAAGAACACATGGACTGAACTGAATGAACAACCCAATGGCTATTTTGTGAAAACATTTTAATTCTGGAACTTTAAACAATAAGAAGAGTTTAAACTGTATCCCTGTTCTAAACTATTCAGTATTTCTCATGACTTAGAAAAACAAGAAGGCAGATGATGTAATTGTCTTTACTAGGTTGTTTTAGAAGGTGGCCCATTGGTTTAGGTCTTTATTCTTAAGGGCATCTTTGGATAAGTTTCTCTCAGACCACACCAGTGGTCCTATATACAGTTATAGCACTATTTTTCAACACAAAAGTTAAACTGAAAGTCTATGATTCTATAAGGGGAAAGGCCTACTTAAAGTAGCATTTCATCAAAGAGTGACTACTATTTACATAATTCCTCTGCTAGACAGATGTTATAAGCATTTGTTCAAAAATTCCCTAAACTCTCTACTTGAAGCATGCTCAGTGCTAGATGCAGGATGATTTGTAAAAGTATCACTGAATTTTGGGGCGCCTGGGTGGCTCAGTTGGTCGAGCGTCAACTCTTGATTTCAGCTCAGGTCATGACCTCACGGTTCGTGAGCTTGAGCCCCACGTCTGGCTCTGTGCTGTCAGCAAGGAGCCTGCTTGGCAGGATTCTCTCTCCATCTCTGTCTGCCCCTTCCCCATTCACTCTTTCTCTCAAAATAAGTAAATAAACTTTAAAAAAGCTCTTTAAAAAAATAAAGTACCACTGAATTCTTAATATCCCAAATCTCCCCAAGATGTACATACCCTTATTTTGTTTTTAAACTATAGTTTTATTTATTTAATGTTTTTGTTTATTTCTGAGAAAGAGAGAGAGAGACAGCATGAATAGGGGAGGATCAGAGAGGGAGACACAGAATCTGAAACAGGCTCCAGGCTCTGAGCTAGCCATCAGCACAGAGCCTGTTGCAGGGCTCGAACCCATATTTAATGTTTTTGTTTATTTCTGAGAGAGAGAGAGAGACAGCATGAATAGGGGAGGATCAGAGAGGGAGACACAGAATCTGAAACAGGCTCCAGGCTCTGAGCTAGCCATCAGCACAGAGCCTGTTGCAGGGCTCGAACCCACGAACCATGAGATCATGACCTGAGCCGAAGTCAGACGCTTAACCACCCTTACATACCCTTATTTCTAGTTATGGTATATGTACAGTACATTACTGATACATTCCAGGCAATTTACGCATGGGTTCCCATCAATCTATCATCTACACTGGAAAACGTTTTTTCTTTTCCATTGCTAATAATAACATAAGCTTCTTGAGAAAAAAAATGCTTAAGCAAAACTTTATGAACCTCACATCCCTTGTAAAGTGCCATAAGGTAGGGGATACCCCTTGTAGCTATGTTTTACTGTGTACAAAATGTGCATGCGCTGTATCATTTCCACAGTGGCCTCACAGTTTGGGCAGGGGAAATCATACTGATAAAGGCCTGCGGCTCAAGGTGGGTGGGTAACAGAAGCAAAGCCATGTGCCACATTAGCGGTCCTTAAATATAGGCCTAATGTGAACTCCAAAAGACTTTCAAGAGATTTCATTATATAATACTTTTATAATGGTCTATAGGCTGGTATTCAGCAGTCTTCATTCTATCAATGTACTTAAATTAACACCATAATTTTTATACGTTAACTCTAAATTTTAAAAAAGAAAAGTCCAGGGGCGCCTGGGTGGCTCAGTTGGTTAAGCGTCTGACTTCAGCTCAGGTCATGATCTCACAGTCATGGGTTCAAGCCCCATATTGGGCTCTGTGTTGACAGCCAGCTCAGAGTCTGGAGCCTGTTTCAGATTCTGTGTCTCCCTCTCTCTTGACCTTCCCCTGCTCACGCGCTCTCTCTCTCTCTCTCAGAAATGAATAAAACATTAAAAAAATAATAAAAATAAAAAAATAAATAAAAAGAAACATCTGTTTCTCCAGGTATAAGAGATAAGCAAATAAACATACTATAATAAAATTTCAAGAATATGGTTTTTCCAAATGGCTGGGAAAATCTGTAGCATTTATTACTCAAAGCATCTTTCTGAGATAGTTTATAATCTTAACACGGTAATACAGGCAGTTCAAGGAATTAAATATAAAGGGCATGTTTATTTGGAACTAAACTTGAACCAGACAGGGGCGCCTGGGTGGCTCGGTTGGTTAAGCATCGACTTCGGTTCAGGTCATGATCTTACTGTTCGTGGGTTCGAGCCCCGCGTCGGGCTCTGTGCTGACAGCTAGCTCAGAGCCTGGAGACTGCTTCAGATTTTGTGCCTCCCTCTCTCTCTGACCCTCCCCTACTCACGCTGTGTCCCCCCCTCTCTCTCTCTCTCAGAAATAAATAAAACATTAAAAAATAAATAAAATAAACTTGAACCAGATATACCTTATTCTAAAATGAGAATAGAAAAGCTCAAATTATAAAGCATATTCTTATTAGAAGCAATGGCTAAGGAAACAAGTCAAGATAGGAGTTTTACTGTTGTGGGACTTTCTTAATGTCAAAAAAAAGCAAACTGAAAATAAACGGAACTAAAAACCAAAGGAACTAAGCATTAATAACTGAACTAAATCCATTTCCCCGCTTTTCAAAATAGTTTTAACAGCTTTTAAAACTTAAATGGACTGTCAATATAGTCTACTTTTATGTTACATTGACACTAAAATGCAAATATTTTTACACTCGAACATCTCTGAAATTGGGGCGCCTGGGTGGCTCGATCTGATAAACATCTGACTCTTAGTTTCAGCTCAGGTCATGTCATGGTTCATAAGCTTGAGCCCCATATTGGGCTCTGTGCTGACACTGTGGAGGATTCTCTCTCCCTCCCCCAGCCCCCATCCCCATCTCTCTGCCCCTCCCACACACACTCACTCTCTCAAAAAACTTTTAAAAAAATCTTTAACATCTCTGAAATTGGGATGAATCGTACAATCTACGGCATGTTACAGTTCAATTGGCAGCATTTCTTCCTTCTAAGTGGTACATAAAACAATGATGGTGGTCTTACAGCTGATTTCATGCAATACTGACCATATCATGTCATGATTTTACTATGCAGATCACTCACTCCATTTTAATTTTAGTTTCTTATTTATTTTAAGTAGGCTCCATGCCCAATGTAGGGCCTGAACTCATCACCCTGAGATCAAGAGTCACATGCCTCACTGACTAAGCCAGCCAGGCACCCCCACTCAATTTTAAATGGAAGGTAGTGTGACATATTCATTCACTCAATCAACTTCACTGAGTAGCTAATTATTACATGGAGGAGTGACAGTGAGGTACTTGGGGAAAATGAAAGGGTTCTGAAGAAGACAAATCTGGGTCTGAATTTTGGCTTAGTCACATATTATGTAATCATAGGGAAGAGTCTTAGCTTCTCTGAGCTTCAGTTTTCTCATCTATAAAATGGGTACATCCCTATCCTGCAGAGTTATGAGAATGAATTACCATTTACAAAGTGGCTCATAATTAGCAGATACTCAAGTACTCATTCCACCTTTTCTTGACATATGCCTATATGGATTAATTCAATAAACTAATCTCAATAGTTTTGAGATTCACAACTCTGAATAAGTTATTTATTTTATTTTTTAAATTTAATTTTTAATTCTGAATAAGTTATGATTTGGGACCCTTGATGAACCAGGTTATAATCTGTATGTTCCAAAAAAAAAAAAAAAAATAAAGGATGGCAAGTAAGGCAAAAAATAAAATCACTTTTCTTACCTGGAGTTTCTTGTGTTCTCTGAACAGTTTTCTTTGAGACTGTTCGGCTTAAAATCGTTTCTGAAGATGGTTCATCCTCTAAAGAATAGAAATGACAATTGTCAAAATTCAGAACATATGATCAGGTGCAGATTATGCACCTTAACAGCAATACAAAAGCAGAAATGCACATAATTCATTTCTTTAGCAATGTGTAATGAAATTTACCAAAACTCAGGAATTGGGGTATAAGTACTCTTAAGGCAATATAAAAATAAACTACCTTTGACGCTTTACGATAAAAGTCTATTACTTTAGAAATTTAAAAGATGGGCTACAGTTTCAAAAATGATGTGGGAGAAAGCAAAAGTGTGAAAAGTGTTTAGATCCTTATAGATTTTCTTACTAAAATAGAGGTAAATCTTTTATGTGTTTAAAAAGCTGATATAACTGCACCAGGTTCTGCGGCAGAGTTAATATGTTAACATTTATTGCCTATGTGTGCAAAGCATTCTTTAGATACAGTAGGAGATACAACCTAACTTCAATGATGGATGGGATCTTTGTCTTCAAGTTTCTTATCTTAAAAGAGAAATAAAACTAACCTATATATGAGCTTAACTGTCTTGAGTACCTACACCCAATAGTAACGTACATATTTTTAACAAAATTTTAACATCAACGCATCTTCAAATATGTCAGCACTTCAGTCGTCGACAGATACATGGGCTGCCTATTACTCTGCTCTGAGCTGAATATCTATCTCCTCAGCCTGGCTATCAAGGTTTACCACTAATTTTGTAATCCCATTGTGATCGAAACCCCAGACTTTTACCTCATAGGTGCCTTACATGGGGCTAAAACAAACTTCACCTGTGACTCAGGATTAGAAGGGGAAGAGGGAGGTGGGTGGGAGAAGATGGCTTAGGGGAGTAGATTCACCTGTGACTTACCTAAAACTATACACTCACTTGGTCAACATCCTTTTGGCCCATTTAGAGAAAAACTAAGAATCCCGTTTAGTCAAGCGGCTTAACCAATGAGGTTACACCAAGGGCCCCCAAGTGGCGAATTTTTGCAGCGACCACCACAGGTGAGAGAGCAGTCAGCTCAAGTTCAGGATAACGGACTGACCTCACCTCGGTGTTAAGTACCTGGGTGGGGTCTCAGGTCAATTCATCAACTACTCTGGCCCTTGAAACGCCCACTCACCAAATTTCCCTTCCCTCTCCCCCGACCTGGGTAGCGATGGAAAAAGACTGGACGGTTACATTAGAACCGTAACTCTCAGCTAGGGACTTCTGGCTACTGAGAGTTAAAGGAGGAAATGGAAGTGGCTTTGGTAGTAACATCCGCAGGACAGAGGAAACCGAAGTGAAACGGAGTCCCAAGTGTTTTGATGTCGCGCCGGCCACCTAAGTCGCCCACCCTCCGTGACGGCCTGCAGAAAGAGGCAATTCGGAGCGCCCCAGGTCGATGCCCAGGGATGCGCAGAGGTCCCCGCTCAGGTCGCTCAGCCCGACTCGCCTACCCAACCCGCCAGGCGCCTGCACCTCTGGCCCGCCTACCGTCGGGGCGGACCCCGCGTGGGGGCGCCCGTCCCTCCGCGCCGCGGAGCCGCGGGAGCCCGGACGGAGGAGAGCTGGGCGGGAGCGCACGCCCGCCCGACACGCGCACACAGCGCTCGCGCCCCCGCGCCTGCGCTCGCTCCCCGGCTCGCGGCGGAGACTGTTACCTCCGGCGGCCTCACCTTCAGAGGAAGGAGAGTCCCGTAACCCTCTCCTGGCCGTAACCGGAGACGGCTCTAGCGAAGGCTGCTGTGACTGCTGCTGATGCTGTAGGCGGGTAACCCTTCGCGTCTTCATCTCCTCGGCTTCCGGGAGTCGCGGCTGCCTCCTCTGCCGAGACCGAAGGTAGTAGGCGCTTTCTCTCACTTCCTCTTTAGAAGAATCAGGCCGGAACTCTTCTAGCGGGACTCGTCTTCTCGCCGGGGACTTTTCTTTGGCCACCCGGGGCTCGAAGTCGCCGTACACTTCTGGCGGCTCTTCCGAGAACCTCACTTCCCGCCGGCCGGGGCGCGACGGCGAAGGGGTTCCGTACGCAGGCGCGTCGCTGCCGCCGCCATTTTGAGGGGCGAGCCGGCGCCTGCCTTCCCGCAGGGGGGCCCGTGG